>NC_139959.1:36966334-37023834 GCF_963454915.1 Gymnoscopelus microlampas | reverse complement strand
AGAGATGTCATGACTTGCGTATCGGTCGATGCCGAGTACAGTATCGGCAGCTTTTCTGATACTGGTGTCTCGGTATCGAAACAACTCTGGTGGCAAACAGGTTATTGTAATGAAATAACAGATGATTATCATTAAACGACAACCGTGGTCAATGAGCCGTTTACGTCAGTGGTTCTCAACCTGTGGGTCGGGACCCCCAGGGAGGGTCCCCACATGATTTTGGGGGGAGTCCCCAGATGAGGACAATTTAAGGACATTTTTGATACCTAAAAAAAAGACCAATGCTGCATGGAAAGTTATAAACAAATTATACTATAAAAACTGGTCAAACTTTGGCCAAATTGTCAAGTAATATAAGAAAGAGGCTACATTTCGATCTAAAAGCTCACAACGCCTCACATTGCGAGGCGTTGTGAGCTTGTAGATCGTCTATTTTCACAATATTTATCTGTGGAAACGTGTCAAACTACATTGAATGCCGCAATTCCTACATTCCAAGTGCTTGTCAGGGTAGGGGGTCCCCAGTTCAAATAGGATTATTTTGGGGGGGTCCCCAGTTCAAATATCATTATTTTGGGGGGTCACTGCCTGAAAAGGTTGAGAACCATTTGTTTACATTGTGCCGTCATTATTAGTAAAAAAAAAACAGACGTCATGAGTATAGTATCTCAAGTGTCTCTCTTTATAAAGGCAGTGGCAACAGTAACACAAAGACCATAATAGGAGGGACTCTCTTAAAAAGCAAGACCACCAGCGACCGGCCTGTCCTGTCATCATCACCAAATACCTCCTCTCAATGGAAACAAAGTTTCCACTTTGTTTCCCAGGACACAGTGTTGCCATATAAAGAGCATTGTAAGTAGTATAGTTAATTGAACCTGCAGGCCGCTCTCTCCATTGTGACTGGAATGTTTAGTTGCCTGTTCACCCCCTCAGAACCCCCCCCAACTTTCTTTGTTCTGGGGGACAACCCTCTGTGTGTGTGTGTGTGTGTGTGTGTGTGTGTGTGTGTGTGTGTGTGTGTGTGTGTAAAGTAACTTAAATACATTTACTTTACTCAAGTATAATTTTAAGGTATTTTTAGTTTACTGGAGTATTTCCAATTTTCAGTACTTTTACTTCTACTGCACTACATCTCAGAGGCAAATATTATACTTTTACTCACTACAATTATTTGAAAACTTTAGTTTGATCATTATTACAAAACTACATTCAGCCCTATATACATTTCCACCATTTTCTAATAGCCGATCTACAAGCTCGTGAACTTGTAGATCTGCTCTTTTCAAAAGATTTGTACATTTTGATACCAATACTTTTGTACTTTTACTCAAGTAAATTTTGATTACCAGACTTGTACTTGTAACGGAGTATTTCTATGTTGCAGTATTGATACTTTTACTCAAGTAAAAAAATGTAGTACTTTTTCCACCAGTGTGTGTGTGTGTGTGTGTGTGTGTGTGTTTGTGTGTGTGTGTGTGTGTGTGTGTGTGTGTGTGTGTGTGTGTGTGTGTGTGTGTGTGTGTGTGTGTGTGTGTGTGTGTGTGTGTGTGTGTGTGTGTGTGTGTGTGTGTGTGTGTGTGTGTGTGTGTGTGCGGTCATGGGGGAGGGCTTAGGGTCAACAAAGGGCGTTGACATCTGTGTCTGACAGCTTCCTCGGTGTTGAGCTGACATGCTGTGATGCTATGAATGCTGGGTATTAGAGAACATAATATGAGCAAGGCACTTAGAAACTAATTATCTATTAGTCATGTGTTTTTTCACTGTTCTAAATTGCGTTTGTACTGGGAATACATTTTTAAAAGGCTTTCTCTGAGGTGCTCAGGGTCGACGTGCAGCCATGTCCCCTGTTGGCTATCTTTGGCAATCCTGCTGACTCGCTGCTTTCTGGACCTTATAAACACAGACATTGTGGCCTTTACATCGTTATTATCCAGACGCATGATTCTCCTACACTGGAAAATCCGCCCAGCCACCATTCTTTTACCAATGGCTGAACGACGTAATGCACTTTCTTCAAGCTCGAGAAAATTAAATACTCACTCAGGGGCTCGAACGGTAAATTTGTCCAAAAAATTGCAACTATTTATACAATACTTTAAAAGCCTACAGAGGTTACCCCCAGATGAGACGCCCTGAGGCTCCTCAACAGACCTCAACCTTTGCTGGTGCACAACAATTCAGATCAAACAATGGTGGGCAACTTTCTTTTCGTAAATTAATGCCGTACTTAGCCATTCTTTGTCACACAAAAGTAGCACAAATAGCTGATCTACGGCTTGTAGATCTGCTATTTTTGCTACTTTTGAATGGAATCCAGATGTTTTTTTCCTTCTATTTTTTCATTGGAATCCTGAAAAGTAACAATTTTATTTAATTTCAAATGCATTTAGTTATACTCATGTTAACTTTATGAACTTAAATACAAATACAATGGACAATAAAAAGACAATAGCATTTAAATACTAGTCATTAAGCTACTATAATATAGACTGAAGTAATTAAAGCGGGTCATGTTTGCATGTTTGGAATTGTAACATCTGAAATCAATAATATATCAGTATTCCCATATTAACCTGTGGGCCGCATTAAATGAAGGTGGGGGCGCATGTGGCCCCCGGGCCGCCAGTTGGCCATGTATGCGCTGTATAAACTGCTGTCGGTATGAACAATAAAAAACTATTACTGAAGCTCCTGCCATCTGTGCCCTAATAATAATAATAATAATAATAATGAACCCTCTTTCACGGCCACTTACATCTTCTTCTCTTGCCATCTTGATCCAGAATCCAGGTCAACTGTGCCTGCTCTGTATCTCTGTACATGTACACAGATCTATACACAGAGCATGTGTATGATGCAGTACACCTGTGTGGAGGAAGCAGATACATTTAATATGTCTCTCCTTTCAACACATTTACTCAGGTTTTATGTTTTAGTTATATATGTATGTATATATACAGGAGAGGGAGAGAGAGAGAGAGAGAGAGAGAGAGAGAGAGAGAGAGAGAGAGAGAGAGAGAGAGAAAATGTACCTGTGCTAGGCTCTCGGCCAACTGAAATCCCAGTAGGACTGCCATTTTGTTTGCAGGGACAGTTCCTCCTTAATAGTTAATGTTAATCTATATTATGAAATTAAAGTGTATCATTGTCTTGATAAACAAATTACCTTTTTTTCTTAAAAAAAACATTTACTTATTTACTTACTTCTTTACCTACCTACTCACTTACTTACTTATGTACTTACTTCCTTACTTACTTATACTACAATAGTTTCTTGGTTAATTTCTTGGTTAATTTACTTATTTACCTACTTACTTCCTTACCTACTGACTGACTTACTTGCTTGCTTGCTTACTTACTTACTTAGTTTCTTGGTTAATTTCTTGGTTAATTTACTTACTTACTTACTTCCTTACCTACTGACTTACTTACTTGCTTGCTTGCTTACTTACTTACTTACTTTCTTGGTTAATTTATTGATAAGTTCATCATTATTAGAAAATGTTTAAGCAATGAAGGTCTGATGTGGTTTGACTTGAGTTTCTGTGAACTTGGTGTCAGTGAGTCCTGTGTGTGAGCAGAGTGACACACAGAGTAACACACAGGACAGACAGACAGACAGACAGGCAGACAGACAGTGGCCGTTCATTCCATCAGGGAGATTGATGTGTTATTCCTGACCTATACTGTCCGTCCCTCCTGGTTGTGTGGAGTGATGGAGGACAGAGGGTCTGTCATTGTGTCTGTCACACCCCCTAACACTCAGTCTGAGATCTGTCTACTGCAGGGGTCTTCAACAGGTGGTCCTAGAAACTTTTTTCCCCCTTTTTTACGTTAACCACTTGAGCCCTAGCATCCCTATTCTGAGGAGAACTTCAGCCGAAAATAGGCGATCTACAAGCTCACCACACCACGCGCTGCGCCAAAAAGGTTTAGTCAGTGTAGAGGCTAGAGGAAAAAGGAACAAGCCAAGTACAGAGCCAAAGGCGGCACGGTGGAGCAGTTGCTAGCGCTGTCGCTTCCCAACTAGAAGGCCCTGGGTTTGATTCCTTTCTGCGTGGAGTTTGCATGTTCTCCATGTGTTCCCTAGGGTAGGTACCCTCACAAAAAAACATGCAGTAATCCTGGTCTCTATACTGCCTCCCCCTGGTCAGCCGGGGCGCCTGATGGAGGGGAAAGGAACTGGTTGGAATAACATGTTCCTTCCACACGCTACGTCCTACTGGGGGAAACTCTCCCCTGTCAGGTGTTAAGAAGGTCAGTTGGCTCTCATGCATTGAACGAGGCATGAGCTCGGTCCTGGCCTCCCTAGGCTGGTGGGGGGAGTCTAGTGCCTAGGATCACCGGGCGAAAAAAAGGGTTACAAAAAAAGGGATAAAAAAAAAAAGAAGGAAGCATGAGCTCAGTTCGGGGCTCTCCCCAGGCTGGCAGAGGGAGAGTAGCGCCCAGGATTACAACCTTAGGCCATTGGCACTGGGTGAAAAATGGGATACAAATAATAAAACATATATAAAAAATGTACAGAGCCAAAGGTCAAATAAGCACAAAACATTAATTTACACAACACTGAAGTCTATGAAATGTATGAAAAAGGTTTAATATGCAACTCAATTTTATACAATGTGTAGTGGCAGTCCCTGCTTCATTTCTCTCTCAGCTATAAGGTCGTTAGGCTGAAAAACATTGAAAACCCCTGGGCTGCTGTCAGAAGTACAGGGGATTTCTGAAAGGCCCGGCAGCTATGCACTGCAGTGACAATGCAGAGACAGCGTTTTCCTTTATCACTGATGTCAGGAAAGAGTCTGCATATCCATTTGGAAAACACCCGGAAATAATCTTATACTTTCCCACCCAAAGTTCCACTCCTCCCTTAAACAAACTTATCAGTGGATTGTTCCGGAAAAAGGACAATCTGGTTTCTGACTCTCTATGCTCACACAGGGCCTGAAGTGATGTAGTTAGTTACGGTACCATGGGAAAGTGTTTAGATCGGAGGTCTTCAATGTTGTTTCAGGCCAAGGACCCCTTAGCTGAGAGAGAGATGAAGCAGGGACCCCCACTACCTAATGTATAACATTATAGAACTTATATGTATAACATAGCAGATTAAACTTTTTCATAGATAGCTTCATAGACTTGTTTGAAACTATCATCAGTGTTGTGCGAATTAATGTTTTGTGTTTGTTTGTTCACACATTATCTTCTCTATTAATATGTTGGATTCATGGTTTCATTTTCAGACATTTAACCACTTAAACACTCAATACTTAGTAAAAATGGTCTGCTCTGTACTTAGTCTGCTTTTTGTTCCTCTCAGAATAGGAATGCAAGTGGTTAATGTAAAAAAGAAAGAAGTTCCTATCGCACAAAGATTTTATGGCTCCCCTGTAGTAACTAACTCTGAGGACCCCCTAGGGGTCCCGGACCCCCCTGTTGAAGACCACTGGTTTAGAATGTTGCTACAGTCAGCTACCAGGCCTCATAAGAGTCCCTCATGACTGGTAGAGAATGGTACACAGTAGTACAAGTGGAATTCAACATTCTTCCCCCTCCTGGGTAAATATGGCCCCAACAAACTATACAGTAATGTGTTCAGGGGCCAAGGTGGACTTTGCACCTTCCTGCGCTAACAAAAAACAGTGTGTGTGTGTGTGCGTGTGTGTGTGTGTGTGTGTGTGTGTGTGTGTGTGTGTGTGTGTGTGTGTGTGTGTGTGTGTGTGTGTGTGTGTGTGTGTGTGTGCGTGTGCGTGTGTGGAGAAGGATTCAAAAACAGGATTCATCTAGTACTGTAAGTAAGGGAAGGAAAAAACAACCTTGGCTTCGCTGTGTGCCTTTTCCTGTGTTTTCTAAATGCCAGGCGGCATTAACTGACGTCTCCTTCTAAACCGAGAGAGAGAGAGAGAGACAGGGGGGTGCATTGCACTCTCTGGAGCCACAGGGATGTGGTGCCACACACACTATACTGGAAACGTGTTTGTTTGTTTGCGGTGATGGACGCAGCACCATTCAACCAGGAAGAAAAATACCCCCCCCCACCCCCCCACCCCTTGGCCACTTATGATCCCTATCAGCTACAGAGAAGTCCCATAGGAGATGAAAGGAGTCTGGGCTTTAGTCGAGCAGAACCAGCCCCGGCTTAATCGGGAGAAGAAAAAAAAACTCTCACTCTCCTTTCCCAATGGTGTTGACATTTGGAAAGCCATTACACTCTATACTGGAGTATGAGAGCAGACTCCATCTGGCCGTTGTGTGCGGGGGGGGGCTCCTGTCGGAGTGAATGGAGATGTATACGTACCAGTATACGGGGCCTCAGGTGACACAAAAGACTGGTGGTAGCTATAGCTTCAAGCACAGCAGTGACCAAAAGAAAAGCTTAATATGGGACAGAGGGGTGTAGGAGGTAACTAGAACGCTTGCCCCAAAAACACACTCGCCCCCATTTATTTTCGCGGACCGCTCGCCTCCCCAGCGGTTCTTGTGTTCTTGTATTCGTTCTATAGCTTCAAGCACAGCAGTGACGGGAACACTCGCCCCATAACCAAGCCCCCAGAACTGAGAGGGAGCAGTGAAGCGCATTGGACATGCTGGCCAATCATAGGTACTGCAGCTCAGGATTCGAACCCGCGACACGCTGTGAGGCTGCATTGCAGCCTCGGTACCCGGGCCCAGGCATAGTTTTACTGAGATTACGTTTAGGAATACCTAGGTGGCGACCGCTCCGTTCCGAGGTCGCCGGATTTGACCCGGGGGGGCGAGCGTGTTTTGGGGCCGAGCGTTCTAGTACTCGTGTGGGAGGGGGCATAGTAATGGATAACTAACCATTTAGAATGATTAAAGCAGGATGAGATAAGAAGTGCAGTGACCGGCTGAGTGTGTGGACACTGCAGTGTTTACAAAAGGGGGAAATTCCTGGCATTCCTCCTCGGCAGCCATGCCACTCCGATCTCTACCTCCGCCCAGTGATCTGGTCACCCTCTGTGCCAATGGGGTCCCGAGGGGATAGAAAAAGGGCCCCCGAGCTCCGTGTGCAGCCAATGGATGGATACTGTAACTCGGTTACATAACGTTGCTGTCAGGCCTGAAACCTCTTATCTCCATATTTTAACGTAAAATTAACACCCTACTTGATCATACTACAGTGTCATACAGAGCTTGTAGATCTACTACTTTTGATGGATTTTGAATTTGAATTCTGAAAAGAAACAGTTTTGGACATGTGAGGTTTCCACCCGACAGAGACGATAAGGTGGTTTAATGGAGAGACACATTAGTTCATGGCTCTGGAGACTCTGGAAGATCCCAGTCTATAAAACAGTTGTTATTTTAACCACGTAACCCATTTTTTGAAAAAAAAAAAAAAATGTTCAAGATTTTTTCAAAAATAGCTGATCTACAAGCTCATAGCGCTGCACCGAGCCGCGCTATGAGCTTGCAGATCAGCTATTTTTGAATAGCCAAAGAAATCTAAAGTGACACAGATGCGTTCCAGGTCTTAAGTTGTCTCTGTACTTGGACTGTTTTTTTCGTCTGCACCAAATCTCTTTTCCCAAAAAATAGCCAATCTACAAGCTCACAACTCTGTACTTGGACCGCTTTTTTCTTCTACACCAAATCTCTTTGCCCAAAAAATAGCCAATCTACAAGCTCACAACACATCGCGTTGCAACGAGTTATGAGCTTTGTAGATCGGCTAACTTATGGATGCTGCTGGGTGTTAATTTTGTGTGGTATTCCTTGTCGTAGGTATAGCAGCATGTGTTTGGTATTGTGTTTTTAATTGGAGCTGATAAATAAACCAGAACAAGAAGAATGCTTATTTGTGGTGGTGATAAAATGTATAGAGGAATCTTTTACATTTATTTTAAACCGCTCGTTAAAAGGAAAGAAACACAAGGTCAGGTATTTAACCTGCTTATGTCAAACTAGCGGATGATCCCAGCCAGGCCTTCAGTGGACGACCAGTTCATTCCCAGTGGATTTCACTGGATTTAGTGGTTTTACTCCTCGTTGCTCCCTTGCACAAGCTTATAAACCTATATGGACTGAAACAGAACACTCAGAGGATATACTGTATGTAACAGCTCTGTTGCTATGGGGCACCTTGTAGCTTTATGTATGTCATTACAATGTCCTCAGTAGAGTACCTGTTGATACGGTGACATATTATATACCGTTCCCCTCTCCGCAGCTCTTTACTGTGTCTTTGACCCATTAAATCCAGGAACGATTCTACAAATGTCTTCTACATCCTAACAGGTTTCTGAAAAACGTATGTTTCTATATCAGTGGTGCTCCAACTTTTTCATGTCAAGGACCCCCAAAATAATATGTATTTGGCTGCTGACCCACATCTCAAAATATTTAGTTCCAGGGACCCCCCAGAAGCAAAGATTTGAGTTACAAATGCTCGCTTTAAAAATATATATTCAAAGATTTGCACACATTTTAACGATTTTTCGAAAATAGCAGATCTACAAGCTCATAGCACGGCACCGAGTGCCGCGCTATGAGCTTGTATATCTGCTATTTTTGAATAGCCAAAGAAATCTAAAAGACACAGATACTTTCCCGGTCTTAATGGGTTAATAAAATGCCTTGAAACCATCTTAAATCACCATAACCCATCCCATGTCTATAACGCATTATGAACATACTTATAATGCGTTAGAATCTACTTATAATTAGATTATAATGCATTATAAGTATGTTTATAAAGCATTATAGATGATGGGAACTATGCACGAAAATAAATTTCACCCACTTTTTTACTTCCGTAAACCTGTGACAACAAAGCTGATTCTGATTCTGATGCATAGCAAGCGTTACCCAAGTGTTGAACTTTTGACTCCATCACATTTCTAGGAAAAAGGGAAAAAGTCTGTGTATGTGTAATGTACGCAACTCCATGCAGGTATTTCGTCAGAATCTATTGAAAGGATAGACCCTTGAGATGTAATATCTCTATCTCTAGTATATGTTCGAGGGAGGGGGTCCTCCTATACATATTTAAATTTTCTTGGCAATAATATACCATCAATCACCAGACCTTTTTGTTATTTGAAGAAAACTATGATTTTCGAACATGCTAATAACCGTCAATCGGGGTACTGTGTCATTTTAGATTTCTTTGTTTATGCAAAAAAGCAGATATACAAGCTCATAGTGCGGCACTGAGTGCCGCACTATGAGCTTGTAGATCTGCTATTTTTTTTAAATCGTGAACATTTTCGCTTTAAAAAAATACACATAGTCAAAGATTTGCACACACGATTTGTTCAAGAAATAGCAGATCTACAACTCATAGTCTTAATGGATTAATAAAGAACAAGGGTTGTAAACTACTGTGTTACCCGTTGCCACATGGAAGTCATAAGGCTGGGCTTAACATAAGTCTTTATCCTCCAGAGAGTCTACAGTCTACAGACCATCAGATGTAGTACCAAGTGTGGACTTTATACCGCAAGCATGAGATCTTATTCTGTGCATCATTGTGTGATAGTTAATGGTCATATCATGGGTATATGTTCTGTATAGTGACTGCATCTTTGTGTTGAAAAATTGAACTGAGAGTAAATAGAAAAACGTATGTTGCTACAATATATATAGTTTTAATGGGTGGAATTCTGAAGTGAGCTGCTGTCTCTTTCATCTGAGAGACAGCAAAAACAGCTTCTGTATAAGAAACTGCGACAAAAAACGTTACCATTTGGGAACGGAAACGGAGAGAGAGTGAGGGAGAGAGAGAGACGGAGAGGGAGGGAGAGAGAGATGGCCAAAGACTCCCTCACTGTGGGTGAAAAGGAAGCTCAGGTGGAGCTGAGAGGAGGTTTCAGGATCAATCTGCACTTTTTTTTGCTGTGATGCAGATGACTGAGCCTAATAGGATTCTTGAGGAGGGGGCCTGGAGGGGGGGGGGGGGGGCAACACGCTACTGCCCCTACAGCCTCTGGTCCAGCACCTCAGGGGTCATGTGATTGAGGGGAACAATAGTGTCAAGCTGATTACAGAGTGGTGGGAGGGGGGGTTGAATGAGACTGGCTGTGGCTCAGTGTTGCCATGTCTGCTTATTACAAGTGACTTTGGGCTTTCTTTTCTGTAAAGTCGCTTGTAAATATTGGTAGATTTGCGGGTTGCAGTTTTTTTCGGGGCTTGTTTCTAAAGTGTAGTTGCTTATTTGGGGATTGTCTCCTAAATGTTGTTTAAATCAGTGGTTCTCAAACATTTTCATGTCAAGGAAAGCCCCCAAATTAATAGTCTGCGTATCCCCATCTGAAAATGTTTAGCCAGATTTATGTTAAGAAATTACACTTTTTTCCCAAGATTTTAAAATAAAATAGCAGATGTACAAGCTCACAACGCGTTGCATCGTCAATGTATATTGGTTTAAAGTGCTCATGTGTTTTGAACTTGTTTTCATAGACCTTGTTTGCTTATTTCTCTTGCAAAATCTGGCTACACTGCTGCGACTCACTTGTGGTGGATTAGGTCCAAATAAAGCCCCTTAATGCAGGCAGGTCGCAACTTCTGCTGGAGGGGAACCAAAACAAACCCCCAACCCCTGCCCTCTGCAAAATGCTACTCTCTCTCTCTCTCTCTCTCTCTCTCTCTCTCTCTCTCTCTCTCTCTCTCTCTCTCTCTCTCTCTCTCTCTCTCTCTCTCTCTCTCTCTCTCTCTCTCTCTCTCTCTTTGACTTAAAGTGGCGGTGAATCGGAGCTCTTCTAGTTTCCTTGGTAACTTCTGCCGGTGAATGTGCATTCCTGTTCTGTGTCAGCCTCTCTGAGCAACTTGATGATAATACTGCACACTCTGCACAGAGCCAGAGAACCTTTTGCATTTTTTTTGTCGCAGACAAATCGATGTTTCATTCATCCTTCCTGACCTGCCTATTAATATCTATCTGTATCTGTCTATTCTATCTATCTATCTATCTATCTATCTATCTACAGTATCTATCTATGTATCTATCTATCTATCTATCTATCTATCTATCTATCTATCTATCTATCTATCTATCTATCTATCTATCTATCTATGTATCTATGTATCTATGTATCTATGTATCTATCTATCTATCTATCTATATATCTATCTATCTATCTATCTATCTATCTCGTGAATGGTCTATCTAATCTAGTCTAGTGTATGACCAACAGACTTAGTCATTTATTTTGGTTAGATCTACCATTTCAAAGCAGATTGGACCTACTGGCTCGCCCAAACTCTTCATCCCCCCAATCTAGTGGCTAGACTCATAGGATAGGCACTACAGATTAAAGAGGCGACCATATGCCACCAGTTTCAATACCCGTTCCCACTCCCAGCTTCAATGCTGCCATATCAGCATTCATTAGCATTCACCCCAAATCCCCAGTATTTCCTTTTCCAGAGATATACTGTACTACTACTCACACACTAGCCTGGGATCAATACCATTTTCGGTTTTAACGTCATCAGGCGGCCAGAACCAAGTGCGTCGTGCAACTCCAAAATGATTCACCTAGTTTCAAATTTGTTTTTTTTGGTATTAATCGTTTCATTTCGTTCGGTATAATAATCGTTTGGTATATCCATCTTTTATTCTCATAACTCGTAGCGCGACTAGCAAGACTAAACGAATTGATTTGCATTATGTGGGGAACAAAAATAAATGCGACGCCAACCGGAACCCACCACTGGAACCCTTACATTGTTTCCTTTTTTCTAAACTGGATAACACGGCTCAGTTTTAGAATGAACACCAGGCTTTCCTCCATGGTGGGTAAGCCTGGTGACGCGAGGTTACTCACACACAGATACACAGATACACTCTATAATTGCATTCACCTTCTCAAAGCCATAGCATTGGACTTGGGTTTTTATTTGAACTACTATATATGTAAACCCTAACTCCTCCCAAGTTCACTTGGAATCTCAGTCATCATGGCAGCCTGGCCAGACACCCACCCTCCTCTATTTATTCCAGTGAACTCCTCTGTTTTCCGCCGTGTCGGTTCCGCTGAGGGCATAAGCATAAGCCCCCCCCCCCCCCCCCCCCCTCATCTACACCACATATGGCTCATTTCATGGCTGCTGGATTGTCTGATTGACAGGCAGAGGAGGCAGCCTGGTGGGCCTGATGTCTCTTTAACCACATGGAACCTCTAGTGTCCCTATTCTTGGCATGATATGTCAAGATTGGCGAACATTCTGCGAAAATAGCCGATCTACAAGCTTGTAGATCGGCTATTTTCTCTATTCACATACAGTACAACAAAGTACGGCTGCTCGATTATGGGCCAAATTATTATCACGATTATTTTTGACCAATATTATCGAGGTCACGATTATTCATCATGATTATTCACTGAGTTTAGTGACAACAATGTATTCATTTATTCTTTTACACAAGCATATCAATGCTTTCACATTCATGCTGTGCAGCTGCACATTCCTGCTAATGTAGGTTTGAATCATAATAAAACGGGTCCTCCAGAATAAATAACAAAACTTAAACACTAAATGAAATCAACATGCTTTCATTTTTGGTTTCTTCGGTGTATGATGTATGATTTCTTTCACTCCATTCATTGTACCTGCATGATGGATGTGCAAAAAACTGCTGAACCTCACTAGTTGACGTACGACAGTTTTGCGTGCCGAAAATAGCCGATCTACAAGCTCACAGCGCATTACATTGCGATGGGTTGTGAGCTTGTAGATCTGCTATTTCTACAACTTCAAAAAAAGTTATTAAGATATTTCTTTATAATTAATTTATTTTTTCTGCCTTTATTGATAGTATACAGTAGATTGACAGGAAATGGGGAAAGAGAGACGGGGAGTGACACGCAGTAAATGTCATCGCGATTTGCAGCTTAGGTGCCCGGACCGCTACGCCAGAGGCCTGGGCCTATTTCCACTACTTTTTGGAAAATGTTTGAAACAATTTGAACATTTTGCAACATAGAAATGAGTATAACAATTACGCAAAAATAATTGTGATTATCTCAATCAATTGCGATTAGATGATTATGTAATAATTGTGACAGGCGTAGTGGGAAGCCAAAATCGTGATCCTGATTAAAATTCAATTCATTGTGCAGCCCTACAACAAAATGTATATATATAGGGTTTAAGTGGTTAATGTGCAGTATATATATTATGGCCAGGAGAAGGAAGGTTGCCAAGCTCTCAGCCGGGGTCATTTGAGGTGAATCCAAAGCCTGTAGTTTGTATAAAAGCATGAGGATGGGTGCCTGGAAGGAACATCCATCAGTACAACACCCTGAGACAGAGTGCACTCCGTGCCAGCAGTGGTGGGAAAAGTATTCAAATGTTTTACTTAAGTAAAAGTATCAATAGTGCAATGTAGAAATATTCTGTTACAAATTCCGGAATTCAAAATTGACTTGAGTAAAAGTACAAAAGTAAGTAGAAAGTACTCATTATGCAGAATGTCCCAGTTCAGAAGTTTTTGAATATATAAAATGTATAAAAATCTTTTGAAAATAGCAGATCTACAAGCTCACAATGCGTCGCATCGCGACACATTGTGAGCTTGTAGATCTGCTATTTTCATATTGCTGAAATGTATATAGGGCTGAAGTGGTTAATGTATCTTTTGTAATAATAATCCAAATCTACAAAGTAACTAGTAACTCAAGTTTTAAAGTAATTCTAGTGGAGTTAAAGTACAATATTTGCCTCTGAGATGTAGTGGAGTAAAAGTACTGAATATTGGAAATACTCCAGTAAAGTAAACATACCTCAAAATTGTACTTAAGTACAGTACAGTACTTGAGTAAATGTACTTAATTACTTTACACCACTGCGTACCAGAAGGCTCCTCCTCATACAAAGGAAGGAGAAAATATTATTATTCATGGAAACAAACAGGTTTTTGTCAGAATGTATTGAAAGGAAAGATCGCCCCTTGAGATGTAGCATCTCATTTTCTAGGAGGGGGTCCTATATGCACAAATACAACAAAAGGCTGTTATATACAGTAAAGATACTGCAAGATAGTGCATACACTTACACTATGCAGATAGCGTGCTCATATTGTGAGAATAGCAGATCTATTTTTGCACGCCACCATTGTACAATGAAGTATAATATAGGGCTTAAAGTTCACCCAAAAAATGACTTATTTTCTATCAATTACACACCCCATAGAGCCTTGAATTCATGGAGATTTTTTTGCTTTTGTCGTATTCCTGAGCCAATAATTTGATGACCAGCGGAAAGATGCTAATGTTTCCAGTAGGAGACTCAAAGTTGACACTTTAAGTCTCCTACAGGAACCGCCGCCGGTCATCAAATTATTGGCTTAGGACAAAATGTGACAAAAATAAAAAAAATATCCATGAATTCAAGGCTTCATGGGGTGAGAAATCGATAGAAAAAAAAGTCATTTTGGGGGTGAATCAATTTAGTAGATTATAAAAAAAATCGAAATATATCTAATCGTATCGATTCATTGATACAAAGGAAAACTTGCTTCTTGTCAGATTATTCGATTAACCTACAGTTATATTGGTTCTAAATGTCGGTTTTGATTCTCGGTTAATTGCCCAGCCCCTATAGGCTCTATGCACAGCAGCCATATTGTAAAGAAATTGGGCCTCTTCCTTACTTCATTAACAGGTGTTACCAATGATTCTAATGAAGGCTCTGTTCCATTTAGTGTAGCACAGTGGTTCTCAAACCCTTTTGATTTCAAGGACCCCCATAACTCTGAGAGTGTACAAATGGAGTTAGTTACACAGCTGCAAGGGGCCATTTAGAACCCCCTCGAGGAACCATGAGGGTCCCTGGACCACACTTTGAGACCCACTGGTGTAGCAGAGTGTTTCCAGTGAGCCAACATGCACAATATCAGCACCCTGACTCTGTTGGACCCAGAATGTAACAGAGCCTTCATTAGTATCATTGGTAACACCTGTGAAGGAAGTATGGAAGAGGCCCAATTTCTTTCCAATATGGCGGCTTTGCATAGAGCCTATTGAGTACCTCACCCTCACCCTAACCCTCACCCTCACCCTCAGCCTCAGCCCCTACAAGCTCACAATGGGTCGCGTTCGCCACGCATTGTGTGAGCTTGTAGCTCTGCTATTTTAGGCACGCCACACCATCGTACGACTATACCAGACCATTGGCGCCTGTCATCCCCAATTAGAGGGCACTTATACAGTTTTTAGCTCTCTCTCTCTCTCCTCTCTCTGTCTCCTCTTTCTCTCTGCGTTCTCTTGTCTTTTCCCTGTCTCTCCATCCAGAGCTCCCAGGTCCCATGAGGATTGTGGGGCAGACAGAGTTGTCTGGTTAATCTGAGGCATTAATGTTGAATAAAGATGGAGCGAGGGGAGGGAGGCGTCAGGCCCCGCAAATTAATTTCCCTGCACACAGAGCTGCTCGCTGATGATAATGAATAAAAGCTCCAAGGAGACACTGAGAAAAAACATAACGTACCGACAACAATGAACAGTGGTGCAAGTGGAAGAAGTACTCAAGAGCTTTTACTTAAGTAAAAATAGCAATACCACAGTGTATTGAGTAAAAGTACAAAAGTATTGGCATCAGAATATACTCAAGCACCAAAGGTAAACATTTTCATTGAATGGCATATTTTACATTTTTTTTAATATTTATTTTTGGGCTTTTACGCCTTCATTGACAGGACAATAGGCTGACAGGAAATGGAGAAACGGATGGGGAGTGACATTTCATTTCATTTCATTTAATTTTATTTTGTTTCGCATATGGTAGTGTATTACAGTTCACACAAATCATAATTTCAATAATTCATTAATTCACATACACCCATGAGCGAAAAGGAGCAGGAAGAAGAATAAATTCTTATTAATACCTGCCCCCTATCCAATTTAAAAAAATATATATATATCCTTGATGATCGGCGCATACCACCAGTACCTGCACTAACATGCAAGTTTAAACATAACCAAAACAAACAAAAACAAAAACAAACAAAAAAAACAAGCACAAAACGAGCAACAAAACAAGCAACCAAATGAACAACATAAATAGTAACAAAACACAACAACAAAAGATAACTCCAAAGTCAAATCCTTTCCTATTCATCTTCTTCATATTGTCTAATTATTATTTTTTTATACAATTTTTTAAATTGATAAATATTTGTACAACATTTTAAGTCGGTGTGGAGCGAATTCCACATTCTGATTCCTACAACTGAAGGACACATTTGCCTTTGAGTGGTTCGCGCAAACTGATGCTTAAAATCATATTTCCTCCTACTGTCCCCACTTTCTGAACTACATATAAACAGCTTTTGTACATTAACTGGCAGAGTTTTGTTTTTTGCCCTAAACATGATTAATAATGTCTGTAGCTTCACTAACTCTTCAAGTTTCAAAACTCTAGAATGTATAAATAGTCTGTTTGTGTGTTCTCTATAATTGACATTATGCATGATTCTTACCGCTCTCTTCTGTAGTATGTATAATGGTTTTATGGTAGTCACATACGTATTCCCCCATACTTCAGCACAATAACTGAGGTATGGTGAAATAAGTGAGCAGTATAGTAATCGCATTGACACATAATCTAACACATGTCTTACCTTATTTAAAACAAAAATGCTCTTCGAAATCTTTTTTTTAACATGTGCTATATGGGGTTTCCATGTTAATTTGTCATCCATTATTACTCCCAAAAATCTAAATTCTGATACTCTTTCAATTGCCACTCCATCTATAGATAATAACACCTCGTCATCCTTTTCCCGATTACCAAAAATCATAAACTTTGTTTTTTCTAGATTTAATGATAACTTGTTTTCATCAAACCATTTTTTCAGTTTTGTCATTTCATGTACAATGCTTTCAGCTAATTCTTTTAAATTATATCCAGAGCAATGGAAATTTGTGTCATCTGCGAATAAAACAAATTGTAACAATTTTGACACGTTACAAATGTCATTAATGTACAAATTAAAAAGTTTTGGTCCTAAGACGGAACCTTGTGGAACCCCACATTCAATATTCATATACTCAGATGTTTTACCAGCATACTGCACATACTGTTGTCTTTTATCTAAATAACTTCTCATCCAGTCCAGCACCATTCCTCTCACACCATATGTATATAGCTTAGAAATCAAAATAGAGTGATTCAGAGTATCAAAAGCCTTTTTTAAATCTATAAATACCCCTATTGTATATTTATTTTTGTGTGTTGATGTTGCTATTTCTTCTATAATGTTCATTAGAGCTGTTGATGTAGACCTATTTTGTCGAAAGCCATATTGGTTCTCACTCAACAATTGATGTTTTTCAATAAAGCTATCAAATCTTTGTGCAAAGAGCTTTTCCAGCACTTTGGAGAATTGTGAAAGCAATGACACCGGTCTGTAGTTATTGAAGCTATGTTTATCTCCTGTTTTAAAAAGTGGAATAACTTTTGCAACCTTCATTCTATCTGGAAAAATACCTGTATGAAAAGAGATGCAGCAAAGGCCGTCGGGATCGGGACTCGAACCCGTGACACGCTGTCAGGCTACACTGAGCCTAGGTGCCTGGACGCTACGCCAGTGGTCCAGATTGAATGGCATATTTAACATTTTATTTTCTTCGTTTTCAAAAATAGCAGATATACAGTACATGCTCACGAATGGCGACGTGTTGCTGTACACATACTTTTTGTATCTTAACTGCTGTGCTGCCTTTAGTGCCTTTAGCGACTATATCTTATCTTTATCTTATCTTGCCTTTGCCGGTCTGATCCATATCGTCACATGTGAGTTATTATTATAAGAAGCCTTGGTGATAGAGTTGTTCTGGTATCGGTATCGGCGAGTATGCCAGTCTGTGCCAATCCAATATATACTCTTACTGTAGCTACAGTGGTTCTCAAACTGTGGTTCTTTTTCATTTCAAGGACCCCCATAACTGGGGTCCATTTGGTTCCATTTGTACACTCTCAGAGTTACAGACCTGTAAGGGTCCATTCGGAATTCCCTCAAGGAACCCTGGATCCCACTTTTTTAAATTACACACTGGTATCGGATCAGTACTCGGTATCGAACCAATATATGTAAGTTATGGGTATCGGAGTCGGTATCGGGAAGGAAATATCGGTACATCTGTACTTGGGGAGTCTGGCTCCGGTCCATCCATCCGGACACACTGCATTGCTCTCAGACACGTGCCTATAGCGCCTCCTGGGGGTTTGGTTTGAGGGTCGACATACTGTACTTTGTGAATGACACAGAAATGCTACAGTATGTATGTGATGCTTATAGATGCTGGAATGGTGACTGTGACTCCCTCCCTCCCTCTCTCTCCTTGGGAGAGGGAGGAGGAGGAAGAGATGACTTGGCATTTATTTTGGGGTGGGGGTTGGGGAGGGAGGGGGTGTGTGAGAAGCTGCAAATAAATTGGGCAGAGTGGAGTGGTTGCCCGGCGGACTATATTTGTGCCAGCAGGGGAAACACTGCAGATGGTTGCAGTATATATATACCGTACAGTACAGAGTACTGTATGTCAAACAGGGTCATAGCATACGCTATAGTGATTTACGATCGTGTTTCTTTCTCTCTCTCTCTCTCTCTCTCTCCATCTCTCTCTTTCTCTCACTCTCTCTCTCACTCTTTCTCTCTCCCTCTCTCTCTCTCCCTCTCACTCTCTCCCTCTCTCTCTCTCTCTCTCTCTCTCTCTCTCGCTCTCCATCTCTCCATCTCTCCATCTCTCCATCTCTCTCTATCTCTCCATCTCTCTCTCCCCCCCCCCCTCTCTCTCTCTCTCTCTCTCTCTCTCTCTCTCTCTCTCTCTCTCTCTCTCTCTCTCTCTCTCTCTCTCTCTCTCTCTCTCGCACACACACTCATACTCTCCTTCACTTTCTCTCTCTCAACACTGTGTAATATTGAAAGTTGGTGACTAATAGGTGTTTTTCTGTGTCTTTCCCTACTGGCGTTTTCATAACATACATACGTTTGTGGACACACAACACAGTACACACACACACAGTACACACAGTACACGCACGCACGCACGCACGCACGCACGCACGCACGCACGCACGCACGCACGCACGCACGCACGCACACACACACACACACACACACACACACACACACACAAGCGCTATTGTCTGAGGCACTGCAGTTTTGTCAGCGGGGAAATTGTCACCACAGCAGCTCTTGTCAGTTAAAGGCGTTGATGATCTGTGGGGCTGCAGTGTGAGTAATATGGTCAGTAATAGAGCCTGATGGTCATCCTACCTTATTGAATAATATGGTCAGTAATAGAGCCTTATGGTCATCCTACCTTATTGAATAATATGGTCAGTAATAGAGCCTTATGGTCATCCTACCTCAGGGGTCTTCAACAGGGGGTCCGGGACCCCTAGGGGGTCCTCAGAGTTACTACAGGGGAGCCACCAAATCTTTGTGTGATATGATTATTTTTTTTTACATTAACCATTTGAACCCTAGCATCCCTTTTCTGAGGAGAACTTTAGCCAAAAATAGCAGATCTACAAGCTCACAACGCCTCGCGCTGCGAGGCGTTGTGAGCTTGTAGATCTGCTATTTTTGGCAAAAAGGTTTAGGTGTAGAAGGAAAAAAAGTTTAATCTGAAACACAATTTTATTCAATATAGAGGGGGTCCCTGCTTCATCTTTCTCTCAGCTAGGGGGGTCCTTAAAGACCCCTGCAGTGGTTCATGATGTAAAATACCTCACCAAGGGAGCAGAGAATGTGAGAGAGAGAGATGGAGAGACCATGACAAAAGGAAAGAAGCAAAGATTTAAAGCGGTTATAGAGCAGTCGTTCGTTCCCAACCTTTTCCTGGATCGGGGGCCCAATTCAAAATCTCGAAACGCGTTCGCGACCCACACATCTGACCACTTATTATGGGTGGGCCGCGTGCATAGTTAGATCATATTCCTTTTAATGATCAAACATGATGTTTTGCCCACAGGTTAGGAATCGCTCATGCTGGGCAAGACCTGGCCGGTTGAGTGTCTAAACCAGTGGTTCTCAACCAGTGGTCCGGGGACCACCAGTGGTCCTTGTAGGGGGTACCAGGGGGTCCCCAGCGAAATTAGTTAATCACAATCATTTTAACCACTTAGCTTTGGCTCTTCAAAAATAGCAGATCTACGAGATTGTATATCTGCTATTTTTGAAAATTCTTTAAAGTGTGTGCATATCTTTGAATATATATATTTTTTAAAGCGAACATTTGTAACTCGAATATGAGCTTCTGGGGGTCCCTGGCACAAAACATTTTCAGATGGGGGTCCGCGGTCAAATGTATATATCAATTTAGGGGTCCTTGGCATGATAAAGGTTGAAAACCACTGGTCTAAACGGAAGTACCGGAATTTGGCAGAAGTCCCGCCCAAGGAAATGACTGTTGACCCTTTACAAATCTATTTACATTCTTCGTGAATTAAACGAGTGTTGTGATTGGTCAAAAAAGATTGTTTCCGGGGGAAATACGTACGACGGAAGTCCCGCACCTATAGACACTCTCTGCTTTAGGTCGTGACCAGGCTTTCTTTTTGCAGATGAGGGAGGCTGGGAATGAGGCTAAGACTCGCTGGGGTAGTGAAAGAATGTGAAAGCTAGAGAGAGAGAGAGAGAGAGAGAGAGAGAGAGAGAGAGAGAGAGAGAGAGAGAAAGAGAGAGAGAGAGAGAGAGAGAGAGAGAGAGTGTGTTGCTCTTTGCACCAGGCATTCCCCAGAGGGCCAGGGGTTTGACATTTAACTACCACAGCTGTAAACAGGCTGGCAGCCCAATGCCATTGACATTCTTTCTGTCTGGCATACTTTCCCTCCTGCGCTATAGGGTGCATTTTGTCTCCCAGCCACCCACACAACACCACAACACCACAACAACTCCAGTTTCAGCACCCAGCACCCGGTGATGCAACGATACTGCTTGGACATAAGTCACCAGCAAATAGCATGGCAGAGAGACTGTAGCCGCAGCATCCCTCCAGACTAGTCTATACGCTTTACAACTAAGTTGTAGACCATTGGGGTCTACAAACTGGGGTCCGGGGACCCCCAGGGGTTACAAGCTCACAGCGCGTCACTTTGTGCCCCGCTGCAAGCTTGTAGATCTGCTATTTTCTATATATATATTATTATTTTTTAATCTTGAAAGTATTGTGTGTGTTTTTTTATCATTTAAATTACTCTTCTGGGGGTCCCTGGCACCAAATATTTTTTGATGGGGGTCCGTGGCCAAATACATATCAATTTGGGGGTCCTTGGCACAGAATAGTTTGAGAACCACTGTTGTAGACGATTTGGTGACATCTGTGGCAGAGGGCTTAGTAACTTTGTAATTTCAAGGAACCCCATAACTCTGAGAGTGTATATGTCACAGGTAGATTGGCATTCCAGGTAGAATGGAAGTGGAGCGTTTGTTTTTAGGCTCGGTGCTTGGCTGCGATGCCAGGAGGACGGGGACGACGACAACATGGATGTACATACATACCAGCTTCAGTGGCGCACTTCGATAATCATTAGACTCCCCATCCACTACCAGTGGAAGTCTGGGTTTGACTCCCGCTTGGTACATTACTTTTTCAAACAACCGCGGACCAGCCGATGGTCTGCTGATTCGAATCAGCGCCGTTCGAGTTATGTACCGATAGGGACAGAATCGTAAATGATGTTGTGGGGAGTGGACTGCATTTGCCCCTCTATGGTTTGCCCCATTGAACTGCCACTCGCTGCACTAACATAGCCCGCCAGCCCGCCCCCTCAGGCTCGCCCCCTTGTGCGCGCGTGTGCGTGTGTGTGTGTGTGTGCGCGCATGCGTGTGTGCTCGTTTGTGTTTTGCGCGTGTGCGTGTGTGGTGTGGGACTGGCTTTTATTGCCCTCTAGCGTTGGTTCTACAGAAATGCCTGGTGGGCGGACGGGCGGTGAAAATAAGCGCTTCTTTTCCATTCTACCTGGAATGCCAATCTACCTGTAACATATACATTTGTACACTCTCAGAGTTACAGACCTGTAAGTGTCCATTTGGAAACCCTTCAAGGAACACTGAGGGTCCCTGGTGTAATATAATAGGTAAGAGGTATAAGAGGTGTTTGTGCCTCACAGGCACCCGTAGCAGACTTACATTTGACGGCAGTGTCATGAATATCACTGTGTACTATGGCTATGCACCAGCATACATCTGTTTACACCAGTTTGTTGGTGCATTGTGCTCCTGCATCTTTCTTCAGTACATCCACATATGTTAATGTGGGATGTCCTTGTGACCGATGCCCGTGTGTTGGTTCCCACAGCACCAATGTGCTGGCTGGCAGCTCTTGATGTCTTTGGCAGTGTCCTGTTAGCCTCATTCTCCTGGCTGCTATTTTCTCACTCACACTTGGTATTCCCTCATGCAGATTATTGTTGGTAACAAGTGCACTCTTGCTGATAAGTAGTGCACACAACCTTCTGGTGTAGCACCCGTCTAGAGACTAAATTCTGCAGGGTTGGCTTCAGCGTCCAGCATTCACTGCCATAGAGGTGGGGGGGGGGGGGTTGGAGTTCCATACACTGGTCATGCCGTTCAGGGCCCTCCATGCAAGTGCCTTCCTCACTTTAAGATCTTGCTCGGTTGAGTTGACCCATGAGCCCAGGTACTTGAGGTCATTGACTTCCTTCAGAACAGTGCCTCCTGTTGTTGTCAGAGGTGGATGTTCCGATAGGATGTTATAGGTGATAACCTCAGTGCTCTTGGCATTCAGCCGAAGGCACACTCTGACTCTACTCTCTGTTCAGGAGCTCCTGTGCTTGTTCCACGTGTCACGCCTCATCAATATAACATGGTGTCAGAAGTGTGATACGCAGGTATGCAGCAAAGCTGAGAGAAAAGCAGCAGGAGAGGCACAAACTCTTCCTTGAGAACCACTGAGTTAGAGCAGAGGAAGCTGTCATAACCTTTCCCTAAAACATCCGCAACAATACTCCATACTATGGAATGAACTCCCCATTGCAGTTAGAACTGCGGACTCCCAATCTTCTGCATAATCTGAAGACACAACTCTTCAGTCTCCACTTTAGCCCGTAGCACTTGCCCTAGTCTCGACGACCTTGCAGGCTTATGCAAAGGCTAAAATGTCATTTAGATAGCATGTTATGCAGACAGATGCCAGATCAATGTGTAGACCTGGCATCCTATAGTGTGTATAGTTAAAATATTCAGATTATTTATTTTTTGATATTATACTGTTCACTCTGATGATAGGTTCTTGGTTTACCTATGATCCTAGATTACTATTTCTATGCATTTGATGTATTACCTCGTGTTTACCTTGCTGACTGTAAATCGCTCTGGATTAAGAGCGTCTGCTAGATGCCTAGATTGTCAATTGTTAGGGACAGAAAAAACTGGACCCCATATTGACGGAGGTATGTGAATGTGGACGAGAGCATCAGTCACAGGAGAAAAGGCGTTCATTGTAATTTTTTCCTGCTGACACGCGGATACGTTTGCCATCAGAATAGAAGAACACACATCAACCACACATCCTCGCTGTTTATTATCACTTCATCACAAACCAGAGTCTGTGTGAGCAGAATAGTGTCACACAAATCACCTACCAGCTCAGCTGTTTTCACATGAGTCCATCTTCAGCCTATAGATACTGCTGCATCCATAGTCATAAACACCGATGACAATAACTGTGTGCTGTGTCGGGCAGAAACCTTGTATCGTCATAATTCAACTTGTTGTGTTTGTTTTCGTAAATTAAAGGTAGGGTAAGTGATTTTCTTTGTTAGTTTATTTCGGTTGAACCAATTTTATCCAATCAGGATATATAACTCAGGCAGGATACAGATTAAACAAGTGAAATTTGAAAAGTGAAAAATAACAGTTTTGGACATACAAGGTTTCTGTATGTGTGTATGTGTTCGTGTTTTTGCCTGCGTGCGTGCGTGCGTGCGTGCGTGCGTGCGTGTGTGTGTGTGTGTGTGTGTGTGTGTGTGCGTGTGCGTGTGCGTGTGCGTGTGCGTGTGTGTGTGTGTGTGTACTGTATATCTATTTGGTGTGTGCACATGTTTTGTGTGTGTGAGCGATTGCTCTTCAGCTGATCTGAACTGATCACCATGCTGTTTTCCTGGCCGGTTTTCCTCAGCTGTTTACTTATTCATTAATTCCACCGTGAGCGACGGCACCGCCTCACCACCACCATGTACGCACCATCCTCTGGTGATTAAACTACTGCTGGTGGTTAGCATTTCTTTCTTTTTTTTACCTGGAGAGCAATTCAAGCAGTGACATGCACATGTAAAACACACACCCACAGACACAGACACCTTGCACGCACACCTGTACACACACACACACACACGCTCATTCCGGAAGGCGTTGGATGATGCCTCTCGGGGCGGCCGAGGCCTGCGTTGTTAATTAGTGAGCTGAGTGGTTGTGTTGATTGCTTCATTATTTCTGCGGTAAGCATCCAGCGGAGACATGCTGATGGATGATGCTGCACGTCTGACACTAATCCGCGCTAAAGCTCCTGACTAATGACAGCGCAAGAAGCTTGTCAAGAAGACAGTGTGTGAGGCAGTGTTGATTTCGTTGACTTAAAAGTATGACGGAAATCTTTCGTCGACTACCTTTTTCACTGACGAAAACTACATAAGAATTAAATAAAAATCAAGCTATGATGACTAAAACTAAGAATTTCGTCAACAAATAAACAGTAGACTAAAATGTTAGGTAGGGATCTGGTGGAGAAGAGATCCAGTAGAACTAAGAAACGAGTTTATGTTTGGTTGTGCTCGGGTGTTGCGCTCTGAAAATAGCAGATCTACAAGCTCACAACGCGTCGCGCTGCGACGTGTTGTGAGCTTGTAGATCGGCTATTTTCAGCATGCAACCAAGTGTAAAATCAGGCATTACGACACCATCAAGGCACCGCCAAAACACATTTTTGACAACAAAATCAACTGTACATTTAGTCGACTAAAATCTTATGATTATTTAGTCGACTAAAACTAGACTAAAACTAAAACATTTCAGATTACTAAAATAATAAAATGTATTCAAATACAAATCAAAATTTGTTATCAAAATTAACACATGCGTGAGGTAGACGTAGGCTCACAGACTGTGTATTATTATGGGGGGTGTTCTTGAGTTGGTTAGAGGAGCCTACCGTGGCTGTGGACAGTCCCCCATCTGAAAATGGGTTATGCCAGGGACGAGAAGATTTATGTTTAAAAATATTTATATATTAAAAAAAGATGAATTTATTTTCAACAAAAAATAAATCTTCAAATATTTTCAGAAGTAGTAGATGTAACTTGAAGGTCATGTGCATGTCCTGATGAAGTGTCCCTGAGCAACACCTCACACCCCTAACATTTATGAATGGCTAAAATGCAGTTTTAGAATTCAGAGAGGAGTCATTAAAAAATGTTCTTAAAAGGGGCTTAACGAGCAGCAAAAAAATCCAGAAATGAGCTTCAGCTAACTAGTGTTTCCCTATAGGCTTTAAGGGGCTGTGCTGAATGCGGATGGGCGCGCTGAATGCGGATGGGGGCATCGAGTGCCGCACTACGAGCTTGTAGATCTGCTATTTTTGAAAAGTCGTGAAACAATTGTGCAAATCTTTGAATAATGTTTTTTTTTTTAACTCCAATCTTTGCTTCTGGGGGTCCCTGGAACAAAATATTTTGAGATGTCTGTGGACAAATATATAGGACTTTGGGGTTCCTTAATTGGCACACAAAAGATTGAGAACCACTGCCCTATACACCCCACAACCCCCCTGTCCCCCCTTCTCTGCGCCGTTGCCCGTCTGTAGAAATCACCCCTAATTACGTCAGCCGCCAAAATCTTTCTAAAAGTTGACTCCCGCTGGACTGCTGCTCCGCGGGCGTCTCCTCCTTCCAAAATACCAACCCTGTCTGTTCTCACCATGCCTTCACTTCACATGTCTTTCATACTGACAGGTTTATGGAGAAAAATAATAACAACAAAACTAAATATATACTCAAGGGTGAGCTGGTGCCTCAGCTTCCTTGTCATCACTGTCGGGCCATATTTCATCTATTTACACACAGAAAAATAATGGGTCTTAAAATGGTTCTTTAAAAGGCTATATGGTTCCACAAAGAACATGGTTCTTCATGTCCCTCATCTAGTTCTAGAAAAACTTTTTTGTCAAAAAGTTCTTTGAGGATCCTTTGAACTCTTAAACCATGTCTTAACACTCTACCCGCCGGGCCCGTAGCCTACGGGCCGATAAATCCAACTGTAAAGCGCCGATCCCGTAGCCTACGGGCCGTGGTGCTTTTTCCTTTTTTTAGAATAAAAAAAACTTTTTTCGATTTTCTACACGGACCATTTCATTGTAACACCACCGGAAAGCCCTTACTTGGGATTCCGGTTTTGCCGATGCCGTCAGCCCTCATTCTAATGACGAAACTGAAACTCAATTTTCTCCTTGTTGTTTTCTTCTCCTCGTCGATCATTGTTTAACATAAACCGTTCTAACTACAACATGGAGGCACCGTTTGACACGCGTTCTTCAGTGGTAGAAGCAGGCAGATGTCTGCGATGTTTACAAACAGTGCACGGCTCAATTTTAAGGATTTTAACAAGGTCTATGGTGACGTGAAAAAAACAAAAAACAACAATAAAACGTTGGCACTGGTGAGTACATTATGAGATTAACCTATGGCAGTCAATGTGTTAATAGGCAGACATTCATCAAAAATAGCAGATCTACAAGCTCACAACGTGTCGCGTTGCGAAGCGTTGTTAACTTGTAGATCTGCTATTTTCGATGAACATTTTAGCCGGTCGATGAAGTTACGGTTTTAAGGGGTTTGGGTTCTTTATAGAACCATTCAAATACATGGTCTGAAAGGTTCTTTCTGGAACCAAAAATGGTTCTTCTATGGCGTCACTCTGAAGAACCAGTTTTGGTTCCAGTTGGCACCTTTTTTTCTGTGTGTAGTATGTTTTTTTCATAATTTCCTTCGTATGCTAGTGTTGCAAAAGCCAAATGTCCCCACAAGCATAGTAGAATTTAAGAAACAGACATTATGAGAACAGTTTTTCTGGTCATTTTTATGGTTAAAAAAGATCAGGGGAGTTAGGGTTACAATTAGGAAAAGATCGCCTTTCGCCTCACGGCTAGAGGGTCCTGGGTTCGATTCCTGCCGGGGACGCTGTGGGCGCTGGGGGCGTGTCCTCTCCTGCGCGTTCCTTCCACACGCTACGTCCCACCGGGGAAACTCCCCCCTGTCAGGTGATAAGAAGCGGTCTGCTCACTCCTCATGCATTGAAGGAGGCATGAGCTCAGTTCGGGGCTCTCCCCAGGCTGGCAGAGGGAGAGTAGCGCCCAGGATTACAAGCTTAGGCATTGGCACTGGGTGAAAAAGGGGTTACAAAATCGTGGGATGAAAATGTTAAATTGTAATGTAAAGTTAAAAAACAATTAGGAAAAGATTCAGGTTGGGATTAGGGTTTGGATTAGGCTTTTTTTTTTATTTAGTAGATTTAGTAGTTAGGGTTAGAGTTATGTCTAAATTATACTTTATGTAGTTGCGAGCACCTAATTAGTTGCACACAAATATTTCACTGTCCCAATATGAAAGAATGCCCCAAAAGTCTTATAAAGCATTATTGGTTCTGAAATGCAGTTCATTTTAATATTTCCGAATTGTTTCCAACCAAGCTTTAGCCCCTAATTTAGATGTCAGTAGACATATTTATGTCATATATCTATGTCATAGACATAGACCGCTGTGAGGAGAGGCCACGGGGCAGACCAAGGACCAGATGGGGGGGATTATATCTCCACGGTGTCCACGATGGCCTTGGAACGCCTCGGGATCCACCCAGCAGGCTAGTCTCGCCAGCCAGACAGACTAGCAAATGCTGGAGCAACGGAATCTCTGAGGATGATCAGAGGATAAAGCGGATGTGACGTTTCGTCATTACAGTCGCGGAAATTTGTCCTAATATAAATCAAAATAATCAAAGTATATAGCTTGCTGCTTATCAGAAATGGATATTCTAAAATAAAATGTAAAGATAGTTAAAAATATATTTTCGTGAAAGGATATGGCAAAGAGATGACAGATTCCTGTCTCGGATTTCGTGATGTGTAGTTCCAGACTCCTATGCATTATGGAGGTGGTGGAATAGTTGTCTGGCTACGCGACACTACCAGCAGGCTAAAGGAAGTCTGGAACTCTCTGCTGGAACTGTTACACCCGCAACCCGACCCCGGGTAAGCGGGTGGAGATGGATGGATGAATGGACTCAGTTGGCAGAGATCTCTGATCATCTGGCTATGCAAGACTAGCTCATCACCTTAAGTGTGTGGGTGTGTGTGGGTGTGTGTGTGTGTGTGTGTGTGTGTCTGTGTGTCTGTGTGCTCCTAGTGCCCTTGTTGTTGTCCTGTAAGTTTTTTATTGTATTTATTTTTGAATATTTTTGGGGGCTTTTGCCTTTATTGGATAGTACAGTGAGAATGACAGGAAACAGGCAGAGGGAGACAGGGACACCCAGCAAAGGTTGCTGGGTTCGGGATTCAAACCCGCGACTCGCCGTCAGGCTGCATTAGATTAGAGCCTATATGTGGACCTTAACCACTAGGCCATTGGCGCCCCGTCCTGTAACTCTTTTGTAACTCTGTATCATAGAGTTGGCCCCGGTCACGTGTTGTGTGTGTGTGCACACACACACAAGCCAGCCAGCCAGACACGCTTTTTGGGACAGGCATCTCTCCCGGACTTAATCCGTCCTACTAAATAGTGGGGGATGGAACAGGGCAGGGGGGGGGGGACAACAATAGAACAGTAGGCTACACAATGTCTCTCTCTCTTTCCCTCTCTCTCTCTCTCCGGCTCTAATCACTTGGTCAGTGGCAGGCGGGAATTAATCTGGACCCAGTTAGTTGGAAGCCCTCTGTAACTGTACATAGTTCAGTACGGATGTCGGGTTCTCTCTCTCTCTCTCGTTCGGTTCATCCCGGCGGCTGTGTCTCAGTGGTTCCTAGCTGTAGTGGGAGGAAGCGCGGTACAATACTAACCCCCCCCCCTCTCACCCAGCACCCCCCCCCCCCCGCCTCCAAACACATCCTTCCTCCTCACTGCCCTCCATTCCTGCCATTGTCACAACCAGAGGGCCGCGTCAAGAGGTAAAATTAGTTTTGTGTGTGTCTGTGTGTTTTCATTACTGCCTTATGTGGTAAAATAAGTCTGTGTATGTGTGTTTCTAGGGCAGGGGTCGGCAACCTTTTTGACATGGAGTGCCATGTTTTCATTTTCTTGATAGTCAGTTTGCCAGCTCAATATTAAGTTTCATTATGACACCACATCAAAATGTAATAATTGTCTCCGCCAGGATACTATGTTTTCGTTCTTGTCCTTCCGTGTGTCCACCAAGCTAACATTGGTCAAGCTTCACTTGACACGTGACAATATGTTGAAAGGGTGTGCTTTGATTGGCTAGCGAGACGCATGATGAAATAGAGACCTATTAATAGGTGTGTCACTTCAAAAGATCATTTATATCTTTTGAAGTGAGGTAAGACAGGATTAATCAGGAACAGTACTGGCGGAGACCTGTGCTCCGAGGAGCACATTTTCTAGTTCCAACTGATTTTGATTGCCCGGAATATTTTCTTTCACATCAGGATGTAATGATCATTAGACGCAGAGCAATAACCCACCCCCAGTCAGAGTTAGGAGTTTGAATGAATGTAGAATTATGTGCAGGATGTAATTTGTGAGCGGACTTAATTTAACTGACTAAACTTTTATCTTATTTTATATTTAATCTTAAAAGAAATAACCTCTCTCTCACACTTATGCCAGTGTGCCAGTGATCACCCTCCTCTGTGCCAATCAGGGTTGCCAGATCTGCTTATTATGATTTCCTCGCAAGATTTCATTTGAAAATAGCCGATCTACAAGCTCACAACGCGTCGCATCGCGACGCGTTGTGAGCTTGTAGATCTGCTATTTTCAAATAGCTGATGTATATGTTAAAGTGCTCATGTGGACCATAGTCGCTTCTTTTGGGCTGGTTTTCCTAGACCTGGTTGCTTGTTTCTCTCACAGAATCTGGCAACACTGGTGCCAATGTTGGTACCCGTGCCTAAGGTTGCCTACCCCTGTTCTAGGGTATGATGATGTGCATACGGAATGTGTGTGTGTGCATGACAGGAAAGACAGGAAATATAGAGACACAAGTCATTGTAGTTAGTTTCCTTGTAATGTGGATACTTTTGTTATGAGTACATCACGCAGGCCTCGCTGTGTGTGTGTCTCTATAGCTCATGGAAACCCCTGTGCATTCCACAGCTAGGGCCCCGCTTCCTGTCACACACCGGACACACATGCGGTGTCCGGTGTGTTGGTCATAGATACTGTCTGATAGACAGCGAGAGGACAGGGAAGTTACGCAAATCATATACACATCTATATCAGGAGAGAGCCTCAATGCCATCACTCTTGTTCTTCTCATGTTTGTGTTCCCATATATTTTATGGAGATGTATGGGTTGGGGTTGTTGTGGAACAGGAGGATTTCCTTAATTGTTTCACTTGGCAAAGTCACTGGGATTGATTGATTGAATACTTTATTAACAGTTTGCAAAAAGTTCAGAGGTACAGTTATACAATAATGCTAAAAGGATAGATTAGATTAGATTAAATGTCTTTATTATTGTTGTTATCACAAGGGAGAATCGTTTTTCTCGGGTCAATGCATACATTCATGACAGGACAATACATCAATATACACCACAGTTAAAACACCCAGCAAAGTACTTTAATTCTATAAAAGGTACAATTTTACATGTATAAGGGTCTTTAAAAGAAAGCAATGTCCTCTCCACACTTGTGGAACGCCCATAATGTGTATGATTTCATGTGTGTGTGCATAACACAAAGGATAACACAACACATTTCCATTGTGGTCCTATGTACAGTATTCTATTCATCAAGACATATAAAGACATACAATACTATACAATAAATCATCAATACCAGGAGCAATGAAAGTAGATTTACAGAAAAACAGTGGGGGGTCATGTCTTTTGGCAAGCTAGAAGACATGTCCAGTTGCAAATTGCAGACAGGTGCTCTTTTATGGTGGTTTTGAAGGAGGATGGGGAGTCACACTTTTTGATGGCTGGTGGTAGGGCATTCCACATTTTGGTGGCATAACAGTAGAAATAATTCCTCCCCATGTTTGTGCCGAATCTGGGGGGAATGAGATCAGTGGAGCTCCCTCTGGTGTTGTGCCCGTGGGCGTTTCTCTCTACTCTTTTGAAGTAGTTAGACAGGTACATGGGCTACTGGTCCCTTGAATGAGTCGAAAGGGATTTAGTTTATGTCGAAGATGTCACACTTCATTTGTAACAATGATCGCTTGAGCTGCGATGTCAGACGACCAAAGAGTGAGCCCGAGTTAAAGGGCTATGTCACTTTGGAAGAGGTCTGGGTTGTGTAGTTACCTTGCCATGATGTAACTCTGAAGGTGGGCAAGAAATCAAAAATAATTACTCCATTGATTAGAAATTGTACGGTAAAACAGCTCTCAAAGTCACTCTTTTAGCATGTAAACGAACGTAAACAAAGTTGATTCAGACAATAAAGAGCATCACCAAAGTACTGTTTATTCTTTTAATAAAAATGTCAACTTCCTGTTGATTTAGCTATTTTTATTAGGAAGAAAACCTGGACTGGATCCGCGGATTCGGATCCGGGTCTTCAAATAGTAAAATCAACAGGAAGTTAACATTTTTAATTAATAAAATAAACAGAACTGTGTTTGGTGATGTTCTATATTGTCTGAATCAGCTTTGTTTGTGTTTGTTTATGTGCTAAAAGAGTAACTTTAAGAGCTGTTTTACCGTACAATGTAAGGCAATGAGGAGCATATTTTGAATGATCAAATTGTAATCACTGGAGGAATTATTTTTGATTTCTTGTCTACCTTTGGAGTTACATCATGGCAACCCAAAGTGGTCTTGCCCACTAATTACTAATTTCAACATATGTGAAGGTTTAAGGCAGCAGTACTGCTGCCTTAAACCTTCACATATGTTGAAATTAGTATCTGTTGGGTGGAGTTTGGAAGGCATTAAGCTTGTTTGTTGATACGATCCCTTCTGCGCTAATGGCATGAAGCCCTGAAACTGTTGTGATGAAATCAGGAAAGCCTCAGAGGACTAGTTGGTGGTGGACTGACTGCGCTGTCAAGCCCAGCCAGCGGTGTTGAGGCCGTTCATATTACAGTACACCACTGCATTATTCATGTCTTACACAGACAGTCCCTCAGGGGAGGTAAAATTGCTTCTGTGTTAATGCGGCAATTCCTTCTTAAAAGACATGAATCATATGAATACTTTATTTTAGACCATGGGGTCTTCAACAGGGGGTCCGGGACCCCTAGAGGGGGTCCTCAGAGTGACTACAGGGGGAGGTTGCCAAATCTTTGTGTGATAGGAAATAATTAAAATAATAATAATTTATTAAACACTTGAACCCTAGCATCCCTATTCTGGAGGGTAGCATTTGCCGAAAATAGCAGATCTACAAGCTCACAACGCATCGCGCTGCGATGCGTTGTGAGCTTGTAGATCGGCTATTTTCGGCATTGAAGTTTGATGTAGGGGGGGGGGGGGGGCAGACCAACTACAGAGCCAAAGGTCAAGATATGTCTGAAAATACGCGTTAACATGAATCCAACACTGATGGATGAAGCAAGTCTATGAAGTTATCTATGAAATCTATGAAAAAGTTTTGTCTTCAACACAATTCTATACAATATGTAGTGGGGGTCCCTGCGTCATCTCTCTCTCTCAGCTAAGGGGTCCTTGCCCTGAAAAAGACCTCTGATTATGACGGGGTCCGCTCATAATTTTGACGTCCCATTATTCCGACCGTTAGGTTAGTGTGAGGTTAAGGTTAGGGATAGGGTTAGTTATAATGGGGCCAGTCGGACCAATGGGACGTCGGAATAATGGCATGGCACCATTTAGTCAAGCACCATGGAGACTGATTGCTGTGTGTTCTCCCTCTCACATCATCTCTCTTTCTGAATAGCCATCTTCTACTTCATTTAAGAACTTGTCTGGAATACAAAGGTGCTCCGTTTATCGTCGTCTTGTCTGCTGTATAGAGGTATATGAATCACCATTTGGTCATTGAAGCACACACCTTGTCCCTTTGGCTTGGAGTGACGACAGAGATTATTTCAGACCATAGAAAGAGGCACTCCACCACTGCCCTCACTCCATGACTCCCTAGTATTCATTTTTGACAGCAGTAGACGGTGTGGTTGTACCTGGCAGCTCACGTTTGCGCAAGTGTGTATTGAATGTGTATTGAATTGAATTGTGTAACAGGATTGTTGTAAAAGCTGAAAAAGCCTTGACAAGTGTATTAAAAATATTTTGAAAATAGCATGTAGATCTGCTATTTTCAAATGGCCAAAATATATATTAGGCTTTTGTAATAGTAAAAGTAAAAGTAATTAGTAACTAAAAGTTTTCATATAATTGTAGTGGAGTAAAAGTACAGTAGTTTCCTTTGAGATGTAGTGGAGTAGAAGTAAACGTGGAAATACTCCAGAAAGTAAAAATACATCAAAACGGTACCTAAGTACAGTACTTGAGTAAATGTACTTTCCACCGCTACATTGAATTGAATTGAATTGAATTGAATTGAATTGAATTGAATTGAATTGAATTGAATTGAATTGAATTGAATTAAATTAAATTAAATTAAATTAAATTAAATTAAATTAAATTAAATTAAATTAAATTAAATTAAATTAAATTACATTACATTACATTACATTACATTACATTACATTACATTACATTACATTACATTGAGTAACAGGATTGTTGTAAAAGCTGAAAAAGCAGCTTCATTGTACAGGAACTCTTGAGAGATCCTGCTGCTGAACACCTTGAAAAGTGTATCTCAGTAGTCATGCTGCTAAGCAAGCAAAGCGCTGCCTAACATGTACTGTACTACTGCCTTATTCAAGTCACCACTCCCTATGAAAGAGCATAAAAACATCAGACTCTTTACATTATGCTCGCTCAGCGTGACAGCCAGGGCGATGGTGGGAACCATGGGGATGCCTTTAATAGCCACTTTAATCCTATAGGCCAGGGGTCTTCAACAGGGGGTCCGTGACCCCTTAGGGGGTCCTCAGAGTTACTACAGGGAGGCCGGCAAATATTTGTGTGATATGTTTTTTTTTTGTTGCATTAACCACTTGAACCCTAGCATCCCTTTTCTGAGAACTTTAGCCAAAAATAGCAGATCTACAAGCGCTGCGAGGCGTTGTGAGCTTGTAGATCTGCTATTTTTGCCAAAGAGGTATAGGTGTAGAGGGAAAAAAGAGCGGACCAAGTAAAAAAAAAAGAGTTTAATCTGAAACACAATTTTGTACAATATAGAGGGGGTCCCTGCTTCATCTCTTTCTCGGGTAGGGGGTCCTTGGCCTGAAAAACGTTGAAGACCCCTGCTATAGGCTATACATACTGTAGTTGACCAGAGTCTCGTAGGGGCCTAAACTAGGCCCCCTCCTATCTTCACCGAAAATAGCAGATCTACAAGCTCACAACGCCGTTGCAACATGACGCGTCGTGAGCTTGTAGATCATCTATTTTGGATGAACATACACTCACATACGAACATACACTCCAGAATAGGGATGCTAGGTGTTCGTGTGGTTAATGTGTGAACTGTGCCAGACTTGACAGATGCCATGTGACGGCTGCCATGGCTCGGTGGCAGAGCCACCGCTGTGTCATGATGCTATGCTCGCCGCGGTGTTGTGTTGTTGTCTCGGCTGTTTGTCTCCATTTAACATCTCTGGAGACATGTCTGATTTTATTGAATGTCTGGGGCTAAAAATACCCTGGGCTCCACCAGTCAAGTGTCACTTGGATGGGAGGGAGGGGTGGCGGTGGGGGGGCTTCTTATCGAGGCTCAAACGCATTGTTACGCACATTTAATACTGTGCTTTAAAACAGTGGATGCTTATTTGCCATTTGCACAAGGGCATAGGACATTTTGGAGCTCAGCTCCCATGGTCAGCATTTTAAAAGACAGAAAGTACAGACAAGACAGAGAAAACATACAGTACATCCTACAATCCTACATATATCCTACCACATTCCCTAAAAGGCAAACATCAAATATCATAAATAAGCACGTCACAGTCTAAAAAAAACAGTGCAAATAATAGTGCAATTCATCTATTATGATCTGTCATGATTCAGTTAATCTGCTCTGATTCGGTTCATCTGTCATATTGACTACCGTCCATAAAGTTCTCGTCTACTAAGCACACAGTTAAAAAGCGTGCTGTGTGTGTGGGTGCAGATGCTCTTTATCCTGTGGTGTTTCAGGTTGTGTCCTGAGTCCCTCCGGACACAACCTGAAATCCCATCTCCCCATCTCTCTCTCCATTTCCTGTCAGCCTACTGTCTTGTCAATATATTAGAGAAAAGAAAGCAGTGGATGCATCCAAAAGCAATATGCAATTTGTTCATACAGCCTACAGTAAGTCAGTAAGGACATACATAAAAGAGTAATCACTTCATGGCGTGTGTAATTGATAGAAAATAAGTGTTGTTTTGGGGTGAACTACTGCTTTAAAGGAGCACCCATTTTCAACCTTCATTGTTCCTCACTCCCACATGTTAGAAATTGACATAATGATACAAATTGTAGTATATAGAATATAAGAAAATTGCCAATGAAGAAAACAGTGTGTGGGGGTCTTTTGTTCGACTACAATTACGAGCAAAAAATAATAATCCTGCTTTTCATTCCTATCCAAAAGACCAACAGGTTCCTCTATTTGCCTGCTTAACATGCACGACAGGCACACACACACACACACACACACACACACACACACACACACACACACACACACACACACACACACACACACACACACACACACACACACACACACACACACACACACACACACACACACACACACACACACACACACACACACACACACACACCGGTACCAGTAATATGGCTTTATCTTATTTATATTCCAACCTTAAGAATCAGTAATCTTCCAGACTCTCTCTGAGAGAGGGAAAAGATGAAAGACGGTGGAGAGAGAGTCTAGAGAACAGTCTGCCCTACGGCATCAAGGCGGGGATGTGATGTTTTTTTTCAAAAAAATAGGAACTCAGGGCAGATGAAGGGAGATGAAGACGAGGTAAACACAGGTCTGTTGGCGGGGGCTGACGCCACTATAGCAGTGGTTTTCAACCCTTTTCATATCAAGGTCCATTTTTCATTCGGCATTTGAGCCACGGACCACCATTTGACTTTGACTCTCAGACCCAAGACTTTAAGAATATTTTGTTGTTGTTGGATAAGATTTTGTCCACAATTCCATCCATGCTGTATTGATGTTGGTACCATAGGAGCAAACCTTGATCAAAATAACAATTCTGTAATTAATGAATGCAGATGTTTAACAATATTTGAACTCTTGAGAGCGTAAAATGATTTCAATTTACACTCTCAAGAGTTAAAGATCTATAAGGGTCCATTTGGTTACCAAATCTCCATCATTTAGCTGGGGACCACCAGGAACCACCTCAAGGACCACCGGTGGTCCCCGGACCACTGGTTGAGAACCACTGCTCCCTATAGGACGTCAGAGCTGGAATAGCCTCTATTCCACTGCAGGGAATCCAGACTCTGCCTTTGTTATACCTCGGTCTGTCACCGTCACTTTACTGAGAATAGAATCCCAGAGAGTCAGTCACTACACTGTCTGTGACGCATGATGCAGAGTAACTTTTCTTTTTCCTATTTGGTTTTGGTTTTTAAAGGGAGGGTGACGAATCAGTGAGGGAGGTAGTGCACGCACATCCGTGGCCCAGGTGCAAAGACAAGCTGGCACAATGGTGTGCCATCGTGAGTGACTACATACTGAGACTAGACAGATGGAAAGTTGAGAAAGTTTAGGCCTGTATATATTATATAGGAGGAAAGGAAGGCACTTCCCGAGCCTCCAGTGCCAGTTATCATATTAGCCTACTACCTGTGTAACTCGAAATAGCCTACAGCATTGGTTCCCACCCAGGGGTCCTTGAGGGAGTTCCAGGGGGTCCCCAGCTAAATGATACATAGTTAGGAACCAAATGGACCCTTATGGGTCTGTAACTCAGAGAGTGTACAAATGGAACCAAATGGACCCTAACGGGTCCATTTGGTTCCATTTGTACACTCTCAGAGTTACATTAACATTGATTTTACAATCTAAATTGGGGTCCCAGAGGTAGAAATGCCATTAAATGGGGGTCCGTAGCCTTAATGCATGTCAAACTGGGGGGTCCTTGAAATTGCAAATGGTTGAAAATCAGTCCCTGGCATATCTTTTCAAATGGAGGTCTGCGGGCTAATAAGTGTCAATTTGGGGGTCCTTGACATGAAAAAGTTTGAGAACTCCTGGCCTACATGAGGATTGATGAATGTAATAAGTAAATCACAAAACAACAAAGTTGACCGGTAGATGCGTGGTCAACCAGATAGCAGAAAACATGATCAGCTAAGATAGCAGTGTGGTGAGACCACCGGCTTAAGCCAGCCGACTTTGTAACAAATTGGGCCGTCCTGGCTCTGAACAGCCTCAAACCCATCCAAGCAACTCTTTCCTGAGTTGACCAGACCTTAACATGTTGACCGATGGGGTCAGAGAGGATAATCAAGCATCAATGGCTGATGTGTAAACGTCTCAACTCAGACGTTAACACAGCCATTATCTGGTGGATAGATAGATAGATGAGTGGTTTACATGCTCTGCTCATTATGCTGTACTAATGTCTCATTGAGAGTGGCGGTCCGGTCCGATAATCAATATGGTCATGGTGCTGGAGAGACTGATCTGACATGTCTATCTGACTGTCAGACAGACAGACATGTCCAGCCAGGCTGTGAGCTGTAACCATCTGGCGCTCTGGGCTGGTATACAGTAGACCAGTGGTTCTCAAAGTGGGGTCCGGGGACCCCCAGGGGTTCCAGGGGGTCCCCAGCAAAATGTGTTAATACAGCATCACAATCATTTTGACCCCATTCATATTTATATGTTGGCTATTCAAATTTGCAGATCTACAAGCTCACAGCAAGCTACTGTACATCTGCGATTTTTTAAGTGTTTGAAAGATTTTGAATATATATATATATTTTTAGCGGTGCCAACCGCTCTAAGCTTGACTTTGTCCGTATGTCCGTCCGTCCGTGTGTCCGGATGAGCACGGCAAAGAAGCAAACAGCTATAACTTCAGTTTGCTGCATGCCACCAAGTCCAAATTTGGTATGTGGACTTAGACCACCAATAGGGACGAGCATGAATTGATGACGTTATCAAAGAGGGGTCCAGGGACCCCCAGCGCCCGTATGAGCACGGGATGAGCACGGGATTTTAAACAGCTATAACTCCAGTTTGCAGCATGCCACCAAGTCCACATTTGGTATGTGGACTTAGAGCACCAATAGGCACGAGCATGAATTGATGAAGTTATCAAAGATGGGTCCAGGGACCCCCAGCGCCCGTATGAGCACGGGATGAGCACGGGATTTTAAACAGCTATAACTCCAGTTTGCAGAATGCCACCAAGTCCACATTTGGTATGTGGACTTAGACCATCAATAGGGACCAGCATGAATTGCTGAAGCCCCGCCCCCTCTGTCTTCCCATTGGCTGGCCTTCAAACAGCCATAACTGAAGTTCGCAGCATGCTATGGAGTACAAATTTTGTACATGGACTAAAGGCAGCAATAGGGACTAACTGTCATTACTTAAGCCCCGCCCCCTCTGTCTGCCCATTGGCTGGGCTTTAAACAGCCATCATTCCAGTTTGCAGCATGCTACCAAGTACAAATTTGGTACGTGGACTCAGACCACCAATAGGGACGAACTGAAATGAGTTAAGGCCCGCCCCAAAGGCACCGCTTCCTTCACACAGGGTGTGATTTTTTTAACACAAATCTTCCCTGGCACAAAACCTTTTCAGATGGGGGTCCTCCCGGTCCGCGGCCAAATACACATCAACTTGGGGGTCCTTGACTTGAAAGAGTTTGAGAAGCATTGCAGTAGACAGAGGCATAAGATAAGCTTTGATCAAAATGTTTTCCCCCAGAGTCTAACTGTTCAGAAAGCGATCTTTGATATCAGATATCAAAGAAACTCTCTTTACGTTTGGGTCGTTAGACCTTCATCAGGACAAACATCATGATTCATTCCCCCCGGAGTCTGAAACCTGGATGAGAGAAAAATAAAGCGTTTTCTCTCCTTTTACAGTACCCCCTGACAGTAGTATTGATACTTAAGTAAAAGTATCAATGCTGCAATATATAAATACTCTACAAGGAAAAGTCTGGAATTCAAAATGTACTTGAGTAAAACATACAAATGTATTGGTATCAAAATGTACCAAAAGTAAAAGTACTCGTTGTGCAGAATGTCCCATTTCACAAGTTCAAAATGTATTTAAAAAAAAAGAAAATAGCCGATCTACAAGCTCACAATGTGTCGCGATGCGGCGCATTGTGAGCTTGTAGATCTGATATTTTCAAATGGCCGAAATATATTATTCGGCTGAAGTGGTTAGTGTGTTTGTAATAATAATCTACAAAGTAACTAGTAACTAGTAAAAGTTTTCATATAATTGTAGCGGAGTAAAGGTACAATGTTTTCCTCTGAGATGTAGTGGAGTAGAAGTAACAGTATTTAAAATTGGAAATACTCCTACTCAGGAAAGACAGTGTATCTTATTCACTTATTCATTCAAGGTCATAATTCTTCAAACTAGCTTTAATTATTCATCCTCTCCTGCTTTCAATGAAAGACAAGGTCTTCTATCAGGAAGATGAAATGATGATGAGAAGAAGTGCAGAGGGCACTTTTTAATTTTCACACCACATGCTCTGCTATGAAGCACTTGTACACAATATTCATCCGAATCAATCAAAGTGGATGTCTCTGTATTTATATTGATTAATTAAGATTTGCTTGTGGGGGGGGGGGGTGACTCATGGGAGCAGTGCCATGGTTAATTGATCTGCAGGTGTGTCCAAATGTCTAATTGTGCTCTCCTCTTTATAGCATTGGTTCTCAAAGTGGGGTCCGGGCCCCCAGGGGTCCTTGAGGGGGTTCCAAGGGGGTCCAAGGCGGTCCCCAGCTAAATTAGTTAATCTAGCATCACAATGATTTCGACCACTTTATCCATATTTTATACTCTGGCTATTCAAAAATAGCAGATATACAAGCTCATAGAGCGTCACTTCGTGCCGTGCTATGAGCTTGTAGATCTGCAATTTTTTTTATTTTTCTTTAAATTGTGAAAATCTTTAAATATATGTATTTTTTAAAGCAAACATTTTTAACTCAAATCTTCACTTCTAGGGGTCCCTGGCACAAAACATTTTCAGATGGGGGTCCACAGCCAAATATATATCAATTTAGGGGTCCTTCCTTGGCATGAAAAAATTCGAGAACCACTGCTTTATAGGGCATAGCAGTGGCAGCCTGGAACCAAGCCATCATGACCATAAAACATTTTGATTCTGTGTCAAAGAGTATTTTAAAACCGCAAAAAAAAGGCTATTTATTAAATATAGAAGGCTATATAATATAATTAAATATTCAAATATGTTTTGACACAGAATCCCACGTTTTATGGTCGTGATTCACCAGGAGCCTGCAGATGGCTTGGTTCCAGGCTTAAAATAATCAATATAAATATTTTCGGAAATCTCTATGGGGAAAATGAATGGGCTGTAAAACCGGGCCTCAGAACCGGCGTGATAGTTAAGCTCTTTTCATAATTTGGCGCTGACGAAAATAGCCGACCTACAAGTCTGTTGCCGTTTTGAGGAGCTTTGAATTAGGCTTGAGTACTCCTCCTCTTCATCTCCTAACAGCAGGATGAAGCTGCAGCATCAGCATCAGTCAGGTTGCCAGGTTACCAGATTAATGGCTGACTTAACAGACCACTGACAGGGGAAGTTGTTTAGCACTTTCCATTAACACCTATACCGTAACTGAATTTAACTTGATCATTGCTAGAGTGTTTGTTCAGTCACAGGGGTCTCCCCCGTCTCTTCAGCTCTTTGATAAACAGAAAATACATTTTCAGGTAGGTGACAAAATTTCAGCCAATCAGGAGAGAGTACCCACTTCCAATTTCCCTTATTTAATCTGTATCCTGTCTGAGTTCTCCATCCTGATAGCGTTTCACTGTTTCAGCCCAGCCGGTCCGGTCGTAGTCAACAGAGAGTTTCAGCCCAGCCCTGCACATGAACTCTGCAGCCGCACTGAGGCCCCTGCTGGAAAGCATCCCAGCCCAAACATTAACGTAACTAATAATTGGGCCGCGCGACCCGGAAATGACCGTAATAATCCTAAAACGGGAGCGAAAATATATATATTTTTAAATATTGTTGGGTGGCCCTGTGGCCCACCCATTCTGACCACTGAACAACGGCTGCCATTCGAGTCCTGGTTCTGCTTACAGCTTTGGGTTGCTGATGTCTTCAGTGATACTGCATGGTGCTGACAACAACGACGACAAGAACAACAGGTCTAGAATGAATAGGAAACCAGACCCGAAGCCCACTCAACACCATCAGTCACAATTTAGAATTATGAATCATCCATCAAAATGTGGGTGGTGGGTGGTGGGAGGGGGAGGTGGCAGGTGGCGGGTAGGTGTGTTGGTGTGCATGTCCGTGTGTGTAGGTGTGTATTTAAATGTTCCAGTCATCACTGACTGCATTGTTGGCCTGAATATAACAAGCCTCATCATGGTGATGTGGGCGGGGGGTGAATTGTCATCTGAATCACTGGTTCCCAAACTTTTTAGCTGGACACCCAAAAGAGAAATTTAATTTCGTCTCCCCGGGACCCAAACTAGTGAAAATAGCTGATCTACAAGCTCACAACGCATCGCAACTTGTTGTGAGCTATTTTCACTACTTCTTAAACGTTTTTCTTTTTTATTATGGAATTTCTTCGATTTTTTATTCAATGTTTTTTCCTGAAAAATCTTGATTTTAAAATATTAAAAAAATATTTTACATTAATAACAACTAAAAACAAGACCCATAAAAATGGGGCCATGACCCGGCCCAGTGTTTGGGAAACAGTGATCTAAAGGATCCCCCCCCCCCCCCCCCCCCGTTATGCAGTCATATAATACTTTATTCTGTTAGCATTTGTGACAAGCGTAGCGGGAACGTGGCGTCGCTGTAAAGATCTTATTACTATTTATCACCAACCAAGCCTCTCACAGCAGTATTGTCACTGACACAGGGTCACACAAGGACAGGCAGAAGAGGGCGTGTGTGTGTGTGTGTGTGTGTGTGTGAGAGAGAGAGAAAGAGATAGAGAGAGAGAGATTTATGACTTCAGCCTATAGCTGAAGACAAGGTGAGGCCTGATGTATACTTAGAGGTGTGCCGGTATTGCACAGCGCCAGTGGTGGCAAAAAGTATCAATACTGCAATGTAGAAATACTCTGTAAGTAATAGCAGATCTACAAGCTCACAATGCGTGGCGATGCGACGCATTGTGAGCTTGTAGATTGGCTATTTTCAAATGGCCGAAATGTATATAGGGCTGAAGTGGTTAATGTGTGTTTTGTAATAATAATCAAAATCTACAAAGTAACTAGTAACTAAAGTTTTCAAATAAATGTAGTGGAGTAAAAAAATTATAAATAATATTTGGATCCGAGAGATGTAGTGGAGTTGAAGTAAAAGTATTGGAAATTGGAAACACTCCAGTAAAGTACAAATACCTCAAAATTGCACTTAATAAGTACAGTACTGAAGTAAATGTACTTAGTTCCTTTCCACCACACTGCACAGTTGCACACCAAAGATAGCAAACAGCAGCAGAGCTCACAGCAGGAAGAACGCCGCACAGACGCATTATTGTGAGCTTGTACTTCTGCTGTTTTGCGACATGAATCATGATGCGCGACCCAGTATAAATCAGGCGTCTCGTTCGCTCCTCCGTGGAGAGAGAGAAAGGCAACGCCTGGCGAGCACAGATCTGCACATATCACACACAGGTCTCTGCTGCATGGCGGGGAAGAAGAAGAAGGGCTTCTGTTTTGACAGGATGTTATTTTTTTAATTGATTGCCATCCCAAGACCTCAACGGCCAGGCACATCGGATCGATAAAACACTAGTTGTTGAGAGAATGTGAGAGGCTGTGTGTGTGTGTGTGTGTGTGTGTGTGTGCGTGCGTGCGTGCGTGCGCGCGCGCGTGCGTGCGTGCGTGCGTGCGTGCGTGCGTGCGTGTGTGTCTTTGACTGTGCGCGCGAGAGAGTCTGAACACAGTTACTAACAAAAGTTCCAAACACATTTATCACCTTCAGGGGAGGTCTGTCTGTCATCTGACCAGCACTGTCTTCAACTCCCTGTTATTGTCATTTATAGTTTACTAGAGTTTCGGGGGGCTACGCCCCCCTCAACCCCAGCCGCGCACGGGGCCCAGCGTGGGTGCGTGTATATTGGGGTACCCAAATCGCCGGAGTAAAAGTGTCCAAAAAGGAAAAAAAAAAAAAAAAGAAAATTTGGAAAAAATGTTAATAGTGATTGTTACTTTGGTGGTCCGCGGACCCCCTGGTGGTCCGCCGACCCCTGTGAGTGTTGGGACCCCCGGGGACCCCCCTGGAACATGGCGGACCCCTTGTTTTTTAAAACCTGGCAGCAAACTTGGCAACCCGACTGACATCACTGACCTATCCTTGGTATTTGTACTTCCGGGTTGCATAATGATGACATCACTGTCGAGTCCTGTGGTGTCATGAACCTAGGCAGGTTTGTTTACCACATTAGCCTGGGCAACGTGCTGTGCTGTGGCGGTGGCTGTTTGTTTTTGTGTTTGGGATGAACATGGCACGTGAAGGACGGACATATTGTGATCGAGACATGAGTGAAGTGAAAGTAACGGCCTGGGTGGAACAAAGGAGGTACGTAAGAAGGGGGGGGGGTTGAAGCAAAGGAGCTGTGTGTGTGCTGTTGTGGAGGACATGGGCAGAGTGTAATGGCGGCCGCTCGTGTTGTTTCGGCGAAACCCGTGGCCGTGCGGTGTCGGTGGTGTGCACGGTAAACGGTACGAAGCTGCCTCCCCTTCCGTTTTGTCCGACATTTGGTGAGTAGAATTAATTATGTTGCGCGGTGGAAAAGGTGTAGTGAGCAATGAGAGGTCCCCTACGCGACGCGTAAATTCAGCGCGGCCGCCGTGGCGAGTCAGTTGGCGACATGTGGTCTGGCGGTGCGTTGTTTATTCGATAACAGAGCTGTGGGGTGTCGCACCTAGGGTGCGGAAGTCGCTCGCCATTTATATAGTTAGATATACTTTGTCAGTCATTTGTTATTATGCATCTGTGGTTTCCTGTTCCCACTTTCAGGTGGGCCAGTGATGCAGGTTCTACTGACCTGCTGATTATTATCATCAGGGAGAATATCCCTGATGATAATAATCAGTATATGCCCATACATGGGCATGCCCCCTTTTGTGCCCATATATGGAGCTCACTGATTTGTTTGTACCTGATGCCATGATAATGACGACACATTGAGGTTAGACAACACATTCCATATTTGGCGTAGTTGCGTTGGGAACTCCTTATATGGTTATGGCTGAGTCATGGTGACATGAACGTGACGTCAGAGGTCCACCCGCCCGCCGGCCGGCCGGCCCGTCCTCCCTTAAGCCAATTTTAATATAGGATATGATTAGTAACTCAGTCCAGATATGGCACTTTTCCTGCGTTTTTCTTAGAGGACCACAAATAAGCCGTAGGGCTTTATTGTGTTTTTATCCTTGTGATATTTTGTCTGATGCATGTTGTGGAACTGCTGATGTGCTCTTCTTTTTATCACCAAACAAATTAATTCATTCCAAAATGTGATTTCCCTCTAAATGTTTGAGTAGCCATTTGGCATCAAAGTCATGTCCTGTGTCGTCATATAGACGCATCACCTCGTCCTCGGCCCAAGGTATGTGTTGTACAATGCAGACAAATAATGCATAAAGAGTTGTTCTTCCCACACATAAGATGGCCTGCTGAATGTGTCAGATAGCCTGTCCTGGTCTTAACCTGGCTTTGACTACCCAGTGTAATCAGAGGAATCATGGTCTATGACCCTTCTTTAGTAAAGGTTCTTAAACGGTAAGCTATGTAGGCTGCTATCAGAACAGTGGCATCGTTGTGTTTGCGTGTGTGCGTGTGCCCACGCGCTGTTTGCTGACTGTCAGTCAAGGTTAATAAAACACATTGTACACCGTACATATACTAGGGCTTTCACGACTAGAGATTTTTACAGGTCGACTAATTTGACCCAGTGGTAGTCGACTAGTCGACTAGTCGAAATTTAAATTAAAAAAAAGATATTACAAAAAAAAAAAAAGAAAACATTTTTTTTTTTTTTTTTTTTTGGGTGGCACTGCTTTAATACCATCCTACTACTATATTACTATTATTATTATCCTCCTGCCCTTATTTTTATGGCGTTTTAAGGGAAGCGCTTCTGGCACAGCAGCACAGCACCACAGCAGCGTCTCCAAGGATCCCCATTGCCCAATAATAGGCTTTTATTGGGCATGCTTTTGACCCCCTTTTGATAAAAAATAAAGTCAGGAGGATAATAATAAAAGTAAGATGGGCCATTACTATAGCATTAAAAATTATTATTATTATTTTTTTCAACTATTCGACTAGTACCACTACCAACAAGGTCGACTAGTGGTTATACTAGTCGACTAGTCGACTAGTCGACTAGTTGGTGAAAGCCCTAACATATACTCTTACCCAGATACACACACACACACTCAAGCCTAATGTACAATCACACGCACTAGCACACACACGCATTCATATGCACACTGTCACACACTCTCGTCCTATACACAAACACTCTCCTTGACCACAGTTCAGTTCCACTGATGAATGAATGGGGCCTTGAGGCTAATTTATGCTCCGACGGGGTGTGTAGCGCATCAAAAATAGCCGACCTACAAGCTCTCAACGCGGCGCGTCCGCGACGTGTTGAGAGCTTGTGGGTCTGCTATTTTAAACACGCGACACCATCACGCAACGAAGCATAAATGGGGCTTTACTCTCATGTCGCTGTGAGTAATGATGAAGAGGCAGGCGATGGATGGTGCTTAGTTCTGGTTCATAGCGTTAGAAGGAGTTCTCCTTAACGCTATGGTACTTTGGATCCTTTCCCCTCACACCCGCCGGTAGCGCTGGCCGCGCAGCCACTCGTCTGTAGTAAAATAATTAAAAAATACACTTTTGCTATACTCACCAAAACAAAGCGGTTTTATGAAGTTGAAAGCGTACTCTACTTAGTGGGAACACTCTGAGCCCCCCACCTCGCGTCTAAAATAAGCTTTTTGGCCAGAAAAGAAAATATTTCACCAGAAGGAAAAAATGTTTTTGGTTGCTCCACCGTGCAGATCTGGTCAATGGAACTTTTCAAAAAGTATATTTTAGACGTAAGGTGGTGCTGCTCCGAGTGTCCCCAATAAGTAGAGTAGGCTTTCAAATCCATAAAACCGTCTTTGTTTTGGTGAGTAGCGAAAGTAGCTCCACAGGTAGCGTGGAGCTCCGAGGCAGGTAGCTCCACGCTACCTGCCTCGCTGGATCCGTGGCAGTATGCATACCGCAAAAACAGATCCACCGACGACGCTATTGCCATGGCTCTCCACACCGTCCTCTCGCACATGGACAACAAGCTGCTGAAGGACAAATATGTACGTATGCTGTTCGTGGACTACAGCTCAGCATTCAACACCATTGTCCCAGCAATACTTGACAAAAAGCTCAGAGACCTAGGGCTACACCCAAGCATGTGCGACTGGATACAGGACTTCCTGTCCAACCGACATCAGGTGGTGAGAATGGGCAGCATCACATCTGACCCCCTGACCCTCAACACCGGAGCACCCCAGGGATGCGTGCTGAGCCCTCTCCTCTACTCCCTGTACACGTATGACTGCATAGCCACACATGTCTCCAACACCATCATAAAGTACGCGGACGACACGACAGTGATAGGCCGAATCGTAAACAACGACGGGTCTGACTACAGAGATGAGATCAACTCACTGGCGCTCTGGTGCCGGGAGAACAACCTCGCTCTCAACGTCAACAAGACCAAAGAACTGATCGTGGACTTCAGGAGGCCGCGGAGAGACCATGCGCCCATCCTCATCGACGGTGCTGCAGTGGAAAGGGTCAGCGAGTTCAAGTTCCTCGGAGTACACATCGAGGAGGACCTTATGGGAGACGCACACCACACACGTGAAGAAAAAGGCTCAGCAGAGACTGTACTGGCTCCGCCGCCTGAATAAGCTTGGAGTACGACAGCGCATCCTCAAGCTGTGCTACAACAGTTCGGTTGAAGGCGTCCTAACAGGCTGCATCACGGCCTGGTACGGGAACTGCACTACCCGAGAGAAGATCAACCTACAGCGAGTAGTATAGTGCGATCGGCAGAGCGAATAATGGGAAGCGAGCTCCCAGCGCTTCAGGATCTGTACAAGAAGCGGTGCGTGGTCAAAGCCAAGCGCATCATCAAGGACAAGTACCACCCAAGTCACAGACTGTTCAGAACCCTACAACGACCGCGACCGGGCAAGGGGACCTACCACAGTATCAAGAGTTACACCACCAGGTTCTGGAATAGTTTTAACCCGGCTGCTGTCAGAATGCTGAATGAAGCATGAGCCCTTTTCAGCAGCCTGACAACAGGCGGTACTGCCCAGCTGGTTGCAGACTTTTCTGGCTCTTCCTGAACACACCTGTGGATTATTATACCAGGAAATGACTTGGACTTATGAGGAATCATACCAGCGAAAAACCCTTCAGGTGTACAGTTTGTGACAAAAGCTTTAGTCAAAATGCTAATCTTAAGAAACACATGTTGATACACACAGAGGAAAGGCTTTAGCGGTACACTTTGTGGCAAAAGCTTTAGTCAAAATGCTAAAGATTACTTTTTGTTTCTCTCCCTCATGGAGCTACTTGCGGATTATACCAGGGTTACTCCACCCTTAGGTGAACACGCACTGACCCTCTGCACCTTAATCCCCATGTATAACGCACAAACTTTTTTTTTATTTAATTTTTTTATTATTGCGCTCTTTTTCTCTCTAAGCACCTTAGCGTCTATAAGTATATCATGCACAGTATACATACATTGCTGCTATGCTCAGGCACCTTAGTTTGTCTCTTATCTCAGGTACTTTGTAAATATGTAGATAACTTGTTTTTGGCCTTCTATTGTTCTCTTGTTGATCTCCTTCCCACTTGCCCCCTACCCCTCTTCTTCTCTCTCTCCCCACTTTTCTTTCTACGGAATCTAACGTTGCGATGGGAGTGATGTACAAAAACGAATTTCACCCACTTTTTTATCTTGTAAACCTGTGATGTGACAATAAACCTGATTCTGATTCTGATTCTGATTCTGAAGTGTTTTTTATTTTATTTACTACAGACAGAGGCTGCGCAGCCTGTGGTGCGTACGCAAAGGCTCGAAAGTCCCATAGCGTTAAGGAGAGCTCCTTAACGCTATGGACCACCAGAGCTAGATGGTGCTCAACTCCCCCTCACTTGAACACAAACGACTACAGGTGCTCTGTTTGCTACTCCACTCAGTGTAATAGGAGGTGGTGGGAGAGTGTGTGTTTTTCTGCGTGGTTAGTGTGCATGTTAAGTGTGAGTGCACTGACTGCAGCTCAACCAGCTGTGAGATCCTAGATCTACCATGAAAATTGTTGTGACTCATGGGGGTTCATGAGGTTCAGGCACACATGACACACACACTTATCTGGACGTTGCAAACATGGACACGGACACGGCATGTAGGTGCCCACAGTCACATACTAATCCATGATGCCCCTGTCCTCTATAATTGACTATGGGCAATTGTGTTTTTTATCTGTAGCGCTGTAGCGCTTGTGCTTCTTTTCCCAGAGCGCAGGACGTGAGTGGGTGGAAATGCGAATGCGAACTGACAGCCTACTGCTCATTGAGAATATAAAACATGTCCAGTACGAATGTCTGTGTTTGTCTGGCTGAGGTTTAACTATTTCATAACAAGTGGATGGATACCACTAGTGTGTGTGGACAGGGATCAATGTTTTTGGCATAATGTAAGTCAGTAGGTCAGAGTTGCTTATTGTCGATGTAGGAGCCATATGACTTTCAGATATACGTTTTTATTATTGACGAATGGTATTCACTTGATTGACGGATTTGGGCACCGCACTCGTATTAGGTGGTGGTCGTGATCACCGGAGCTGTGGGCGCTGCCACGCTAATAATTAATTAGTCATGGCACTCACCTGTTCACAGTAGTGTGGAAATTTGGACAGAGAGGGGGTGAGCCGCATCGTGGGAGACCAGAGACATAATTTTCTTTTGACCGCAAAGTCACACGTTTAGTTTGTAATTGTTTGCTGCAAACTGTTGTAACATTGCAGTGTCTTAACTCTCATGTTTAGCTCCTCACGGCTCTTTGAACTGCCTCCTTCCACGCGCTACGTCCTACTGGGGAAACTCCCCTCTGTCAAGTGACAAGAAGGTCAGTTGGCTCTCATGCATTGAAGGAGGCATGAGCTCGGCCCTGGCCTCCCTAGGCTGGTGAGGGAGTGTAGCGCCCAGGATCACTTAGAAAATTGGCACCGGGTAAAAAATAAGGGTTACAAAATCGCGGGATAAAATAAAATAAAAATACAGCCGCAATAGTTGGTAGCAGCTAAGCAACGAAAGGGTGCTCGACCCCTTCGGAGATGGATTGCAGAGGATGAGCGCCACACCTAATGTCAGCTGAGCTCCTAGCACTTATGCAATTCGCATGTCTTAACTGTAATGTGGGCAATGTGTAACTCAGCCGAGTTACACATTGTACTTGGTTGAGCATCGTGTCGCACATCAAACTGCAACAGGTTGTGAGCTTGTAGATCTGCTGTTTTTGTCAACTGTGGGCCATAATTCTGACCGACCGTAAAAAATAACATCGTGCTTCATCAGCCAAGCTTCATAAGGTTTATTTGGTTTAGGCTTTCAAACGGACACAAAAACAGCTTTTGTTTGTGTTCATAATGACCTCAACAGTCCCTGTGGTTATGTAACTGAGCGAGGTGTCATACTAGTACAACCCCCCCCCCCCCCCCCCACCACCACCACTGCTACAGTATACAAGCGGAGGCAGCGGTGAGCGCCACGCTGGGAGTCTAATGTCCTTTTAATGGCCCGATATGTTTCTGTGTGAGGAGGAGGGTGGGGGGTTGGTTAGTCGGGGGGGGGCAGACGGGCAGACAGTGGTGCTGATGGATGGATATGCCTCTCTCAGCCTATACGTGACACAGCAGCCAGTAACTCAGGGCTATTCAACTAGATTAGGCAGGCGGCCACAATCATAAAACTACTTGAAGTCAGGGGCCACAAGACCGTGACAACAAAACCGTTTAACCGCTTGTTGTGTGCTATAGGTGCGATAGGACACAATAATGGACACATTATGTCCATTATGGTAACTTATTAGGGCCTGCTTCATACTGCATTCTGATGTTTGATAGGAACATTTCTGTGTCAGTCCTTTATAGTACACTGGCTTAGATTTTGATATTAAGAAAATAGGATAGATAGATAGATATTTCAGTATGTTCTGTGCACTTGTCCCTGGGATGGAAGCATCTTTGTTAAAAGAGTATTGGGGACCAGGTGAAGTGTTTACATGTTCGTATGAATGAAAGGATTTTCATTTTGTTTGTTTTGAGCACTCGGGTGATAAGAGCACAAGGTCTTATGATGGAAGATGGAAGATGGACAAAATCCACAAAGAAATAGCCATAATAATTGCCGAACTACTTGAAAGCTACATTATTCTGAAAGTAGTTAGAAGTATGGAAGCAGACAACATTTCCGGCTGTTTTGTTTCTTTGTACTATGAAAAGGTCTTTATACTTTTAAAGATATTTTTGTGGCAGACAGGAAATAGGGAGAGAGATGGGGGGGGGGGGGGGGGTGACACACAGCTAACGCCGTCGGGATCGGGATCGAACCCGCGACTCACTGTAAGACTGGATTACCAGCTTATGTGGTATGTGCCTGGACCGGTAGGCCAGCAGGCACCCCGATACCTTTGATACTTAATACTTTTTTTTTAACACCAGATGCTTAAGTACATATGAAGTGAGCTACTTTAACAATTTGACCCAAGTGATTTTCTTATGGTTGACTTACACACCAAAGATTACATTTATCCGCATTTGGGTTCCTTGCGTCTTGACTGCAAATGCAGTACTGGTAGGTGTTAATTTGGGACCCTGAGTGAGTTACTAATATTCCTCCATTCTAAATAGTAGCCTGCATTTTCTTCTTATCTGTTAATGGTTGATTAACCATTAACAAGCTTCAGTTAACTCATTCAGTGCCAAAGATATTTCTGGCTATATCACCCCTGTGCCAGAGCCAAAAATACATTGTAAAAAAAAAAGTGCTTAGGAAGCGAGATACAGCTTTTTTCAGTAAGATGTTAAACAAGAAGTGAATGGAGCAGCAAATCTTCAAACCATGATATCTTGGGTTCTGAACATTTTTTTTCAAAAAACAAAAACAAAAAAAAAATGTGTTGAATTTCTTATTAATTTTTTATTCATGACGTCTCAGACGTCATTGGCACTCTGGGCTTATGAAAAACGTGACGTCTCAGACGTCATAGGCACTAAATATTAACAGAAATGTTCATCCTGTACAACCAACCATATAATAAAAAATATGTACATTTAATTTAACATTGGAACATGTAAAAAGAACATGTTCCAGGGGCCACAAGAAAGCTCCGCTGGGGCCGGATTTGGCCCGCGGGCCGCCAGTTGAATATCACTGCAGTAACTCATCCTTTGCTGCTGCTGGGGTTATAGCCTTCCAGAGGACTATTGCTGCCTGCCTGCCTGGCTGAGGCAGAGAGCGCTGCACAGTGGCACAGTGACTCAGCAAATAATGGCCGACTTCTCATAGTAAACGCTTGGCTCCTCTCTCTGCGCAGAAAAGGGAGAATTGCAGGCAGAGCTACTTGGAAAACCCTGATGTGGAGCATCCAGTTTATTCTTGCTGATATTTGAGAGATCTAATCGATACCCTAAAAAAAGGTTCAGTTTGCCGGCCGGCCAATTAAGTTGTCTAAACAACAGTAACACCCCTGGGGGGGTACCCACAGTCACCCCAGTTCTTGCGGGAGAAACACAAACTGTTTTGTTTTCCCGCACAGTGAATTATAAGTATTATGGCTTCATTTATTTTTCTACTTTTTTCGTTATGCCAATTGATTCCTCCCCCACACACACATTTATGTGTTGTCACTGCTGTCGTATCCTACTGACTGCAGTTAGGAGCCCCCACTAGGAGGACGTATAGAGCCTTCGAACTACTCCTCCCGCCCTACACTCCCTGCTGACACGGCTTTGTCGAGCGCATATAGACGCTCAACAAAGCCGGATGCGCCACGGTGGATTCAAACCCACAACCTCCGCGGTGGTGGGCAGCACTTTACCACTGTGCCACCCGCGAGCGCTTGCATAACAAAATTGTTTATAGTAATTACCATGGCCAAATGGTAAAAATCTTGTGTCCAAATCTTTGACTATATATTTTTTAAAGCGAACATTAACTCATATCTTTGCTTCTGGGGGTCCCTGGAACAAAATATATTGAGATGGGGGTCCCCGGCCAAATACATATCTAAAAGTGTTTTCTAAATCCTAACAGTATGTTGCTATATCAGTGGTGCTCCAACTTTTTCATGTCAAGGACCCCCAAAATTATATGTATTTGGCCGCTGACCCCCATCTCAAAATATTTTGTTCCGGGGACCCCCAGAAGCACAGATCGGAGTTAAAAATGTTTGCTTTTAAAATATAATATATATATATTCAAAGATTTGCACACATTTTCACGATATCTGCTATTTTTGAATAGCCAAAGAAATCTTAAAATGACACAGATGCGTTTCCCGGTCTTAATGGATTAACCCATTAAGACCTGGAACGCATCTGTGTCATTTATTGATTTGAGCTAAAAAGCATTATTTTATACTTTGGCTATTCAAAAATAGCAGATCTACAAGCTCATAGCGCGGCACCGAGTGCCGCGCTATGAGCTTGTATATCTGCTATTTTTGAAAAATCGTGAAAATGTGTGCAAATCTTTGAATATATATATATTCTTTTAAAGCAAACATTAACTCAAATCTTTGCCTCTGGGGGCTCCCTGGAACAAAATATTTTGAGATGGGGGTCCGCGACCAAATTCATATCATTTTGAGGGTCCTTGACATGAAAAAGCTTGAAAACCACTGATATAGAAACATACGTTTTTCAGAATACTGTTAGGATTCAGAAGACATTTTGCAGAATCGGAACCTCAGGCCTCAATGGACTAAAGGTGAACTGTGGTCTTACCTGAATGATTGCTACAAAGTAGCAGTTGGAGGCACAGAGCTTCTCTACTCCTGAGTCATAGACATTCACAGGGGCGTCTCCCTAAATAAAAAACTGCACAGGAAAAAACGTCGAACAAAAGCCCAGAGCCAGAGCATCATATAACTCACTGTGTTATCAAACTGATTTCTATCAAAGGGTATGAAGCTTCAAAGACAAAATGGACGCCCTTCGCCGTGGGCATTTCCTGCGGGTCTTCGGTCTTGCAATCAGGGTTGCCAGATCTGCTTGTTATAATTTCCCCGCAAGATTTTATTTGAAAATAGCAGATCTACAAGCTTACAACGCGTCGCATCGCGACGCGTTGTAAGCTTGTAGATCTGCTATTTTCAAATAGCTGATGTATGTTAAAGTGCTCATGTGGCCCACATAGTCGCTTCTTTTGGGCTGGTTTTCCTAGACCTGGTTGCTTGTTTCTCTCACAGAATCTGGCAACGCTGCTTGCAAGGCGAGGGTTTATAAAGCCTAGAGCGCGAGAGAGAGAGAGAGAGAGAGAGAGAGAGAGAGAGAGAGAGAGAGAGAGAGAGAGATAGGCGAAAAACATCATATCAGAGCAAACTACAGATGTACTCCTTTGATACGAGGAAGGAACATCCCTGCTGATGTGCTGCTATGTGTCTTGTTGTGTTCTTTGATCTCTGATTCCATCTCTCTCTGTCATATACACAGAATACTAAAATAGAAAAGCGTTTTTTTTTTTACTTTTACCCATCAGTAAACATAACAAACTGGCTGTCATAGAAGAGAAGGCTCAACAAATGTGTTTTTTTTGTTTGTGTTTGTCAACCTTTATTATTCCTCTACGGCGGCTGTGTAAATCTGTCCAATTCATTCAGAGACACACCTCTATCTCTGCATCGCTCCCATCTCCACACACACACACACACACACACACACACGCACACACACACACACACACACTCACACACACACACACATACACGCACGCACGCACGCACGCACGCACACACACACACACACACTACCAGTGCTACTGTCCCTACCACCTTGAGATAAGCAAATTTGTGTGTCAATTTTATGATTTGTCATACAACTGTGTCGGCTGCTGAAAAATACAGATTTTCATGTGTAAAAGTGGTTATATTTGACGTCAAAGTCTAAATGAAAGGGTGCTTGCTCATTGTTCTGTGATTGACAGGCGGACGTTGGCCAATCAGGTGGAACCCGAGTGAACCCGAACGGAGCCGAGTGCAGCCGAGCGAAAACAAACGGTGGCCATTAAAACTTTGTCCGCTGTTTTCTCCGCTGCTTTAAAACTTCTAAACGCTCTCAAACTTATTTTTTGTGGCACGGAATTTACTTTTAAGATGTTTTTCAGATAGCATTTTGTTGTTTAACTTCTGATGGTCCATTCTGGAACCTTGGGCCGTCAACCTTTACTTTATAGAGTGTGGAGCACTGTCTGAGGTAGTGCTCTAGTTAGAAGACAGGCCTTGATAGCCACAGCGTTGATATACTGAATGTAATAGATAACATAACGCTTGTTTGCATGCAGACTTTGATGTGGAGCGAATTGCCTTCGTGATATATCAGGTCGTATTGTTTTAATATCATTAATTTGCTGTTCTTTTATTCACATATTATAGAGGGAATCTCCCTTGTTTGTCAATAAAGATGCCTTGCTCATGTGAACGGTAATTTCTGTGTATGTTGTCTATAAACTGGACTTTAGGGTTTTATTGAACCAAGAGTGACAGGACTGCCACGGCACATCACTTCATATATGTGACAGAGCCTATTTAAAAATAAAAATTCAGAGAACCGGCAGGGGCGGGCATTGACACTCATGTATCCGTATAAAGCAACCTATTTTCGGCATGGCCCTTTCAAAAGTCCCCTTGCGTCACGTTGCTCTGTGGTGGTGGTGGAATGAACTGCTGATTGGCTGAAGGGGTTGTCAGTCAACGGTACTACTCCCGCCCACAGCCAAAAAGCCAAACAGGCCCTCATGCCAGACTCACTGCTGAAATCAAATACAAACAAGATTTCCGGAGGGGGGGGGTTGACCAGGCAAGGCTTTTCTGCCTTTAGTACACAGTAGAGAGAGAGAGAGGCAAGGAAATTCACAGAGAAAATGAGTTTTTTCGGAAAAGCACCCGAAGGTGTGAGAACTTTTTATCGATGTGAACAACAGCTGGCACTAAAGAAGAAGACACTTGTGATTATACACCAGCCTTATCGCTTCTCGTTGAGAGCACGACAACACCTTCCTCTTGACTCCCACGCGCCCCCCCCCCCCCCCCCCCCCCCCTCCTTCTCCTCCTCCTTCTCCTCCTGTTGTTATGGAACACCTCTCTCTCTCTCTCTCTCTCTGCCACCTCTGTCGGGCAGAGCGCCAGCCAGCCGCCAGCCGCCCCTCTTAACCCAGTCAATCCGGGAACGCATCCGTGTCATTTTAAGATGTCTTTGGGCTATTCAGAAATAGCAGATCTACAAGCTCATAGCGCGGCACTCGGTGCCGTGCTATGAGCTTGTAGATCTGCTATTTCTGAATCTGCTATTAGATCTAATAGATCTGCTATTTTTTGAAAAAAACGTTGAATATATATTTTTAAAGCGAACATTTGTAACTCAAATCTTTGCTTCTGGGGGGGTCCCTGGAGCAAAATATTTTGAGATGGGGGTCAGCGGCCAAATACATATAATTTTGGGGGTCCTTGACATGGAAAGGTTTGAGAACTAACTGCTATTATAGCAACAATATTTTTTCAGAAAATTGTTAGGATTTAGAAGACATTTGTAGAATCCCCAGAAGCAAAGATTTGAGTTACAAATGTTCGCTTTAAAAAAAAATATATGTTTCAAAGATTTGCACAAATATTCACGATTTTTCAAATATAGCAGATCTACAAGCTCATATCGCGGCACTCGGTGCCGCGATATGAGCTTGTAGATCTGCTATTTTTGAATAGCCAAAAGTATAAAACAATGGTTGTAGCTAAAAATCTAAAAATGACACAGATGCGTTCCCGGTCTTGAAGGGTTAAACACAGCAGTAAGAATAGAGGGAAGTCCCAAATTAAAAAAGCATTGTTGTCTCTCCCCCCGCCTGGACCTGTGGGCCACGGGGGGGGGAGGGTGGCGGGTGGAATGACAGCTTTATTTCTTTGTGTGCCGTCTCGGGGTGACCTTGGCTTATTGGCCTTCCGAACTACTGTATGTTTGTTTGTCCATGGTTCTCCCTCCCTCCCACCATCCCCACCACCCCCACCCTGCCCACCCGCTCTCCAGACAACACGCCATTCTATAGGCTCAGTCTTAAAGGGGCAGTTCACCCCCAAAATGACTTATTTTCTATCGATTAGTCACCCCATGGAGACTTGAATTCATGGATATTCTTTTGTTTATGTCGCATTCCTAAGACGAGTCTCCTTTGTGTCTCCTATACCGGAACCGCTGCCTACGGGTCCGCTGGTCATCGAATTATTGGCTTAGGAATGCAACAAAAATAAAATAATATCCATGAATTCAAATCTCCATGGGGTGACTAATCGATAGGAAGTCATTTTCAGGGTGAACTATCCCTTTAAGCAGTGTTGCCATGTCCGCTTATTATAAGCGACTTTGGGCTTGTTTTTCTGTTAAGTCCCTTGTAAATATTGGTGGTTGTGGTTTTTTGGGCTTCCTAAATGTTGTTTAAACCAGGGCTCTCAAATGATTCACGCTGAGGAACCTCAAATTAGTACGTAATTGTCCGCGTATCCCCATCTTAAAACATTTTGTGCCCGTAACAGATTTGTGTTGTTAAAATGTTTCCCAAGATTTTTTTGAAAATAGCAGATCTACATGCTCACAACAGCAGATCTACGAGCTCACAACACGTCACCTCGCGATGTAAAGTATATACTGTTGTTTTAAAGTGCTCCTTTGGCCTATAGTCACTTCTTTTGGGCTTGTTTTCCTAGACTTGGTTGCTTATTTCTCTCAC
>NC_139959.1:36578834-36961334 GCF_963454915.1 Gymnoscopelus microlampas | reverse complement strand
TTCAAGATTTTTTTGAAAGTAGCCGATCTACAAGCTCACAACGCGTCGCATCGCGTGAGCGTTGTGTGCGCGTTGTGAGCTTGTAGATCGGCTATTTTCAAACAAACAATGTATACACTAAATAGGTTTAAAGTGCTCATGTGGCCTATAATAATAGTCGCTTGTTTTCCTAGACCTGGCTGCTTATTTCTCTCACAAAATCTGGCAACGCTGCTGGCCACTATCAGTCTGTGACAGACATTGAGTCTGACAGAGTGAGACAATCTGAGTCCAGGCCGTTAACTGGTCAATGTTTAATGCTGTGTAATTGCTTTCACTGACCAGATGACCTGAACCGTGTCAATGATGATTTAAAGCCTAGTAGCCAAGGCCGTTTTACCACAGACCACCATTGTTGAGACCCTATAACTATAAACACCACATGTTTCTGCCTAATTTGTTTGTTAGCCACATGAACCCTAGTAGTGTCCCTATTCTGGGGTGATCTTTCAGTGAAAATAGCAGATCTACAAGCTTACGATACGTCGCAACACAATGCGTTTGTGAACTTCAGATTTTTCCAGTGAAGATTTTTAGTGTAGAGAGAAAACAGGAGGGACCCCGGACCGGATGTCCAAAACTGTTACTTTTCAGGATTCGGATTCAAAATTAGCAAAAATAGCAGATCTACAAGCTTAGCGCCGCGTTTTGAGCTTAGATTTGGTCATTTATTTATTTTTAAAGATTTTTGTTTCGGCTTTTATTGATAGGATAGTAGTCTGACAGGAAATTGGGAATGACATGCAGCAAAGGCCGTCGGGATCGGGACTCGAACCCGCGACGTGCTGTCAGGCTACTTTGAGAGATTTCTGCCCGACAGCGACAATAATTTAAGTGGTTAATGGGTGACTATAGATGAACCAAGAACTTTATGCAGTAGATTGTGAATCTAGCTCACAGACATTTCCTCTTCACGTTAGCTTGTTTGTAATGACTCTTCATTCAGGAATAACCAATCTAATAAGCCAGTGGTTTTCAACCTTTTTCATGCCAAGGACCCCTAAATTCATATACATTTGGCTGCGGACCCCCACCTGAAAAGGTTTTGTGCCAGGGACCCTCAAGAAGCAAAGATTTGAGTTAAAAATATTCGCTTTATTTATTTTCAAAGATTTGCACACATTTTCAAGATTTTTCAAAAATAGCAGATCTACAAGCTCATAGCGCGGCACCGAGTGCCGCGCTATGAGCTTGTAGATCTGCTATTTTTGAATAGCCAAAGCTAAGTGGTTTAAAATGATTGTGACGCTATGTTAACTAATTTTGCTGGGGACCCCCTGGTATCCCCTCAAGGACCACTGGTGGTCCCCGGACCACTGGTTGAGAACCACTGTAATAAGCTGTTGTTGTGTACCACTGGGCTGCAAGAGTTAAACTAACTGACTTGTTAACTACCCTTGTTAACGTTAACCCTGTTTTAACCCTGTTTTCACCCTGAACGACCTTAGCGTGCCCTGAGCCAATCACAGCATGTGTCGATAGCGATACGATATCCCACTGCAAACAGGACCTGATTGTGATACCTGACTACAGAGTTTCACCTGATCTTACCTCTCTCTCTCTCTCTCTCTCTCTCTCTCTCTCTCTCTCTCAATTCAATTTAATTAAAAGGAGCTTTATTGGCGTGAGAACACATGAGTTTACATTACCAAAGCAAAAGTGGAACAACACAATCAAAACTAAATAATGTATGTACAATGAAATATTAAATATATATGGGAAATAAATAAATGTGTAAAGAGAGCTGTGTTACATCGCAACTTAGAGGGAAGACTATCTTACGAAACTATAACAATTGTGCATTTTCTGTTAGAAACAGTCCATATAGGAAAGGCTAGCTTGGTATAACGTTGGTATAAACAGTTGGCAGCAGCATTTTCAATGTTTTGCATCGACTTGGTATAAAACCTTCACGATTTAATCAAATGTAATTAAAGGTAGTTGCCCCGTTTATATGTACAGTATTTCTATGTACCGAGGTCATTTGGTGTAAACAGTGCGGGGATACACACAATGATTTGGCTGAGTGGCAAAACATTGAGCAGCATGGAGCGTTGGAGTTAGGAAGCGCTTGTTGGAAATCACTCAACGATCCTGCGTACCACCTGTTTCTGAATTGCACATAATGCAGGATGCAGCAGGACGTTACGTTATTGAAAATCAGCGCTTCCAAACTCTGACACTTAGTAATGTTATCACCTGCACAGAATTTAATGACAGAAAGTAGCTCATGCCATGCCACAAACTTTGCAGATAGAAAGAGGATAATTCAAGCTTTCCGTACAGCTGCCATGTTGGTGAGTTTAACGTCGTTTAATACAATTAGAAATGACTTTTCTGTTTGGATGTATGGGCTGTCAAGGCCAGAAAGTATTTTTTTTGCCACTCAGTAGGCGTTACTGCATAACTTCCGGGTACGATGATGTCACGTGCATAGCCTCTATAGACATCCTTCACCTGTCACAACAGCTCACACATTTTGCTGCTGTCTTTGCACACTGTTGTACAGTACTTCACCCAACAAACAGATATTGGAGGGTTTTTAGCCGCGAGCTGAAAGCGCTGCGGCTCTACAGACAGCCTCAGACATCGTCACTCGCGACACGACATGTTTTAGACATGTTTTCGGGACACCTATTTGTCTATTGGCTGTCCTGGCTGTCCTTCAATACTTTACAGCCAATGGGGAGACACTACTTTAAAGCCCATGGACGGCCCATGGACGGCCAATGGACGGCCGTCATTCACAGCACCCGCCTCCCCTCGCAGCACCCCCCCCCCCTCCGTCTCCATCTGTCCCTCTCCCAAGTCCCTCTCTCTCTCTCTCTCTCTCACACACACACACACACACACACACACACACGCGCGCACACGCTCTCTTTCTCTCTCTCTCTCTCTCTCTCTCTCTCTCTCTCTCTCTCTCTCTCTCTCTCTCTCTCTCTCTCTCTCACACACACACACCAGCTCCAGCGAAAAGTTTGTGGTTGCTTTGTTGATGTGTTAGCAACATGCTATGCTAACCGTAATAGTGAGAGGACAGAGTGAGAGGCTGAGAGTCATAAAGTCATTAAGTCATAAAAAGTCGGCCAGCGGAGAATCTTCTAATCATCTGTGACTTACAACAGCCGCAGGGCTTCAGTGTTGATTTAACTCTGAGGAGCAGTGGAAGTACTCAAATGTTTTACTTGAGTAAAAGTATTAATATATATATAGTACTGCAATGTAGAAGTACTCTGTTACAAGTAAAAGTCCGCAATTCAAAATTTACATGAGTAAAAGTACAAAAGTGTTGGTATCCAAATGTATTTAAAGTACCAAAAGTAAAAGTACACAAATGTTTGAAAATAGCAGATCTACAAGCGATGCGACACTTTGTGAGCTTGTAGATCAGCTATTTTCAAATAGCCTTGGTATAAAATAGGGCTAAAGTGGTTAATGTATGTTTTATAATGTAATAATTTATATCTGCAAAGTAACTAGTAACTCAAGTTTTCAAATAATTGTAGTGGAGCAAAAGTACAATATTTGCCTCTGAGATGTAGTGGAGTAGAAGTACAAGTACTGAAAACTGGAAATACCACAGTAAAGTGAAAAATACCTCAAAATTGTACTTAAATACAGTACTTGAGTACATGTAGTTACTTTACACCACTGATGACATGCCTGTCTAAGACAAGTCCCAGAGTATTCCTAAAACTGTATATATCTGTAGGCTATTTTTATTTAGTTATTATTGTCCATTTTATTTTCTTGCTTAATATTTTCTTTTCTTCATTATATCAATTATATGTAGAACCATCTGTGGTACAAGTTCCAACAACATTTCGCTGCTTGTACCTTTATGAGTCAGTAACAAATAAAGCTTCTTGAATTCTGCACAATCCTAATGTTGTAATTCACTGCAGAAGGACTTGTTTTGTACCACAATAGGTAGCCTAGTCCTATACCGGTTACTTATTTTTATTTTAATGTTAAGACATTTATGCTTGAATGACAGTGATTAGGCCATAACATGTTACAGCACTATACAAAAACAAGACATGACAAAGTCATAATATAGCCGCAAAATGTCATATTGAGGTATGCCATTTTTTGGCAGAGTTCTTCTACATTGCAGTATTGATACTTTAACTTGAGTAGTTGGGGGGACACACACACACAATACAGCTGCTAATAATATGAATGTCAAATCATATTCAAAAGGACATATATTTTTTTTTTTAAGTTTTTTTTTTTTTTTTATGTTTTTTCAAAAAGTTTTTTTTTTTCATTTTTTTTTTTAATTTCAATTTCTCAACGGCAGATTGGGGCAAAAAAAGCCTGCCGCTCGCGGCTAAATTATGACTTTAGTCATTTCTTGTTTTGTCATTAGTCGTATTTTCAAACTCTCCTTGGGTGATTGTAATCCATGGGAAGTATTAGTATGTGTCTCTGATGTCTTGGTACAGTGGCCAAGTGGTTAGGAAGTGTTTCTATCTGGTTTTGTGTGCAGTGGTTGCACAGTCTGTCTTCTCTTGGGAGCCAGGTCTGCCTATGGTGGCCTTTCCCGATCGCAAGACTGTGTTCACTGAATCTGTACATAGGGAATGTTTTCCTTAGTTTTGGATCAGTCACAGTGCTCAGGTATTAAACCACTGTGTATTCTCTGCTTAGAACAATAGCAATCCATTTTGCTCTGGTTTAGGGTTGATTTTTACCCGCTAGCTCGAAGAGCGGCTGGTCCCTGAAGAGACAGAGAATTAGTCAACATATTCTCGACATGTTTTCGATCATTGGCTGTCCTTTAAGCCAATGGGGAGACATCCCATACTCTGAACGGCGGTCTCGTCCTCCCATGCTATGGTATCATAACGGTGTTGCCAGATTCTGCGAGAGAAATAAGCAACCCGGTCTATGAAAACACGGAACACACACACACACACGGTCACAGAGAGAAAAAAGATTGGATTGGGGCAAAACAAAGCGTGCTGCTATAGCTGATATACATGACGTGTCTTGTTTTCCAGTGTGTAAGATAGCTTTCTTTTTGTTTTCTTATCATTTGGTTTAGTCCCGTTTGTTTTCCGTCTGGTGTTTTTGCAGAGTCCCAGAACTAACTCTATCTCTCTCTCTCTCTCTCTCTCGTAGAGAACCATGAGCACTGTGGAGGAGGAGCCGGACCATATGATACCATGAAGACAAGCCTGCAGGCCCTGCGCTGTCAGCTGCTGAGTGAGTATCCTGGTACAGCATGCAGGAGGGGGATCAGCAACAGTAGCTGGTAGCTTCCATCCAAAAAGTATATTCACTATGTGAGCTACTGTAGAAAGACTGCACTCAGTAGACTGCATACCTCCACCAACACTATGCAGTTGTTGAGGTGTGTCATTTATTTCCACTTGATGTATGGTTATGTAATTGTGACCTTGCCATCGATTGTGACCTTTTCTTCTGACTTCTTCAACCCAAATGCCTTTCAACCACATTTCACGAAAATACACCCATCTTATCTAGATTTTGACCTTGACCTTCACCTGGGGTGGCAATGGCTCAGGATGGGAACTGTGAATGGGAATTGGAAGGTTCCCGTTTCCATCCCCAGCTCCCCTTGGCTTAGTGTTGAAGTTTGGATAAAGCTTGCTCAACCTTACCCTACTTAAAGTGTTTTGTCCCCTTTGGTTGTTGTTGTTGTTGAGGTTAAATAACCTATAAATACATTTTTCTTGTGATGTAGCTGGATTGTATATTTAGGGGCCTGTTTGTGCATTTAAACTTGATGGAAACCCGCCTAATTATTTCTCCCAGGCCGGAATGGCCGGGGGGGCAGAGATTATGTTTTTGCTCCCGTGATTCTGTCTGAGTCTGTGAGTCTGTGTGTCTGTGAGTCAGTCTGTCTGTCGGCAGCTAATCTCAAGCAACGCTGGACTGATCTGCAAGAAACTTTGCACTTTGCACACTCTCAGTAGGCCAACGATTAAGAACCTCTATCCCAAATGTTCAGCGTCGTGGTGTTATTACAGTTCGCTTCACGTTTTGGCTTATAACTCTTGAACTGTAGGTCGTACAATACATTTGTTTAACCCTGGATTTCTTGGATCATGACACCACTTCCCATATAGAAACCACTCATTTCCATTGGACAAACTTTTACACTACTGCACTTTTCTAGTTAAGGTTTCGAGAGCCTATCAGGCTTCGAAGCCTTATTGCATTCCTTGGCTTTCACTATTATTATTAAGGTTTCGAGAGCCTATCAGGCTTCGAAGCCTTATTGCATCTCTTGGCTTTCCTCTTCCGCCGGTTTTGGCAGTTCTGGCCAAACCGCGTGGTCACTTTTTACGAAACTCGGCAATATGGTAGAGGGCTATGCCAAACGGCGAAGACCCGAAACTCACATTCATCGGCCAAAGGGTGGCGCTGTAGCACTCAATTGAAATATGCCAACTTTGAACAGGTACAACTCATGCCCTGTTTGACCTACAGCCATGAAACTTCAATACACACATGCGTCTCCTCATGCCGAACAACTTTCACAGTCTGACTTTTGACCTCTGACCTTTAGATCTCCCACCATTTCGAATTCTATGAAAAGCAGTAAAAAGCAGTAAAAAAGACTCTCCTTTCGTACAGATTGAGCAATCTGTACGAAACTGTATACACGTGAACTTTGGACCAATGCCGACAGACGTGAGCAAGCGGATTTTCCATAAGTGAAAACGTTAAGCTTTTATAAGCCAATGAAAATTGCAGTTTTATGACAATTATTCATCTGCCCCTAACACATACATGCAAACTCACATTTGTTTGACACTTTGCAATATTGTAGAGGGTCATTCCAAGTATCACTGAAACCAATCTTACTCCAATTGGTCAAAGGGGGCGCTATAGCAATTTTTTGAAAATGCAAACTTTAAACAGGCAAAAGTCATGCCTCGTTTGGCCGACAGCCGTTAAACCTGCTTACACATGTGCCTTGACTCATGAGGAACACATGTATCACTTTGACCAGTAAGCTCTGCCCTTAGATTGTCTGCAATTTTGAGCAGTTTGAAAAACATTTAAACCCAGGATTTCTGAGCAATTTGCGTGAAAGTGTGTCATGTGTGTGAACTCCCTTTTCACTAGTTCAGGTCTGTTGGCCCAATAGCTTGATCGCTTAATGATCTGCCTTGAAACCACAGGGTTGCCGGTTCGAATCCCACCTCATGTAGACTTCTTTATAATTGCATTGCACACAACATGACTGTATCAATGAATGCATGTGCAATTGTTAATCTATTTAACAATCTCACAACTTTTCCGATAGCAACGCGTTGTGAGCTTGTTGGTCGACTATTTTCACTAGTTTCCATTCCGAAATATATTGAGCAGTTTGAAAAACATTTAAACCAAGGATTTCTGAGCAATTTGCGTGAAACTGTGTCAAATAAATGTGTGAGGCCCTTTTTCACAGGTTCAGGTGTGTTGGTTCAATAGCTTGATCGCTTAATCATCTGCCTTGAAACCACAGGGTTGCCGGTTCGAATCCCACCTGATGTAGACTTCATTATAATTGCATTGCACACAACATGACTGTATCAATGAATGCATGTGCAATTGTTAAAGATAACGAGAAATGCATACTTGAAAGTAGTTATTTTCAATGTATGATGTACTTCATTCGCCCTTTTGTTTTGTTTTGTTGGATTCTCCTTTCTCTGATGCTGTGGATTCAATAGCTCGACCAGTAGAGTGTGAGCCTCATGTGCCGAAGGTCCCTGGTTCAAATCCCACTCATTACAGTTTACATTTAAATTGCATTGTACAAAACATGACCCTGTTAATTCAGACATGTGCAATTTTTAAACAATAACATGAAATGCTTTTTTGAGAGTAGTTGTTTTTTATGTATGACATACTTTGTTTCTTTTCACTAGTGTCCATTCCAAGAACACAAAACAAAACTTTATTGCTAAATATTTGTCAACCAGTAATCTAGAGTAGTTAGCAAAACAGAGGCTTGGTTCATAACGGACTGAAAAACCTATAGATATCAACAGACACCATCAGGGAGGCCATATTTCTAGCTCAATAAGAAGAGAGGCAGCCTGTGAATCCATAGGTCGCTGGTTTGATCCCTGTCCCCAACAATGCATTGAGGTGATCATTATTTGGAATTCTTACTTTGTTACAAACATACTCCTGGTAGCCTGTCTATCTGTCTGTCTGCCTCTCTCTCACTCTGTCACTGTCTGTCTGTCTGTCTGTCTGTCTGTCTGTCTGTTTGCCTCTCTCTCTCTGCGTCTGTCTGTCTGTCTCTCTCTCACTCTTTCACTGTCTGTCTGCCTCTCTCTCACTCTGTCTGTCTGTCTGTCTGTCTGTCTGTCTGTCTGACTGCCTCTCTCTCACTCTGTCACTTTCTGTCTGTCTGTCTGCCTCTCTCTCACTCTGTCACTGTCTGTCTGTCTGTTTGTCTGCCCCTCTCTCTCTCTCTCTCTCTCTCTCTCTCTCTCTCTCTCGCTCTCTCTCTCTCTCTCTTTCTACCTCTCTCTCTCTCTTTCTACCTCTCTCTCTCTACCTCTCTCTCTCTCTCTCTCTCTCTCTCTCTCTCTCTCTCTCTCTCTCTCTCTCTCTCTCTCTCTCTCTCTCTCCTATTCTCGAAACCGCTCATTGCTGCTTGCAGCTATATTTAGTATTTTATTTTGTCAACGTATAAAAATATAAACAATTAAATATAATTGTTATCGCAAAATTAAGCTGTTTTTCGTAAATTAGCGCCCTACTTGATCATATCACAGCATCACACAAAAGCATAAAAAGTAGCAGATCTATAAGCTCGAAACGTCGAGCTTGCCGATCTGCTACTTTTGATGCTTTTGAATTTGAATCCTGAAAAGTAACAGTTTTGGACATATGAGGCTTCCACCCGACAGAGACAATATCATTTGTGACCCAGATATCAAAATAAGCATTAGATGTTCACCCCTAGACCTTCACACCCCCTTCCCTGTTATAGCAACCATTATTCCATTATGATTGAGTCACTCTGGACATTGCTTTACATTCTAAGGGCATTAGCGCTGCCAGCAGAGCAGAGTGGCACTTCTTCTCTGAGCCACCTTGGCAGCACTCCACCTGTGAATGTCAGCTGAATATGGAACACGGTGTGGGTCACGCTCCAGACTCCCCACCAGGCACTTCACTAAACAGCCAGCTGATAGCTGTATCTCGTATGCGATGCCTTGAGGGAACTGAAAAACACACCACGGGGCTCCAGAGTCAGACTAACATTTTACACTGGTGGCAGTGCTGCTGTCTTTATGTTTTTTGTGGCAGAGGTTGGGCGACTGTGAGACAAATGTGTATTTTAACAACACATTGGACGCCAGAGGTTAATCTCATAATGTACCTACCAGTGCCAAGCTCTTTTTGTTGTTTTTTTGTTTTTTTCATGTCGTCATAGCCCCCGCTAAATCCGTTTAAAATCCGCGTTCATTTGGTTCGACACAAACACGGGATCCGTTAAAAACAAAAACAAAAAAATCCGAGCCGATCCGTGCCGCCATCTTGAAGTTACAGGCGAGAACGTTAGACAGGACGATGCGGTGAGGAAAACAACAAGGGAGATAAATGGATTCTAAGCTGACGCCCAGACAGGAAACGGATGCGAGCGAAAAAAACGGAACCAGTTTTATTTCGTTTCCGGTCGGCCCCGGAACCGGAAATGGGTCGAAAAAAATTCCGGAATGTGCACTTTTTCGATTTAACATGGGAAATGCGAGTCGCGTAGATCTACGCGACTGGCACACTGCGGCTTTAAATCGTTTGGCGTAGATCTACGCGACTGGCACGCGATGTGTTAAGGTAGCTCTCCACCAGACGGCTATATGGTGTCGAAAGAGGCTCTTAAGGTACTGGCGTCAGCGGCGGTAAGTGTCGGAAAGTGTCTGTTGCCGAAAATCTGCTGTTGAATGGGCGGTGGGTAACCTGTCGCGTCTGGTCGGTAGGGAACCGATCCACCTTTAGTGGTGTTTCCGTAAGTAGGCAAAAATTGAGATTGAGACCATAGGGGAGGCACAGGATTGTTAAGAGTGACGCCATTATGTAATTTCCTATTTTAATTACCCTTATACGCGGTCCTCTTGCCTTTGTCCGATAATTAATTGTATTTACTAGTTCTCAGATTACAACATGACTAGTTAAAAGAGAGCTCTGTTCTGAACCACTTCTCATGGGAGTTCTCCCAGAGTCTTCTATCCTGGCTTTTTTGAGGTTCTGCAGACTGTGACCACCGGCAACCCGTCCAGTCTAGACCTTAACAGGTTGTGGCAGGATTCAGTCCCAGCACAGACAAAGATTTAATTTTTTATGTTGCCTGATGTCCTCAGGCCATGAGCATCATCAGGTTACCTTGTTCCCAGTGTGTGAAGCGTGAACTGACTGATTGGTCCAGCTGAGATCTCTGCCCTGGTTGCCGAAGGCACACAGACATTTCATTTCTCTCTCTCTCTCTCTCTCTCTCTCTCTCTCTCTCTCTCTCTGTGGGCCGCTTGCAGGAGACAGATGTGACCCAAACATGCTCAAGAAAAAAAACATGTTGCATATATAGATCTAGGAAAAAGAACTAAGATGGATGAGACGTCATCGTCGTATAGCTGTCAGAATAGGAAGTTTCACTCCTTTCCTTCCCCTTTCCTCTAGCTCTGGGGCCAGTTGCACCACCTCACACTAAGTTCAAACTTAGCCTAGTTATAGCTTAAACACATTCAATCCGGGAAAGTATCTCTGTCATTTTAGATTTATTTGGCTATTCAAAAATAGCAGATATACAAGCTCATAGCGTGGCACCGAGTGCCGCGCTATGAGCTTGTAGATCTGCTATTTTTTGAAAAATCGTGAAAATGAGTGCAAATCTTTGAATATGTATACAAAAAAATATATGTATATATTTAAAGATTTGCACACATTTTCACATAAAAAAAACAAAAAATAGCCAAAGAAATCTAAAAATGACACAGATACTTTCCCGGCTAAATGGGTTAAATGACTTTTTTAAAAGCCATTTAAGCATAACTAGGCTAAGTTTGAACTTAGTGTGAGGTGGTGCAACTGGCCCCTGGTCCATAGCGTTAGAAAGAGTTCTCCTTAACGCTATGATTCTTTAGAGCTGTTGCCCTCACACCCGCGGTAGCGCAGGCAGCGTATCCTCTCGTCTTTAGTAAAAAATAAAAAATACACTTTCGCTACTCACGGGCGGCCATAGCTGAATGGTTAGTGAGCCTGCCTAGGGAGCCAGAGGCCCTGGTTGCCCCAGGTTCGATTCCAGGCCAGGTCAGCATATGTGTCGATGAAATGAAATTTGTCCCTGAGCAAGACTCTTAACCCCTAATTGCTCACAGGTTCTCATTGGAAACAAGACCGCAAGGACTTTCATGAACAACCTGTTAAAAGGAATTATCCTTATCCTTAAACAAAGATGGTTTTAAGATGTTGAAAGTCTACTTTCCTTAGTGCAGGGGTCTTCAACGTTTTCAGGCCAAGGACCCCCTAGCTGAGAGAGAGATGAAGCAGGGACCCCCTCCTCAATATTGTATAAAATTGTGTTTCAGATTAAACCTTTTTTGTTCACTTGGTCTGCTCTTTTTTCCCTCTACGCCTCTTTGCCAAAAATAGCCGATCTACAAGCCCACAACGCCTCGCAGCGCGAGGCGTTGTGAGCTTGTAGATCTGCTATTTTTGGCTCAAGTTCTCCTCAGAAAAGGGATATTAGGGTTCAAGTGGTTAAGGTAAAAAAAATAAATCATAACACAAACATTTGGCGGACCCCCTGTAGTAACTCTGAGGACCCCCTAGGGGTCCCGGACCCCCTGTTGAAGACCCCTGCCTTAGTGGGAACACTCAGAGCCAGAGTTTTTTGGCCCGAAAAGAAATTATTTCACCGAAAGGAAAAACATTTTTAGTTACTCCACTGCACCCTCTACAGATTTTTCCTTCCGGTGAAATATTTTCTGGACAAAAAGTGTATTTTAGACAGTGTTCCCACTAGGGAAAGTAGGCTTTCAACTCCACACAACCGTTTTTGTTTTGGTGAGTAGTGAAGGTGTATATTTTGTTTTTTACTAAAGACAAGGCTGCACAGCGTGGGGTGTGAGGGCAACGGCTCGAAAGTCCCATAGCCAGAACTCTAACGCTATGGAGCAGAGCTACCTTTCCTCTATAGTGACCGTGCAGTTTTTGCCTTTGCCTAGTCATATGCATCCTCTATCTTCCCAATGGACTGTGTGTATGTGTGTATGTGATATTCTTGTGTGTTCCCCTTTCCCAATACACCTGTAACCGTAGGGTGGACTCGCCATTTGTTTTGAGTAAATTGGGTTTCAACCTTGCGGTATACTGTCATCCTCTATGCAATTCCATAAGGCAATTGCCTCAAAGTACCTCCATTCCTTTCCCAGAAGTGCAAATTACATTGTGAAGTGCAGCTTGTAAAAAGCTTATCTGAGAGACCATTTAGACGGCACCGGAAATGATTGCACGCCTCGAGAAAGCTCCCTAATCTGAGAACACGGCCCAGGAGCTCACTGCAATATGATTATGTTGTCACAATAGATTGTTCTGCTTGCAAGGCCAACCTAATGCCATGTTGAAATGTCTGAATGAGTTGTGTAAATAGGTTGGAACTCAGTCGGTGTCTTTGAAGTTTATGGTATTATTATTTAAGCGTTGCGTCTGTGGTGGCGTGTTCTCCCCCCCCTCCTCCTGCTGCTCCCAGACAACTTCCTGTTTAATGTTTGCTGCTTCCTGTCAGAAGCGGCCCCTGTGAGGCTGTTTATCACAAGTCCCAGATGAAGTCACTGAATCATTGTCCCGCTATACAAACGCTTTTAGATGTTTTTAAGAGCTTCAGTTTTCTTTCGTCCGTTTTTCTCTTTCACTTTTGGTCTCAACCTTTGTAGCTCTCACTCCATCATCGCCCTCCTCTGTCTTTCTCTGTCTGACTCTTAAGTCTCTCTCTCTCTCTCTCTCTCTCTCTCTCTCTCTCTCTCTCTCTAGTGTACCAGTGCAGATAAACAAGTCCCGCGTTCAAAGCCGACCGTAACGTGACAAACAGTTGCCGCGCTCAAACAGGAAGCCATTATCCCACTGTTCCGATTGCCTCCCGATCTTATCTTCGCTCTCACATCTGGAGCTCCCTCCTCCACCCCCTCACCCCACCTCCTCTCCACCCTTTTCCATCCAGTCCCCCCCTACCACCCCCACCACCCCTACAGCCCTCCTCTTAGACTCTGTCCCGGTGGTATGATTAATCCACGATTATGATGATTAATTGCCGCTCAAATAATTGCGGTTAACGATTTCATTGTGTGTGTGTTTGTCATTGACCATTGGAATATTATGAATTTAAAAAATACATTTCTATTTGGCTTTTAGGCCTTGTAAACAAAAGGTGCCACTGCTTATGACTAACTAACTTATTTAATAACTTTATACCAACATGATTAGTGGAAATAGACGATCTACAAGCTCAAAGCATGACACGTTTTGTGCTTGAAGATAAACAATTTCCACTATTTAAAAATATATATATTTAAAAATATGTGAACATTTTTCGACATGGAAATGATTATCACAATTATGATGATTAATGCAAAAAAATATTGCGATTATCTCAAATAATTGTGACTACGTAATAATTGTGACAGGCCTGATACCTATCTGCCCCACCCTCTCTCCCATGGGATTGGACACTAAGCCCTGACTGGCAGATGGATGGACACGCCCAGTAGCCAACCAGAGGAATGTGTCTGTTTGTGCCACGGTCTGAAAAACACCAACATATTCTATTTATACACACTGGAGGAATATCTGTCTTCCTTAGTTACCCATGAGACGTGGAATATAGACGTTTATTTCAGATCGGTTTAGTTGTGTAAGCCATTGGTTCTCATCAGAGTGGGGGGGGGGGGGTGTACTAGCGGGTCCCCAGCTAAATTAGTTAATATAGCGTCACATTCATTATAACCATTTTAACCATATTTTATACTTTGGCTATTAAAAAATAGCAGATCTACAAGCTCATAGCGCATTGGTCTCCTATTAACTTCAATTAGTCAAATATTGGATTATTGGCTCAGGAATGAGACAAAAACAAAAGATAAGATAATTCAAAGCTTTATGGAATACGTTTATTATTATTATTATTTTCTCCACGGCACAATCTCAGATGGGGGGGCAGACAAATCCCCCCCCCCCCCCCCCCCCCCCCCCCCCCCCCCTTCCAGGGACAAAACCAGACACAGACAAATGTTTTTAAGGGAACACATTTTTTATAATTAATATTATTATCTTTCCCTTTCTTTCGAAACGGCTCCTGATTGCTTAGAACTTTTCAAAATCATCAAAAAAATAACTGGATGCATGCCGTGCAGGTGCTTTTAAAAATGTCCATAAAAACATACCTCTATTAGTTCTGGCTATTTTCTTCCTCAAAAGGGGACTCAATTATTATAATTATTATTATTATCTGTCCCTTTCTTTCTGAACTGCCCCCGAGTGCTTTGCAATTTTCAATTTTCAAATTATATTTGTCTCCTTTCTTTTCCTGCTCTTTCTAAACTGCCCCTGATGGCTTTTCAAGTACAGGCTGTCAGAAATGTCAACAGATGCAGTATATAAATATATATATATATGTATATGCTCCTATAATTCGAGAAACCTTGTGGTGGCTGGTGGTGAGGCCAAAATCTCTTCTGCCCGTTTCTCCTCAGTGGCTGGAGCAATTGATCTGAATTTGCACACAACCATTGACCATTACCATGTGTAACGATTTATCGTAAATCGATTCAAATCGATTCAAACTGGTGACAATTTAAAAAGATTTAATAAAAAATGTATCGCGACGCAAGGGTGTGTAAAAACAAAAGAGAAGAAAATACTGGATTTGTGTACAAGAAATATATATATTTTTTTAATGTCTGGAAAATTATTTTCTAAAAATTGCATTGTGAACCTAGTATCGTGATTTGAATCATATCGTGAGTTGAGTGAATTGTCACATGTACAGTATATACACCCACATACACATACAGTATATAGTCCGCCAGTCAGCCAGCCAGCCAGTCAGTCAGTCATTTTCTTGATGGTTTTGATCCGTTGACAAGACAGTATATGTCAAAGTTTTGGCTTGGTCAGATTTGGAACGTTAACCTTTAACAAAACATGCCGTTTACATAAAAAATGTATATTTAAAATGCCAGGCAAGCATGATCCTTCAATATGCATGGGGCAGACTCTCCTGTGTTTGGCTGGTATAGTGTGATAAAGGCCCATCAGTATTCTGAAGGGTGCCGTATAGAGTTGTACCCGCTGACCTGCAGGGAGGAGAGCCAGAACACTGTGCAGCAGCAGTTGGTGATTAGCATGAACATGCTCAAATGTCATCTGTGTGGGAGTGTGCTGGCTGAACAACTCCTTGGTCAGGACTAGTTTAATGGTGGGTTCTGGTTCAGTCTCCCCAAGGGTTTCCAAACTGTATTCGCCATACCTCTTTATCAAGACATGAATGAATGAATAAATGAATAGTTTATTTCGCCGCTTTAACATAACATGAATAGATGCTACAGTTTAGTTTACAAGTACAGAGTTGGCACGGAAACGTGTAAGCTGAAGCCAAGGCTTATTTTGCCCTCCTATATACCCTATTAGTAACTTTGTTTCAAAACAAAACAAACAAAAAAACACAGTTTCAAAACTGAAAACAATAATTACATCAATAAATTTCAGCATGAAACAAATGTCAACAATTTTTTGCATGAAACAAACATAGAATGAAGAAATAAGCAATCATACATAGACATAAAGTAACTTAATGACATATGTTCACATTCATTCACGTTCATATTTACATTTACATTTACATTTAGGCCCACATTATTTACATTTAAATTTACATTTACATGTAAAAAATAAGCAACAACTAACAGGCAGAACTGATTACAATGCGCGCTCGGGTGGCGCAGTGGTAAAGTATCTGCCCACCATCGCAGAGACTGGGGGTTCAAATCCACAATAATTCTTAAATCTATTCTTACTTTTTTTGAGTGGTGCTAGCCACTTAATCAAGTGTCTGAGTGAGTTTGTCCATATGTCTGTATGAGCACGGCAACAACAGCTGCAGCTGATTGTGACACAAAGGTGCAACCAGTTACAGGCGCACCATTGTCCGCCCTCTGTGTTCCTTTTGGCTGGGCTTTAAACATCCATAACTCCAGTTCCTACCTTGCTAATATTCCCAAACGTATTAGGTGCTCTTAGATGGCCAATAAGGACAGGTTGTAATTGCTTAAGCCCCAACCCCTCTATGTTCCTATTGGCTGGGCTTTAAACAGCCATAACTCCAGTTCCCAGCATGCTAAACTTCCCAAACTTGATAGGTGCTCTGAAATGAATGGACTGGGATTTAACATTGTTCCTCTAGTTCATATAGCTTAATGAAATTAACTCATCAAAGGCACCACTCACTTGGCACCACTCACTTGATTTTCTAATCTCCATATTACTGCATATCCAACTTTTGAAGCTATAATTTAGTGACAAGTAGAAGTTCTATGATGTGTGCTGTATCTTATTCTAGAAAGAAACTTGTACCATTGTGCCTGTAACCTTAGCTCAGATACTCATGGGACAAGTACGTACATATGGCTTCCCATACATGCGTCATACGCTCCGCTCCCCCTTGTCTTTAACCTATCGTACAGCCTGAGCAGGAAGAGGACACTGCTGCAAAACGTCCACAACTAACATCCCTGAACAACAGTCACACCAGTTCAGCTCCACAAGCGTAGATGATGGATGATCTTGCAGCTCTATTTCTGGCTCTTTTGACTCGAGTATAGCAGCGCCAACTGTCCACTTCCCACCGTTTGTTGACACAGCACAACCTGGCGGACTGCAACGCCTGCTTCACAGGCATATTCTCTCCACGGACGTTCCAATCCCTGGTTCGTTTTCCTCATTGTGCTCTACAGTACGTGAGGTGACCCCTTGGTAATAGATGAATATTGTCGCTGTAGGGCAGAAACCTCTTATCTCCATATTCTTTATTATGTTTTTTCGTAAAATAAAGGGATAGTTCACACAAAAAAATCATTTTTCTCTATTCAGTCACCCCATGGAGACTTGAATTCATAGATATTTTTTCGTTTTAGTTGCATTCCTAAGCCAATAATTTGATGACCAGCAGACCGGTAGGTAGCGGTTCCGGTATGAGACACAAAGGAGACTCTTTGTGTCTCCTACCGGAACCGCTGCCGGTCATCAAATTATTGGCCTATAGGAATGCGTCAAAAAACAAAAAAAAATATCCATGAATTCAAGTCTCCATGGGGTGACTAATCGATTGAAAAAAAGAAACATATGCTTTCAACTACACAACCCTATCGGTTGGGAGGTGTGTTGCACTCTGATACATTATCAACTCTGGGAGAACATTTTACAATTATTGAACAATACGGAAGATACGGGTACTTCTTAATCTTAGGACCCGTACATACATAATTGTAACATCCGTAGCCATGAGGTCAGTACTTTATATTTGAAATCTGAACGTTTATGTAGCTGTACGGTCCAAATAGGGAGAAAGTGCGCAAACACTATGTTGTTGTTCATCCATGACTGTCATATAATATATGACAGTCATGTTTCAGGGCTACTACTTTGGATGCTTTTGAATTTGAAAATATGTCCAATTTTGGACATACGAGGTTTCCACCCGACAGAGACGAATATCCTTTATCCCCGCATTGCCGTCCACATAGAGTACCCCCCCACCCCCACCCTCTCTCTCTCGGGGATTGATCGTACCGCCAAAGACAAGAGGATAACCATTGATATCCTGCACACTAAGTGGATTCGGGGATGATTGATTAGGCCGGTGGATTCATGATGCAGTGTTGCCTCCACAATATTATTCCTCTCTCCGGAATGGAGTCTTGCAGCTTAGCGCATTACAGAGGCACCGCAATAATGGTTTGTTTGTTTGTTTAGACGAGAGGTGTTTGTTTCATCAGCAGGATTACACCTTCCCATGTTCCCAAGCAGCGTTGCCATGTCTGCTTATTATAAGGGACTTTGGGCTTTGTTTTTTCTGTAAAGTGGCTTGTAAATATTGGTAGTTGCGGGTTGCGTTTTTTTGGGGGGCTTGTTTCTATTGTGTTGTTGATTATTTGGGCTTGTTTCCTAATGTCGTTTAAACCAGTGGTTCTCAGACATGGACCCCCAAATTAATATGTATTCATCCTCCGCCCCCCCACCCAGATCTGTGTTGCTACAATGTTTCAAAATATATTCAAAACGTTTTTTTTCCCCCAAAGATTTTCTTTAGAAAATAGAAGATCGCGTTGTTTCTTGGCACAAAAGTGAACAACTTGAAATAGTTTTGAAACATTTTAACAACTCAAATCTGGTATGGGGGTCCCTGGCACAAAATATCTTCAGATATGGATATGCAGACAATTACATATTAATTTAGGGGGTCCTTCACATGAAAGTGTTTGAGAAGAATTTGTTTAAACAACATTAGGAAGCAAGGCCCGAATAAGCAACTACACAACTAAGCCCCAAAAAACCTGCAACCCGCAACTACCACCAATTTACAAGCAACTTTACAGAAAAACAAGCCCAACGTCGCTTATATTAAGCGGACATGGCAACACTGCCTCTGGTCCCTTGACTCTGACTGTAGGGTAATGATAAGTGATTGGGGAGTTGCTGTGAGAGGAGACCATGTGCCAGATGAGTAGATCAGTCTTCAACATGATTTATTAATGTCCCCGAGATGCCGTCAATGGGAGGACTTAAACATGACTGTCACACAGCAGGCTTCTTATGCATTCAGAACGTCCCTAATTTTACAGGGTTGATCATATAAATTGCCCTCTCCTCCCAATATATCTTTGACTTAGTCACATAAATCAGCGCATCATTTCATAGTAATTTCACTCCTTTTTTCCCATGCCATCACCGTGCTAGTGATAGAGCTGCAGCTATCCATTATTAACTTTTTCGATGCATCGTTTAATTGATTAACCCATTAAGACCTGGAACTCATCTGTGTCACTTTTAGTTTTGAGCTAAAAAACATTATTTTACACTTTGGCTATTCAAAAATAGCAGATATACAAGCTCATAGCGCGGCACCGAGTGCCGCGCTATGAGCTTGTAGATCTGCTATTTTTGAGAAATTGTGAAAATGTGTGCAAATCTTGGAATATATATTGTTTTACCTCAAATCTTTGCTTCTGTGGGGTCCCTGGAACAAAATATTTTGAGATGGGGTCCGCGGCCAAATACATTTTACAATACAATTTTGGGAGTCCTTGACATGAAAAAGTTTGAGAACCACTGATATTATAGCAACATAAGGTGTTTCAGAAAACTGTTTTAGAAGTAATTTGTAGAATCGGCCTCAGGTCTTAATTGATTAAGCACTTAAGCATTATTTTATACAACAAAAATATTTTTGAAAATCTTTGAGACTTTTCACCTACAGTATATAGTGACATGCCCAAAGGATCGATTATTAATCAATAATTTTTATGATCGATTAAATTGATCAGTTTGATTAACTATTGCACCCTAGTGATGGGGAGGCGAGAGGTTGGGCTGAGTGATAAGAATGCTAACAAAAAACGGTCCCATCTGGACAAAGACGACGAGGCAAAGGAACTACTTCAATTCAGTGTCACACACATGTCACAGGGACACATCTGAAATGCAGTCACATCATTTGTGTCCTTCGTACAGTATGTGTCCTTTGTATGTCTCCTTTGTGGACGAAGGACAAGAGAATCTGTCCACGTGTTTGCTTCCTGACTGAGCCTTCATGTTCATTCAGAATTGGTCAGGAATGAAAAATGGATTGTGTGTGTGCGCGTGCACAAATGCATTGGATCAAAAGTACTTGTCTTCACACACACGCACACACGCACACGCACACACACGCGCACACACACGCACACACACACACACACACACACACACACACACACACACACACACACACACACGCACACGCACACGCACACGCACAACTCTTTTTACTGCAAGCTTTTAACCCATTAAGACCGGTAAACGCATCTGTGTAATTTTAAGATTCCTTTGTTCTATTCAAAAATAGCAGATACTGTATAAGCTCTATGAGCTTGTAGATTTGCTATTTTTTGAAAAATCGTGAAAACGTGCGCATAAAACGTATGTTGCTATATCAGTGGTTCTCAAACTTTTTCATATCAAGGTGATGTAGGCAATGATATGTAGGCTATTTGGTCGCTGACCCCAAAATATTTAGTTCCAGGGACCCCCAGAAGCAAAGACTTGAGTTACAAATTTTCGCTTACAAAAATATACATTCAAAGATTTGCACACATTTTCACGATTTTTCAAAAATAGCAGATCTACAAGCTCATAGCGCGGCACCGAGTGCCGCGCTATGAGCTTGTATATCTGCTATTTTTGAATAGCCCAAAGAAGTCTTGACAATGACAGAGATGCGTTCCCGGTCTTAAAGGGTTAAAGCCAAAACACGCACGCCACTCCTCACCTTGATTCTACTTTCATTCATGTTTGGTCACCTCCTAGCTGACCTTCTCTATTGCTCCTCTTTTCCTTCTCATTTTCTCAGCCTCACCCATGTGCCTCAACTCACTCAATAATGGATGCTCATAAAGCGCTGTTCTCTTCTCCGCCCCTTTCACTCATTTCTCTTCATTACACTGTCGGGACAGAACCCTTGTAACTCCATATATATACTTTTTATTAGGGATGTGTCCCATATTATCAGCCTCCCGATATTATCGGCAGATATTAGCATAAACAATTAATATCGGGAAATATCGGTATGTTTTTTTTTAGCGGTGCAACCGCTCCTATAGGAGGGTTTAGGACCCATCCGTGGCGAAAGTTTTTCTTCGTCGTCTTTCGCTGTGACGCCATGCTGTGGAAAACACCCCCATAGGCTAAGCTTTGCAGGACGTGCTGTGATTGGCTAGCGAGACACATGATGACATTAACTTCAAACTTCGCAGCTGCGCTGTGATTGGCTAGCGAGACGCATGATGAATTAATAATTCATAAATAGCACCGCTCACTTCACACTGGGTGTGATTTTTTTTTAATAAGTTCCAGGAGTTCTTACTGTATCACATTCATTACCATAATTTACCATAATCACAGTAATTCTGTTTTTTTGTTTTCGTTTTTTTTCCTTTTTAATGATGTCTACTTTGTGTTAATTTGGTGCCTTATTTGTTCTAGTCTTTGTTTTGCTTTGTCCTTTGTCCCAATGTTGTATTTTGTGTTTTTGTCCTTGTTCTTCACATGACTACTCACTGTGGTGCCCATATGAAAAGAAATAACAGTAATTCATTTCTTAATCATATTCCATCATATTCAAGGGCATATTCAAAGATTCCATGTTTTCCTAAATGGATTAAACCACTGTTTCCCAACATTGGGTCTGGTGCTCACCCGTAAGGGTGGGTCTGTAGCTCTGAGAGTGTACAAATGGAACCTTTTGTTTTTGTTTTGTCATCTTTGGGACGCCAATCTACACTGTAAGATTCTCAGTGTTCATGTAACTCTTAGGGTGTACAAATGGAGCCCTTACGTCTCCATTTGGTTCCGTTTGTACACTCTCAGAGTTACAGACCCATAAGGGTCCTTTCAGACCCCCATGGTGGTCCCCGGACCCGACGTTGATTAAACCAACAGCAGAGGTTAAAGCTGCACTATGTAACTTTCCTCTTCAACCCCGGGATTTGAACCCGGTTTCCTGCGCAAGTGCTGACATTTTGACCATTGAGCTAATAGAGCCGGCCTGCTTGCTCAGGGGATAAATTGAATCTTGACCATCAGGTCAAAAGTCGTGTCAGATCCTGTGTCTAGGTGAGACATGACCTTTGACACGATCTAAATGTCTCGATAGAAGAGCAGGGAGACTAAATACAACCGCCCTGATTGTATAAGTTATTAACATACCATACAGTTTGGACAAAATTACATTTTATTCATTCAAAAAACGTACATAGTGCCGCTTTAACCCATTAATTCTAACGATTCTACAAAATGTCTTCCTAATCCTAACAGTTTTTTGAAAAAACGTATGTTTCTGTATCAGTGGTTCTCAAACCTTTTCATGTCAAGGACCTCAAAATGATATGTATTTTGCCACGGACCCGCATCTCAAAACATTTTGTTCCAGGGACCCCCCAGAAGCAAAGATTTGAGTTACAAATGGTCGCTTGAGAAAATATACATTCAAAGATTTGCACACCATATTTTCATGATTTCTCAAAAATAGCAGATCTACAAGCTTGTAGCGCGGCACTCGGTGCCGCGCTATGAGCTTGTATATCTGCTATTTTTGAATAGCCAAAGTGTAAAATAATGCATTTTTAGCTCAAATCAAAAAGTGACACAGATGCGTTCCAGGTCTTAATGGGTTAACCTCCTTGAATATTCAGTGCTTACTGTATGAGCGTGTGCTTTATGTGCTTTAAAAAGCATTTTGCAGCCTTTAACATTTCACACATTAATGTGTGAGGCGGCCCCGGATGAATTTTGATATGCCTGTTTATTAATTATACATCAGACACAGATTCCATGCTAGTCTCGGATCATACTGACTCATCAGCCGCGCGCGTGTGTGTGTGTGTGTGTGTGTGTGTGTGTGTGTGTGTGTGTGTGTGTGTGTGTGTGTGTGTGTGTGTGTGTGTGTGTGTGTGTGTGTGTGTGTGTGTGTGTGTGTGTGTGTGTGCGTGCGTGCGTGCGTGCGTGCGTGCGTGCGTGTGCTAATTTGTGTAAGTGTGTCTGGGGTGTATGCATGCTTACATATCTGTGTGCGTGTGCACGTAAGTGTAAGTGTGTGCGTGTGCGTGTGTGTGTATGTGTGCGTGCGTGCGCGCACGTGCACACTCTGATATTAACTGTAGTTAGTGAAGGGAGTCGTGCCTCATGTTTTTTTCAGCAGCAGCAAAGTGTCGTGTTGCCAGGTAGAAACAGAAGGGGATTGGATATCAATATGACTGAAGCTACTGTACAACAGTGGTTCTCAAGGTGGGGTCTGCGGACCCCCAGGGGTCTTTGAGGAGGTCATAGGGGGTCCCCTACTGACTATACAGATGACTACTGACTATAGAGATGACTATGTAGATTACTTTTATTAACGTGAGAACAATGACTTCCATAGCATGCTAACTTTCCAGGAATATAAAGCCTGCGTAGTTTCTATTAGCTTGGATTCCCCATCGATGATGTCACTGGTAGGCGGGTTTCTGAACTGTCCTCCTCTGACACACAGAGCAAGTAGACATAAATGGTACCATATTATCATGAGCAATAGTTGTGAACCAATTATATGAAGATAGATTAAGACCGTAAAGGTTTTTACATTCATGGAATATTTTTTTATTCTTTGAAAATGTCTATGAAAAATTATAGAACGTTTCAAAAATTATATTTTTATTAAATATTTTTTTGAAAAAAAGGGGTATTTACTCGGGACCCAAAAAGAATGGGTCCCCCGACCCCCATTGTTTGTGAAACAATGCTTTAGATCATTTCAGGAAGAACTAGTAGTCATAAATCACAGCTGGCTGTGGGTGTTATCTCCTCCATGAGGACTGTAGTAGAGCTCCATGGATTATGAACGTGACAGGCCTGGTTAATAGAAGACAGGGGCGTCGCCCTCTGTAGTGGGGAGTCTGTGATAGAATATGAGGGAATATGATTAATGACTTCACGTCAGTGCTTTTCCAACTTTCAATTCCCATGAGGCACTACTACCAAAGGGCAATTACTATCGTCAAATATTGTGAAAAAATAAAATAATTCAATAAAATAATTAAAACAAAAAATGTCGCCTATGTCCCGGGCGGCTGGCGTAGCCGTCTAGCCACCTAGGCTGGCAATCCAGCCTGACAGCGTAACGCGACCTTTGCTGCGTGTCACCCCCCACCTCTACTGTATACCTATCAATAAAGGCATAAAAATCCCCAAAGAACACCCCAAAAAACACACAAAAAACGCCTACAGTGACATAGGGGGCCAGGTTAAAACTGGTGAAAAATAATGTAGCATATGGAATTTGGGAGATTTGTGTGCTCAAAGTACTGATATTATAAATTAAAACATAATTGTATAGTTGTATATATTGCAATAATAATGAGTGTGGTTGTCACAAAATCCCAGTGAGCCTGAACACATGGCTCTTGAATAGTGTTTGGCATCCCACAACAGAAAATGTTTATGCTAGGTTGTTCATTTATTTGTATTTAGAGCCATGACTGGTCCTGTCAGGCATGGTGGACTCAGTAGTAGACCCATCATACATTTGTATTTATTTATTTTTTAAAGAAAAACGTTTTCTTGAGCAGTATTTCAGTCTCGTAGTCAGCAATACAAGAAGGGGTCAATAAAGGGGTCAATAATCCAAATCGGTATATAGTCACAGCTGAGCTTTTTTCCCTCACATGCGTGGTGTGTGTGTGTGTGTGTGTGTGTGTGTGTGTGTGTGTGTGTGTGTGTGTGTGTGTGTGTGTGTGTGTGTGTGTGTGTGTGTGTGTGTGTGTGTGTGTGTGTGTCAGAGCTCGTCCTCGATGTGTTGCTACTCCAAGGAACTTGAACTCGCTGACCCTTTCCTCTGCAGCTCCATCGATGTTGCTCTGCTCTCTCTCTGTCTCCTCGGCTTCCTGAAGGCCACACGGTCAGCTTCTTGGTCTGTTGACGTTGTTGAGGGAGAAGTTGTTCTCCTACAATCAAAGAAAGCATCATGCCTTAAACATGATAAAAAATATTTTTATATTTGTGGGGCTTTTCTGCCTTTATTGATAGTACACTGTAGAGAGAGAGAGAAACGGGGAGTGACACGCAGCAAAGGTGCTCGGGAATCAAACTCACGACTCGCTGTAAGGCTGCATAAGAACCTGGTATATGCGCAGGGCCATCGGTGCCCTGAATAAAGCAAAGTTCATTTGGTTTTCCACTGTTTATCATGCTCACCCTGTCTCCTGGTATTACTTTGCCTCTCCTCCTAGGTGTAACAGTTTTTTCACCTCAACCTCATTGTGGTAAAAACACAGTGAAGCAGAAAGCCATGTTAGAAACTGGAGACTAGAAATGTTTAAAAGGATAGTTCATTCCCAAAATGACTTTTTTTCTATTGATTAGTCACCCCATAGACCAATTATTTGTTTACTAACATTGAGCCTGGACGCACAGGTGATTGTTTCACGCAATCAATTCCCAACCTGTTTCGGGGTGCACTGGTTTCAGCACACCCCAACCCCCTCTTGTGTGTGTTGGCTAGTGAGACGCGTCCTAACGAGACCTGATATAATGGGTTTCGTTGCGCGCATACTGGCTGCGTGCAGCCAGTGTGACGTCGTCTGTTAAGGGGTCTATGGAGACTTGAATTCATGGATATTTTTTGTCCCATTCTTTGCCAAGTCTTCATAGACTTGAATTCATGGATATTTTTTGTCCCATTCTTTGCCAAGTCTTCATAGACTTGAATTCATGGATATTTTTTGTCCCATTCTTTGCCAAGTCTTCATAGACTTGCATTCATGGATATTTTTGAGTTTTTCTCGCATTCCTAAGCCAATAATAAGCGGGAAAAAAAATCCATTAATTCAAGTCTATGAAGACTTGAATGGGGTGACTAATCGATAGAAAAAAAGTCATTTTGGCGGTGAACTATCACTTTAATGTTGAACTTCAATATGACAGTATATACTGTACTGCATGTGTCCCCACAAATGTACTAATAAACAAAATGAATGATAATGGTGAGCACACTTGATTGCAGTCTTTGATTCCCCCCTTACCTTTTCTTTCTCTCCCTTCTCTCTCAAGATGGAAATTAGGTTTCCATAGTTACAGAGAGAGCATGATAGTTAATGTTATCTAGATGACATGGGTGATGTGTGTGCATCATAGTGTATTGATGATCACACATAATGCAGCCAGTATGTTGACCTCTGACATCCTCATGTGTAAATAACTTCATAATGTTCATAAGGTGGGCATAATAAGTTTCGGTTAACCCATTGAGGCCTGAAGCCGATTCTACATGTCTCCTAAATCTCAACAGTATTCTGAAAAACGTTTCTATATCAGTGGTGCTCAATCTTTTTCATGTCAAGGTCCCAAAATGATATGAATTTGGCCGCGGACCCCCATCAAAATATTTTGTTCCAGGGACTCCCCAGAAGCAAAGATTTGAGTTAAAAATGTTCGCTTAAAAATATATATATATTCAAAGATTTGCACACATTTTCATGATTTTTCAAAAATAGCTACAAGCTCATAGCGCGGCACTCGGTGCCGCGCTATGAGCTTGTACTTGTATATCTGCTATTTTTGAATAGCCCAAAGTGTAAAATAATGCTTTTTAGCTCAAATCTAAAAATGACACAGTTCCAGGTCTTAATGGGTTAATGTAAAAAAAGACCCCTCTTTTACACCCTGAAACGAATCCACAAATCCATCTGTGCGTTCAAGGAGTTGGTCAGGGCGGAGTCAAACGAACGCCGGGTTATTTCCCATCCTTATAGCGGAGAGCGTTGTGACTTAAGTGTTCCTGAATCCTGCATAGCAACCATTTGGCGTTGCAGCCTATTTTGAATGACACATCATGCAGTCAAAGGCGGGTTGCCCCCCCAATATGTTTGGCTCACACACACACACACACACACACACACACACACACACAGGTACAGGTACATGCACAGAGGCCACCGGAACACATTTAGCGCATAATGAGGTTAACAGAGCGATCTGGTTTAAACCAGGCAAAGTGAAAAACACTGCAGTGCAGTTCATTATAGCCTGATGGGCCGTGTTGGATGCAAGACATGGCTGAGAGGGGCTTCTCACACAGTCACCTTTGATTGATTGATTGAATACAGTACTTTATTAACAGTTTGAAAAAAGCACAGAAAGTACACTTTAACCCATTAAGACCTGAGGCGATTCTTTAAAAAAACTCGGTGCCGCGCTATGAGCTTGTATATCTGCTATTTTTGAATAGCCAATATACAAATACAGAAGGATTGAACCCAAGAAAGCACTATGGCTTGTTTCCATTGGGGTCCTGTGTATTCAATTCATAGAAACTTTTGTGACAGACAAATATACAATACTATGCAAAAACAAAACAAACAAGTTGTAATCAAAAAGAAAAATATGTACAGTAAACAGTTAGGGGGTGGGGGGGTCATTTCCGGTGATAATCTTTGACTTTTTACAGGGGCCAGTTCCAAATGGCAGACACCTGCAAGTGTTTTTTTGGAGCGGTTTTGAAGGACAGTAAGGATTCACACTTTTCTATGACTGTTGGCAGGGCATTCCACGTTTTGGTGGCATAGCAGTAGAACGAATTTAACCCCTGGTTTGAGCCAAATCTGGGTTGAACGTGATTTGTGGAGCTCCCTCTGGTGTCGTGCTTGTGGACGTCTTGTAAGGTTTTTTAAGTAGTTTGACAGGTACACGGTGCACCTAAGTAGTCAATTGTATTGTACCTGCGTATGCTAAACAGTGAGCTTTGAGAGAAGGGATTTATGGATGTAATTGCTGACTGAATTTAAAAAACGGATGCTTGCCGCCTGAGCCGGACATAATGCACACACGCTCGCACACACACACACACACGTGCGTTTAGATCCACATACACAACACACTGACACAAACTGCTTTTTTGGAGTGGCTGACGACTGAAGTGGAAGATGCTAGCTGGTCAAGCTGAAGGTGGTGCACTGTGATGCTTCTCTGATAATCTCTCCCCCTCCCCCTCGCCCCCTCTCTCTCTCCCCCCCTGTCTCTCTCTCTCTCTCTCTCCCTCTCCATCCCTCCATCTCTCTCTCTAGGTGTTCTAGCATTCCTAGCACTGCCAGCAGGGGTGGTGTTATCAGCACAGGACTCTGTCTCCATGGCAGCCCCCCATAGAAGAAGCCACGCCCTCCCTGTCCATCCCACCACCATTGCCCCCCAGCCGGACTGGCATCAGGAAGGCTCCAGCAGCGGCGAGCAGTGGCCCCCCTCCTCCCCCTCCCACGGAGGAGGAGGGGGGGCTCGCCCCATGGACACCATCCTCGCCACAGCAGTGCTCAGCAGCTCCCTCGACAGGCTTCATGGTCACATCACAGCAGACCCCCCCCACGAAGCCCCCCACCATGACGCGGCTACCGTCGACCCCGACACTGTGAGGCCCCATCCCAGCCCGCGGCTCCAGCAGCCAATAAGCACTCGTGTCGTCAGCCAAAGCGAAAACTCGGCCCCTAGCCCAGATACTGTTGGTACAAACCAGGACGGTGGCAGCAGCAGCAGTCCCAGCAGATATCCAAGCCCTACTGTCGTCATACATAGAGAGACGGGAGCCCCAAAAACCTCCCTGACTCGTATGTCCCAGCCTGCCTTTGAACGAGGAGACATCCTGGATCCCCAGCTCGCCGCCGCCGCCACTCCGCCGGCGCCCGTGAATCATCACTCGGAGCCTCAGAAGTCGACGATGGAGGAACCCACCGACCCCAGTCTGCTGCTGCTGCGGCGTGTCACCACCGAGCTCCAGCCTTCCTCCTCCTCCTCTTCCTCGGCGGGTCACGCTGACCGTGCCCGAGGCCTGGCACTCAGGGAGCGTGACCGAAACAAACCCCCCAGGCATCACACCATCACCCTGAGGGAGGTGCACGGCGGCGACGGCAACGAGCCCCCCACCGCCGAGCTGGTGACTGAGCCGAAGGCCGAAGGGGGGTCCTCCGTCTCCGTCTCTCCGGCCCAGAGCCCGCCTCCAGAGAACCTGACCTCCCCGTCGGGTCTAGAGCCCATCAGCCCCGTCCCGACCCCGACCCCGGCCAACCACACTGTAACTAACGACACCACTGTTGAGGAGGACGAGGACCCTCTCCTGGCACCTCCAGGTAACGCCACGGACAACCCGGCCCCCCCTCTCGGACCCCGGTCGCCGGGGAACCTTACCGCCGAGGGAGGGGGGTCCATGCTCTCTAACGGCAGCAGTTCGGCCGCCGATGAGGACCTTACGGCTAATAAGGGGAACAGCTCGTCCTCCTCGGAGGAACCCGCCTCCACGGCCAGCGGTAACTTCCTGAACAGGCTGGTCCCCGCCACCACTCGTGAGCCCTGGGAGCAGAGCAACAGCTCGGGCCCCGCCCTGGAGGACCCGCCGGAGCGCTCCACCATCTGCCTGAAGAAGATGGACATCGTGTGGATCGTGCTGGCCATCAGTGTGCCTGTGTCCTCGTGCTGTAAGTAAAACACTTTTTGAAGGCTTAAATCCATCACTCAATATAGTTTCTAGGCTACATGGGTATACTGTAGCGCACCAAAGTCTGACATTAGAGCTGCTAGAGGGCGCTATCCCCCTGCGTCACAGCAAAAAAAAATATTGGAATCCACATCTTAGATTTGCCTATTTTTGTTCCAGAAATAAACAAACCACTCCGGCGATTTTACTCACATGGATATGAATCATAAACTGACTCATTTATCCAAAGGGTAAGATTATAAACACAGACATTATCAAATATAACTCAATATCATAAACAACAGTCAAAATCGCTGGGTGGTTTGTTTATTTTTGGAACACAGTTCTTGTATAACGCAATCTAAGATTTTCCTATGGGGTTTCCAATAGCGCTGTGACCCACAGGGTCAGTGGTGGGAGTGATGTCAAGACTTTGGTACTCTTCTATAGTACGGCTTTTACACAAACTCTTCACAAATACATTCTCTGTCTGCAACATGTCACGTAACGGGAGTTCCATCACAGTTGGAACGTCAAATCAAATTGCTTGGCTCCACATGTCCAGTCACTCTGACCCGTAACACACGCTGTTTGGAGCAGCGGGTGTTTCCATTGCCTGCTTGAAGGCACCGCTAGCCCTACGGATCCATCCGTCCAGTATAACTGTTCCCCTTTGTCTGCTGGGGGCATACGTCCCATGTGACATACTCATGGATTAAAGTTCTCAGCAGTGGTGGAAAAAGTACTCAATTTTTTTACTTAGGCTTTAACCTTTGGTCTTATGAAATAAAACTCCAACTAATAAACACTCTTTAATCTATTAAATTCTATTGCTTGTTGTTTGGCCACTTCTAATACCCTTTCATCTTAAAATAATGACCTAAAGGTTGTCTGTACGAGAACAGCAGGAACATAGGTTTAGAATGATAATACCCAAACCTCATAATTCTACATATTGTGCTAATTGTTTAGGAAACAAAGAGCTCTAATGTGGGGGGGGACTCCTTTCACGCTGTTTCACTAATCGCAGATTACAACTTGGCCTGACAAAATGTTTCAGTTGTGAAATGTTGTTTTGCTTTAACCCATGCATTCTAGCGTCATGTCCAGGGGGATTAGCCTACTGTACATGTACTTCAAGCTGCTGCATACTAAGAAAACAGGAGCTAGGCTCCTGACCTATTGGCCACATTGACTCATGAACCATTGGTTCCCATTAAAGGTAGCCCTGAAACATGACTGTCATGAATAAACTTCAACCTTGTTTTTTCACTTTATCCAAATTTGGCCCATACATTTACATAAACGTTCTGATTTCAAATATAAAGTGCTTACCCCATGGCCACGGATGGTACAATATTGTACGGGCCCGCAGAAGTACCCGTATCTTCCGTATTGTTCAATAAAAAGCATTTTAATCCGAGCGATTGCCATTTCTCTGTATTTCCACCATATTCTTTCAACTACACGACACGATCAGTTGGGAGGTGTATTGCTCACTCTGATACATTTGAACTCTATGAGAAAATGGCCACTGATTGGATTAAAATGCTTTTTATTGAACGATACGGAAGATACAGGTACTTCTGAGGGAATTGTAACATCCGTGGCCATGGGGCCACGGATGGGGCAGGCACTTTATTTTTGAAATCTGAACGTTTATTATATGTAGATGTACGGGCCAAATATGGAGAAAGTGCAAAAAACAGGTTGAAGTTCATCCATGACGGTCGTGACAGATGACCGCCTTGTGAACCATGGCTACACTGAAGGATACTTACTTCTACTCCCCTGTGTGCTGTGGGTCTGTAGCTGTGCTGTTGACGGTGTGCTGCATGAGGAGGAAGAAGAAGTCATCGAACCAGGAGAACAATCTGAGCTACTGGAACAATGCCATCACCATGGACTACTTCAACAGGCACGCCGTGGAGCTGCCCAGAGAGATACACTCCCTGGAGGCAGAGGTTTGTTTGCTTGTTTGTTTGTTTAACCACTTAAACCCCATATGGTTGAGCGGAGTCTCGGCTCCATACTAGGGTCTTTTCAGTTTTTTCTGTTATTTTTTGGGGAAAGCTTTTGCTGAAAATAGCAGATCTACAAGCTTACAACGCGTCGCGATGCAACACGTTGTGAGCTTGTAGATCTGCTATTTTCAGTACAGATGTTGGGGGTTAAGTGGTTAATGTATTTTTTTAATTTACTTTCATTTTTTCATAATGGATTTAAGGATTTAATTATGCACACAGATCTCTTCTCACAGTCTGTATCTCGTCTCTCTGTCGGGTGGAAACCTCATGTTATGTCCCAAAACTGTTACTTTTCAGCATTCAAATGAAAAAGTAGCAGATCTACAAGCTTATTCGAGCTTGTAGATCTGCTACTTTTGATGCTGTTGTGTGACGCTTATCAAGTAGGGCGTTCATTTTACGAAAAAACACAAACAGTTAGACTATGGAGGTAGGAGGTTTCTGCCCGACAACAACAATATTTTAATTCATAACCAGCATCTAAAATGGTTACAGATGATATGAATTACAGGGACTTTCATGGGGCTCATGGAGTCCTAGCTTAGGTGAAAAATGTACTCTTTTTTTTTTTACACAAGTAAAAATATCAATACTGCAATGCAGAAATAAAATAAGGTATCATATGTATAAAATGTATTAAAATGTTTTTGAAAATAGCAGATCTACAAGCTTGTGAGCTTGTAGATCTGCTATTTTCAAATAGCTAAAGTTTAAATAGGGCTGAAGCGATTAATGTTTTGTAATAACTAATAATAATTCAAATCTACAAAGTAACTAGTAACTAAAGTTGTCAAATAATTGTAGTGGAGTAAAAGTACAATATTTGCCTCTGAGATGTAGTGGAGTAGAAGTAAAAGTATTGAAAAATAGAAATACTCAAGTAAAGTAAAAGTACCTCACAATTTTACTTAAGTACAGTACTTGAGTAAATGTACTTAGTTACTTTCCACCACTGCTGGGGTAAAATAGCAGTGCAAAGTTTCCTTCTGCCACATCTCCTTCCCTTCTACAGTAATTACCGCAGTGTGTTTTAGGTGGCTTACAGTGCCACCTGCTGTGGAAGGGACAGTACTGCAGTGTTTGGAACAACAGCTTGAACTTGACTTTAATGACAACAAAGCTATTTCAAAAGGAAGTCACATTATTGTGATGCGTCATTGCATTGCTTTGTTCCATTTCATTTCAACATTTTGCGGTGCCACAGACAGAAAACCCATTCATTTGTCCCATTTTGAGATTTACGAAAATATTCATAAAAATATATTTTAAGTCTGGAACCAAGCCATCCAGGCTCCAGGTGAACCATGACCATAAAACATTCGATTCTGTATCAAACAATATTTGAATGTTTAATTACATGATATACTATCATTTAATACAGGGGTCTTCAACAGGGGGTCCGGGACCCCTAGGGGGTCCTCAGAGCTACTATAGGGGGTCCGCCAAATCTTTGTGTGATATGATTTCGTTTTTTACATTAACCACTTGAACCCTAGAATTCCTTTTTTGAGGGGAACATTAGCCGAAAATAGCAGATCTACAAGCTCTCAACGCCTTGCAGTGTGAGGCGTTGAGAGCTTGTAGATCGGCTATTTTCGGCAAAGAGGCTATAGGTGTAGAGGGAAAAAAGAGCAGACTAAGTAAAAAAAAATGTTTTATCTGAAACACAATTTTATACAATATAAAGTAGGGGGTCCCTGCTTCATCTCTCTCTCAGCTAGGGGGTCCTTGGCCTGAAAACGTTGAAGACCCCTGATTTAATAGATACCAATTGTTTTTGCGGTTTTCAAATATTGTTTGACACAGAATCAAATGTTTTATGGCCATGATTCAAACAAGGAGCCTGTATGACTTGGTTCCAGGCTAAAATATTAAATATTTTTGGAAATCTCTATGGGGGAAATGAATGTTATCTATCGGTGGCACCACACAATGGCCAGCACTGCTATGCCCTATTGTTTTTTTGTTTTTTTTTGTTTCCCCCTTTGGCAACCATTTCACAGAGTCTCTTTTTATTTGTTTTATCTCTTTTGTTTCCCTCCTTCTCGTCTGTGTCATCTTATCTGTGGGACAGGAGGGCGATGCCCACGTTGGCTCATGTTTAGGATGCTCCTCCTGGTGACACCCAGGTGTTGTTGTGTTCCCGCTTCGCCTCCTCCTCCGTCTCTCTAGAGCAGCTAGCTGTCTAACGTTAGCTGCTACCATCCTGTAGCATTTCACACCCATCCCCCCCCCCCCCCCCCCCATCGCCATAGTTACCCTGATGTTAGCTAATGTAACGTTGCTGTCGGGCAGAAACCTCTTATCTCCATATTCTAACTATTTCTTGTTCTTTGTTTTTATTTATTTTTCAACCCAATTAGACCTGGAACGCATCTGTGTCACTTTTTGATTTGAGCTAAAAAATAGTAAAGTATTATTTTACACTTTGGCTATTCAAAAATAGCAGATATACAAGCTCATAGCGCGGCACCGAGTGCCACGCTATGAGCTTGTAGATCTGCTATTTTTGAAAAATCGTGAAAATGTGTGCAAATCTTTGAATATATACATTCTTTTAAAGCAAACATTAACTCAAATCTTTGCTTCTGGGGGTCCCTGGAACAAAATATTTTGAGATGTGGGTCCGCGGCCAAATTCATATCATTTTGGGGGTCCTTGACATGAAAAAGTTTGAAAACCACTGATATAGAAACATCCGTTTTTCAGAAAACCGTTTTGCAGAATCGGAACCTCAGGCCTCAATGGGTTAATACATTTAGAGGCTACTCTAAATAATTTTTTTACCCCCTTTTTTTCTCCCCAATTTAGTCGTTATGCCAATTAATTCCTCCCCACACACAATGTTGTGTTGTCACTGTTGTCGTATCCTATACTGACTCACCTGTCAGTGAGGAGCCCCCACCAGGAGGACGTAGTAGAGCCTTCGTCCTACTCCTCCCGCCCGGCTTCCCTCCCCTGAACACGGGGCCAATTGTGTTCGCATAGACGCCCCAAACAAAGCCGGATGCACCACGGTAGATTCGAACCCACAACCTCCGGGGTGGTGGGCAGGGACTTTACCACTGCTCCACCCCGAGCAGCCCCTATCCTATTTCGTGTTTTTTCGTAAATGAACACCCTACTTCAGGGGTCTTCAACGTTTTCAGCCCAAGGACCCCCTAGCTGAGAGAGAGATGAAGCAGGGACCCCCCCTACGTATGGTATAAAATTGTGTTTTAGATTAAACCTTTTTTGTTTAATCACACAAAGTTTTGACGGACCCCCTGTAGTAACTCTGAGGACCCCCTAGGGGTCCCGGACCCCCTGTTGAAGACCCCTGCCCTACTTGATCATACTACAGTGTCACAAAAAACATCAAAAGTAGCAGATCTACAAGCTCGAAACGCGGCGTGTTTCGAGCTTGAGGATCTGCTACGTCTTTTGCTGATTTTGAATTTTGAATCCTGGAAAGAAACAGTCTTGGACATAATGAGGTTTCCACCCGACAGAGATGACAAATGACATCATAGGACATATAAGTGTGGAAAAACATGATGATTACACAGCATATATGGCAACCGATATTACCAAGTCACGTTGTGTGGATTTTAACAGCCCCGTCCTCCTCCTCCTCCTGCAGAAACAAATCGTTTTCTCTTTTCACACCTCCCTCATCCCTCCCTGTAGGCGTTAACTGCTGACTCACTGCTCTCATCCTTATAGGACTCCCTCGCTCCTCTCTTCTCCCTCTCCATCTCCCCCTTTCTTTTTTGTTCTCCTTTCCTCTCTCCATCCCCTTCTGTTGCATTGCCCCCCCCCCCCCCCTCTCTCTCTCTCTCTCTCTCTCTCTCTCTCTCTCTCAGCGCTGTCAGTACATTTCTGTTTGCAATTCTCTCCTCTGCACTAAATCTGTTGCCAGATTTTGTGAGAGAGATAAGCAACCAAGTCTATAGAAAAACAAGCCCAAAAGAAGTGACTATTATAGGCCACATGAGCCCGTTAAACCTATATATACTTTACATCTATCGGCTATTTGAAAATAGACGATCTACAAGCTCACAACGTTGTGAGCTTGTAGATCTGCTATTTTCAAAAGAATCTTGGGGGGAAAGTGAAAAATATGAAATCGTTTTTTAACAAAAAAACATTTTAACAACACAAATCTGGTACAGGCACAAATGTTTTCATATGGGTATACGCGGACAATTACACATTCATTTGGCGGGTCCTTGACATGGAAATGTTTGAGAAACACTGGTTTAAACATCATTTAGGAAACAAGCCCAAATAAGCAACTACACTTTAGAAACAAGCTCCAAAAAACGCAACCCGCCACTAACCAATAGTTACAAGCGACTTTACAGAAAAACAAGCCCAAAGTCACTTATAATAAGCAGACATGGCAACGCTGATTAAAACCCTCCCCTCTATTTTCTCACTCTCACCACTTTGTGTGTTCCTGTAGTAGTGACTTGACTCTTATACAGTAGTATAGATGTGTGTGTGTGTGTGTGTGTGTGTCTTGTAGTAGTGAGTCTTGAGCTATCTACCATTGATTAATTGATTGATTGAATACTTTATTAGTCAGAAAAAGCTAAAAGGATAAAAAAAAGTCCTGGGGCCGGACTTGTTTCCATTGTGGTCCTATGTAATGTATTCAATTCATTAACATACTGTAGCATACGAAATTAACAAAATGATACATGTCATCAACAACAAATACAAAGACTATAATGTACAAAAGAGATTTTTTTAAACTTGTATTAAAGGAGTAGTTCACCCAAAACATTACTTATTTTCTATCAATAAGCATTGAATTCATGGAGATTTTTTTGTTTTTGTCGCATTCCTAAACCAATAATTTGATGATCGCCAGAGAGTCAATTGAGTCTCTTACTGAGCAGCCACCCGGTCCATTGATAGAAAATAAAATAAGTCATTTTTTGGGTGAACTATTCCTTTAAAATTGTGAGCTACCTGTGTTAATGTGTTTGTGTGTGTCTTTGTGTGCTGTGTGTGCGTACGTACGCGTGTGTGTTTGCAGGAGCATGAAACCTGTTTGCCCCCCAACGGAGACTACAGTGGCAGCAGTGTGGTGCTGGTCAATCCTTTTTGCCAGGAGACCCTCTTCATCAACAGAGACAAAGCCTCTGACATCTAGAGAGAGACCCCCCACCAGAGACCAAGCACCTGTCAAAGACTCAGAGAGAGTAGTAATAACTGGGCTCTTCTTCAGGAGAGACTACTATTTACCCAAATATAAATACTGGAGCACTCCACTGGTCTGCACTGCAGTGGTGGATGAAGTACTCAAACGTTGTACTTGAGTAAAAGTATCAGTACGGAAATGTAGAAATAGTTTCGTATTCAAAATTGACTAAAGCTTTAGTAAAAGTACAAAAAGTATTGGTATCAACGTATACTTAAAGTACCAGAAGTAAAAGTACTCATTATGCAGAATGTCCCATTTCACAAGTTTTTTTAAAGTATGAATTGTGCTAAAAATCCTTTGAAAATAGCTGATCTACAAGCTCACAACGCGTCGCAAATTGTGAGCTTGTAGAAGTATATACAGGGTTGAAGTGGTTAATGTATGTTTTGTAGTAATAATCATGAATCCACAAACTAGTAACTAAAGTTTTCAAATAATTGTAGTGGAGAAAAAAAGCACAATATTTGCCTCTGAGATGTAGTGGAGTAGAAGTAAAAGTATAGAAAATCGGAAATACTCCAGTAAAGTAAAAAAAGAATACCACAGAATTGTAATTAAGTACAGCACTTGAGTAAATGTACTTAGTTACTTTCCACCACTGTCTCTGCACGTATTTATTATTTCGTAGGGTCGACTGACGTCTCCACTTCCTCGTCTTCCTCAGAGCCAAACAAACAGGAAGGAACGCAAGTGGAAACGACGTCAGTCACCCCTGCAAAATAATAAATATGTTACAAACCAGTCGAAGTTGGGTATATGTCTCTCTCTCCTGAAGTTCTCTGGTATTATTCTCTCTGTGTTTGAAGTCGTCCCTGTTGAGCACCAACGACGAGTCCTTCTACCTTCAACTGGCTGAAGCACGCTGGGGCTTCTCTTTGTACCTGTCCCAAGATAAAAGCCTCTCCCCCTTTTCTCCACTCCCCCCTACCCACCCCTCGCTGTCATCATCTATTTTATATATGTGATCAATATTCATCAGAGACTCATCTTTATACTGTATATATGAAAAACACAAAGACCTAAAGAGTGAAAGAACAATGAGGTAAAAACAGGACAACTATTTACAATGAGGATGCGCTCGCATATTTTTCTGATGTACATTTTATACAAAAAGCTTAATTGTGATAAGAGTTTTTATGTCTTTATAAAAAAAAAGAAAGAAAAGCAAAATGTGGTTTTGTTTTACGTTGCGGTGGCTTAGGTTGGTGAGTTTACTGTGGCTGTTTTACCACTTCTGCTTTAGAGAGAAATGTGCTGTTATAAAGTATTTTAGCATTGCTTTTGTTTTTTAAATCAAGCCCAAAATACTTAGCCTGTTGAACTTGAATTCTGCACCTGCGTAGTACTTGGGGGAGACGAGGGGTTTAATGAAGGTTTCTGGCAAAAATGTTTGAAACCCAGATATTAGTAAAGGAGGATATTGTCTGTGTTTTGTTTTTTTAAAACTGCATTGGCAGTAGTTAGTGAGAGGTTATAGTCTCGCGTAGCCAGACAACTATTCCACAATCTCCGAATGCTTTATATAGAGTCTGGAACTACAACTCCTTAAAGCAGAGACGTGGAAGCTGGCATCTGTTCGTCATATCCGTTCACGAAAATATATTTTGAAATATCTTTACATTTTATTTTTGAATGTACATTTCTGCTATATATGCTTAGATGATATTAGGACTAATTTGCCCGACTGTAAAGACGAAACGGAAGCGGAGAGGAGGCATCACATCCGCGTGATCCCAAAACTTATACCGCTTGTGCAAGGACGCGCTGTGATTGGCCAGTAGCCACTTTGAGTGGCCCTTGTGGGCAAACGCTCTCGCCAAAACATGATTTGCGATTCTGTGCCTATCGGTACATAACTTGAACGGCGCTTCGCAATGTATGGCACGGCAACTCGCTCGCTTTAGCTCACTCGGTGGTGTGCCACGAGAGGTGGCTCTGTCGCGGTCATAAACTATACTTTATTGGCCCCTCAGTTGTTGTAGGCGAGAGGCACCTCCGCGTTGGTCACAGAAGCGGGCCGTGGTTATAGCACAAGCGGTATAGGCTTTAGTATGTTGCATCATAATCCACTCTTATAATCTGAAAATGATCATTTTCTGAGCTTCCGTTGCTCCAGACTGTATGACGCAAGCATTTGAAAATTGTGGAAAGGCAACACAGTCTGTCTGGCGAGACTAGTGAGAGGTCAACAGCATGCAGGGAATAGGTAATTGGTGCATCTGTCAACCAAATGGACTTTGAGACTTTAAGCCTAACCTATACTTTGTCGTATGATGGTGTCACTTGAACCAAAAATAACTGATAACTCAAGAGAAAATACATGACGTATTGTCCTGGGTTTTTTTTTGCTTCCTTGAAAGACTGCTATGTGTCGCTTTTTCTTTTCTTGAAAATCTGTTAACGTTTTGGCAAACATAAAGTATAGATTAGGCTTTGAAATGGCTTCCCTCAAGTGTCACCATGCCTCTCTACAGAGGGACCACATAGATGTCTTAATTCTTTATGTCATGTCGGTATGGCTTGTCACGGGTGCATGAATGGCGCGCACGTGTGTGTGTGTGTGTGTGTGTGTGTGTGTGTGTGTGTGTGTGTGTGTGTGTGTGTATGTGTGTATGTGTATGTACGTATCTGGTATGTGCACGCAAATGTAAGAGTGTGTCTTTGAGTGAGAGAGTGTCTGTCATTACGTCTGCCTCGGTGATCGTGTGTGTCTCGAGTCTAGACCAAGGGGACTTCAACAGGGGGTCCGGGACCCCTAGGGCTGTGGTTCTCAAACGTTTTCATGTCAAGGGGACAAGGGCCCCCAAAATGATATGTATGTTTATTAATTTATACAAACGTTGATCAAGTCCAAGAAGTCTATGACGCTATCTATGAAATCTATGAAAAAGTTGAATCTGCAACATAATTTTATACAATATGTAGTCCCTGCTTCATCTCTCTCTCTCAGCTAAGGGGTCCTTGGGATGAAAAACGTCAAAGACCCCTGCTGTAGACCAGTGGTTTTCAAACGTTTGCATGTCAACGGACTCCCATCTCAAAACGATTTTGTCCCAGGGACCCCCAGAAGCAAAGATTTGAGTTAAAAATGTTCGCTTGAAAAATATATATATTCAAAGATTTGCCCCAAGATACACGATTTTTCTATAAATAGCAGATCTACAAGCGACCCCTGGAGAACCAATGCTCTAGACTGTGTGTGTGTGTGTGTGTGTGTGTGTGTGTGTGTGTGTGTGTGTGTGTGTGTGTGTGTGTGTGTGTGTGTGTGTGTGTGTGTGTGTGTGTGTGTGTGTGTGTGTGTGTGTGTGTGTGTGTGTGTGTGTGTGTGTGTGATTTGTCTGTCTGTCTGTCTGTCTGTCTGTCTGTCTGTCTGTCTGTCTGTCTGTCTGTCTGTCTGTCTGTGTATGTATGTACCATCCATGGAGTGGTCAGTGGTTTTGGTCCAGCATGTTGAAAAGGTCAAGAGGAGACCATTAGATCAAACCGGTCACCATCTCTCCCTCCATTGAGTACATTTTGTCTGTGAGTGCAAAACTGTGTTCATTATTACTTAAAACGTTCAAGACGCTGAATGATTCAAGTTGAGTTTAATCACTGCGCCTATGAAAGGCTTTAACAATTCTTGACCAATTAGAATTCTCAAAGTATTCTGAATATTTACTGTGAGCACATTACAGAGGCAGTTAAACAACAAAAACATGCATTTCAATATAGTTTAGTTATTATGAACCTGTGGTCCTTCTTTTATTAATGGGTTTTACATTGCATTGTCGCAGTTTTATTCTGTAATCAATGCTGCCTGCCTCTGTCATTGAAATGAATACATTTAAATAATACTGCATTGATGTTATTAATTTCACTGGGTTTGGAAAGTAATGTTGAATCAGTGTCTTGTTCAACAATATTTTTTGGTATATCTATTGAATGTTTATTTTGAGCTTGTGGCCTCACTGGCTCAAAGTGGACGTTTCACACACAATGTTCAACAGGAAAGGCATGGCAGTGTTCAACATCATGTATCTTTTGCACTGTAGCATACACTGTACTTTTTACTGCTGAGCAATAAAACAGGAAAACACTTGTTGTGAACTTGTTATTTCTGACCTGGGCACTGAGCTAGAGATATATATATATATAGAATATAGAGACACTATTGCTGGACTTCAGTGGTGCGAAGTAACTTAGTACATTTACTATTATGTAAGTATTTTTTACTTTACTTGAGTACGTATTTCTGAATTTTCAGTACTTTTACTTCTACTCCACCACATCTCAGAAGCAAATATTGTACTTTTACTCCACTACAATTATTTGAAAACTTTAGTTACTAGTTACTTTGTAGATTTTGATTATTATTACAAAACATACATTAACCACGTCAGCCCTATATACATTTCAGCCATTTGAAAACAGCCGATCTACAAGCTCACAATGCGTCGCGTGAGTTTGTAGATCTGCTATTTTCAAAGGATTTTTATACAATTTATACATTTGAAAACTTGTGTAAAAGGACCTTCTGCCTAATGAGTACTTTTGCTTTTGGCACTTTAAGTACATTTTGATACCAATACTTATGTACTTTTAATCAAGTCAATTTTGAATTCCGGACTTTTACTTGTAACAGAGTATTTAAGTAAACACTTTTTTTTACTTTTTCCACCACTGCTGGACAAATTGTACTGTACAAATTTCAGTTATATTTGTTCATGCCTAATACATTTGGACAGTCCATAAAAGTCCCAAAACAAAGCTGACCATTGAGACCTACGTATGCTTGAATTAGGTTTCAGGGTCATGGGTGAATTATATAACAAAGCATTGTGTAAATGCCTCGCTGACCACAGCATATCCATTCATTCAGTGGGGTAGAATTTTCCCTTTGTTCGCCCTATGACCAGTCACACTGGATCCAATGACCGGCTTTTAGGCTCTGTTCGACTAACAGGCCCGGTATGCGGCTTTGCAATAACCCAGCCAATGCTGGGTACCGAAACCTGAACAAGGAGACACATGTCATTCAGCTGAAATTACCCCCCCCGGCAACACTGCTTGTAACAAAGTGTCTGTCTGTCTGTCTGTCTGTCTGTCTGTCTTGTCTGTGGCGGGTGCACAGGTATGCCCATATATGGACTGGGCATCAGTGGGAATCAGCTTTGTTATTAGGCAAGGTTCATCTCTGATTTTGTTTTATCTTCATAATTGGTCCTCATAATAAAATGGTAAAAAAAAAATCTACTCGGTCAGTGTCTCAGAGGAGGGCTGTGGACACTTCGGAAACCCGCCTACCAGTGACATCATCATTAGGTAGGTTTTTTTTTTTAAGATTACATTTTCTTTTACGAGAACAATTGCTTCCATTATAGCACGCTAACTTTACAGGAATAGAAAGCCTGCAGTTTCTATTAGCTTGGATTCCCCATTCCCCAGCTTGGATTCCCCACCGCCTACCAACGACGATGTCACTGGTAGGCGGTTTCTGAACTGTCCACAGCCCTCCTCTGAGACACAGACCTAGTAGACACAAATTGTATCATATTATAAGGAGCATTGTTGAGGACAAATTATATGAAGATAGGTTGAAAATGGGTGAAGTCGTCCTTTAATGTCAGTGCAAATTGCCAGTGTTAGGCAAGGCAAGTGTTTCTGTTGTGCATACCTTCAAACACTCCTGAATTAGCAGGAGATTCCTGATTTTTTTTTTTACCCTTTCGCCTGCTGTGCTTCTGAATTGTAATTTCTCCTGAGAATATCCTTAATTTTGGACAACTCAAACCAGACTAGGTAAAAGTGAGCATGCATGCCCATGGGTGATACACACTCCACTGATATGCAGCCATGCCCAGGGCCATAATGTTAATATTAAGTCATTGAATACTGAGTGGATACTAAGTGAATAAGTCAGTGAATATTAAGTGGATGCTAAGTGAATACTAAGTAGTGACTTTTCACTTCCATATTCAGAGAGAGAGAGAGAGAGAGAGAGAGAGAGAGAGAGAGAGAGAGAGAGAGAGAGAGAGAGAGAGAGAGAGAGAGAGAGAGAGAGAGAGAGAGAGAGAGAGAGAGAGACACACAGACAGACAGACAGACAGACAGACAGACAGACAGACAGACAGACAGACAGACAGACAGACAGACAGACATAGCAAGCTACCACCCCCCAGTTTGCCCTGGAATTTCACCAGTAAAGCCCATATTTCTCCGAACATGTACAAATGCAAAATATAAGGTGCTTGCTCGCTTGCCCCAAATGTTAAATAGCTGTCTGGCCTATTTGTGCAATGTATTAGTCCATATTTTTCAATAAAAAGGTGTTTTAATCCCGTCTGTGGCCGGACGCCATTTGTCCCCCTAGTTTACTTCCTGTTTACATTGAGTGTAATTCCGGCTGTCACCAGATGCGCCCCATCACTAGCGCCCATTGGGAACTTCCGACCGAATCTCGGCCACAGACGGGATTAAAACACTTCTTTATTGTAAAATATGGACTAATACATTACACAAACACGCCGGACACCTAGTTAACATTTGGGGCAAGCGGGTAAGCACCTTATATTTTGCATTTGTACATGTTCGGAGAAATACGGGCTTTACTGGTGAAATTCCAGGGCGTACTGGGGGGGTGGTCGCTAAGACTCTCGTAGATATGAAAGTAAAAGTCAGACTAGTCAGACGATAGTGATCTAAGGCTACCTATTCGCATTATTTTTGTATAAATCTGTGCCTTCGTGCCTTGTTTTTGCAAACTGTTTATCACATTGGTTCTCAAAGTGGAGTCCGGGGACCCCCAGGGGTCCTTGAGGGAGTTCCAGGGGGTCCCCAGGTCCATTTGGTTCCATTTGTACACTCTCAGAGTTAAATTGACATAGACTTTACAATATAAATTGCGATCCAAGTGATAGAAATGCCATTAAATGGGGGTAGCCCTAATGGGGAGTCCTTGAAATTAAAATGGTTGAGAATCACTGCTAGAGCTGTAATTGTAAATCTTCTTTTTAGGGGGTCCCTGGCATATCTTTTGAAATGGGGGTCCGCGGGCTTAACAAGTGTCAATTTGGGGGTCGTTGACATGAAAAAGTTTGAGAACCACTGTATTCAGACAATCAATCTAACTTCGTATCCACTCGGAAATGTTTCGTATCCACTCGGGGAATAATGTATGTATTCGTATCCGGGGCAAGCTCTACTACTTCCGGAGCCAGAGCGGTGTAGATTTGTCAAATAGCCTCCTAACGCGCATCGCATGGCTGATAGCATAGCTAGCATTCCAGGCTAGGAAGTATTAAACACCGGGACACACGGGTCCAACACATCATCTTCCAACCTCTCCGGAAAAACAACGTCGAACCGCCGCAGACAAAACAACCACCCTGTGTCCCTGAGAGAGAGAGAGAGCCGGTCCGAACAACTGTCTCTCTATCCGAACTAAAAGGAGAAAGACATCCTGTGTCATTCTGTCGGTTAGCATTGACACAACTTTTAGCGGTTAGTCACTCTGGTTAGCCGTTACGTTGCTAGTGCTCGCTCGAGGGAAGGGAGAAAAAAAAAACATGGCGGACGTCACGGAGAAGAGCCTGGACGATTTCTTCGCCAAACGGGATAAAAAGAAGAAGAAAGAGAGCAAGGGGAAGCAGCAGCAGGGCGGAGGAGGAGGGAAGGAGGCGCAGTCCGCCGCCACCACGCAGTCCGCCGCCATGAAGATGAAGATGAAGAAGGAGAAGGAGAAGAGCTTCAAGGCTGGAGACTCTCAGGACGGCGCGCAGATAGAGAAGGTAGAGTTGTTGGAGGAGATGCCGGTGTCACGCCGCCGTGACAGGGCTCCCAACTCCCCGGTAACAGAGTGTCAGGCACCGTGCCTGACACTCTGTTACCGGGGAGTTGGGAGCCCTGTCACCGGGGGGGCTCCAGGGTGTGTGGGATAAGAGAACACGGTGGTTAATATCACTTGATCATCAGCATACAGTTCCATCCATGTGAACCACGCAAGCTGCTATACTAGCACCGGTCCTAGTGGAGAGAGAGAGACGTGGCTTTTTTTCTGATAGCTTCCATCTATTACGGCGTTGCTTAGCCGACGTGCCGTTACTTAGTGAACTTGGAGATCATCTTGTATTGTTGTTTGGGGGGGAGGGAGAGCTTGAAGATCAGCTTCTTTTCGGCAAGCGACAGTACGATCAGTCGTACTAGGGAGTGATTAAAACAGGCCTATTAAACTAGGCTACTATTAAAAGGCTAGGCCTATAGCCTCCTCTATAGCCCAGGCCCCGGCGCCGCCATTCCAACATGTCACGTTTTTTAGAAGACCTGACAGCCTTGGCAGGGTTGTCATGGGGGTGGGGGGTGAATTAAAGCTGGAATGCTGTGTTGTTAGACACTCTTTTTCTTTTAAAAACCTCCCAGACATTCTGTTGTATGTTGGCACCGCAGGACATGCTGCCTTCCAGCTGTTTGACTATTAAGAACTGGGTGGGGGTCGTTATTCATTTTTCTTTTGTCCTAACACTCCCTTAGTTTTTGCACAGTCATGTGGTGTCACAATTAAAGCTATAGCCTAGTTAGCCTATAGCCTAATATTTCAACTATTAATGACTTGTTGTACTGCTGGGGCCGCTGAGTGTACATGGTTGTGAACAATAACTGAGCTGTCTGCCTGTCACTAAGGAGGATGAGGAGTGGAAGGAGTTCGAGCAGAAGGAGGTGGACTACAGTGGCCTTCGTCTTCAAGCCCTACAGATAACGTACGTGAGATAATCAGAATATGTTTGTATATATATCATGTGATGTATGGGACTATATGAAAATTGACATGTCAAGATTATTGTAGCAAAAATTATTGCGATTTACGGTATTATTGCCATAATCAACATATGCTTAACTTGAAATGTCCACTTTTGTGAACCACTTGAACCCAGCATCCCTATTCTGGGGATAACGTTCGCCACAAATAACCAATCTACAAGCTCACGACGTGTTGCAACGCGTTGTGAGATTGTAGATCTGCTATTTTTTGGTGAAAAGATTTGTGTAGACTGAAATAAGAGCTCTTTACGGATCCATTTGATCAAGTATAGAGGGTTTAAGTGGTTCTGAATTTGCAGCTCAGCAATAGCTAATTCATCCTAGTGTATGATAAATTAAAATCTCCGCTATCCGATTATTGTGAGCAGTTTGTTATCACGATAAACGATCATAACGATTATCGTCCCATCCATAAATCATGCGTTTGTTTTTCCTGATGAGAAGTCGTCTATTAACTGCTCTGTCGTGTAGATCTTTGGTTCTCAAAGTGGGTACTTGAGGGGGTACCAGGGGGTCCCCAGCTAAATGATGGATAGGAACCAAATGGACCCTTATGGGACTGCAACACAGAAAGCGTACAAATGGTTCCATTTGTACACTCAAAGTTAAATTAACATTGATTTTACAATATAAATTGGGGTCCCAGAAATAGAAATGTCATTAAATGGGGTCCGCAGCCTAATGCATGTCAAACTGGGGGGTCCTTGAAATTAAAATGGTTGAGAATCACTGCTAGAGCCATAAAATCTTCTCTTATGGGGGTCCCTGGCTTATCTTTTCAAATGGGGGTCCACGGGCTAATAAGTGTCAATTTGGAGGTCCTTGACATGAAAAAGTTTGAGAACCACTGTTGTTGACGTCTCTCGTTGACCTGCCTTCTCTGGGTTGTTTTTGCAGTGACGAGAGGGAGGAATCGGACTATGAGAAGGAGGAGGTGGGCGAGGACGGAGAGATCATCCTGGTGAGTGGGAACAAGGAGTCCGGGCCCTGGAACAAGTCTGGTCGTGAACCTACCCCCGCTGCCGCCCCAGTGGGTGAGTTGAGCCCATTTCAGCCCTTCCTTTATGTACCTTTCCTTTTTTAACCTTTCTTTGTTCTTTGGCAGTCACAGGTGAATAGGTTCCAACTGCCTCCTGTGCCAGCTAAGACACTTAAAAGGATCCATGACTAATAAGCCAAATGATATGCCTTAATGCATTGGTTCTCAAAGTGGGGTCCTTGAGGGAGTTCCAGGGGGTCCCCAGCTAAATTATGGATAGTTATAGGAATCAAATGGACCCTTATTGGTCTGTAACTCTCAGAGTTAATTTAACATTGATTTTACAATATAAATTGGGGTCCCAGAGATAGAAATGCCATTAAATGGGGGTCCGTATAGCCTAATGCATGTCAAACTGGGGGTCCTTGAAAATCGCTGCTAGAGCCGTAAAAATCTTCTCTTATTATGGGGGTCCCTGGCATATCTTTTCAAATGAGGGTCCGGGTTCATGTCAATTTGGGGGACATGAAAAAGTTTGAGAACCACTGCCTTCATGCATTATAATTTCCCACTATAACTAAAATGTGAAATGAAAAAGATTAGATATTCTAGTTATTTTAGAATGGTTCATCTTTTACTCGAGGGGGACGACGCCCGTCGCAAGTTGATGTCATTTGTCCATATGTGGTCCAGTCCTGTGGAATGTTATTAGCTTATCCTAATAATAAACAACTTGATACTTCCCCATGGTTAATATGAACATCAGAACAATATTTTAAATGTTTTATTGCCATCTACAAATTACATCATCAACCCGCAACGGGTGTTGTCCCCCTTCAGTAAAAGATGGAACTATTTCTGGCAAATATACAAGCTCATACTACTCTACTAGCTTGTAGATCTGCTATTTTTGAAAAATCGAGAAAATGTGTGCAAATCTTCCAATATATTTTTTTAAAGCGAAATTGTTTTTACTCTAATCTTTGCTTCCCTCGAACAACATATTTTGAGATGGGGGTCCGCGGCCAAATACATATACATTTGGGGGTCCTTGACAAAAGTTTGAGAACCACTGATATAGAAACATAAGTTTTTCAGAATACTGTTGGGATTTAGAAGACATTATTTTGTAGATTTGGCTTCAGGTCTTAAAGGGTTAAGGCATATTTGGCTTATTACCAGGGATCCTTTTAAGAACTTTAACCCATTCAAGCAGGAAAATTATCTGTGTCATTTTAGATTTTAGCTACATATCGTTGCTTTGGGGCAGAAACCTAATCCATTATTTTTTTCTTTTTAAATTAACGCCCTACTTGATCATACTACAGCGTCACACAAGTATCAACAGTAGCAGATCCACAAGCTTGAAATGTGGCGAGCTTGTACATAGTACCATTTGAGATATGTGATTACGCATTACATACACATCTGTTCATCTTCTATATTAGCCTAGTTACTGAAATTACCGGAATAATTTGGAAGCCTGATAGGGGAATCAGTACCAGAGCAACCACTAGAGGAGATTGCGAAGTGCTGCACCGGCAAACAACATTCGGTCAAAATGTCCTCTCAATACAGGGTTGTGTAGCATGGAATGGCCTTCCTCTGCGTATAAGGGATTGTGTTCCCTATGTAATGTTATGTAAATGTATTCCACTGTTTGTCTGTCTGTTTTCAGATTTTATGTTTCTTGTGAGAACTGCGGATGAAAACTAGCATCTTTGCTAAATCCAGTGTATTTACGTCCATGTGACGTCCATTAATATGCATTGTCCTGTCCAAATAAACAAATGAAATAAAGTAAATTGACTCAATGTTAGCTAACATATCACTTTAAGAACTCCTGAAAGTTTTAATTTCCTGAAATTGTTCTGTTCTCCAGGGACTAATTGTCAGCTAGACTTTCCAAATCAATGTTTTTTAAAATGTATTACAAGGCAACAATAACATAAAATACACATTTTCATTGTTGATCATTTCATTTCATCATGAAATATCAAATTCATTCAAATAGGAACCCGAGGTGGTTCCAAATGGAACCACCTCAGGTCTGTAACTCTGAGAGTGTACAAATGGAACCATTTGTTCACTCTCAGAGTTATGGGGGTCCTTGAAATGAAAAGGTTTGAGAACCACTGATCTAGGAATAATGTACAAATAAAAACATATATGAAACAATAGTGCAACATCAACTAAAACATTAAAGATTATTCATTACTGTAAATGACATATCATGTGATAAAAAATGTGGTATGAGAATGGCATAGACTGCCATAGCCATACATACCGATATGAGTATTTTAAAGTGACCAAAAAGAAAATTGATAAATATATAATTCTATTCATACCAATTATTTGCCAATCTTTGTGGGGGGGGGGGGCAGATTTGTTTGGGTGAAATTGTTCTGGGGATTTTAGTTTTTTCATCAAATGACCATCCTAGGTTATAATAACAGCATTGCATTGGCCTATAAACTGGTTTTCAGAAATAAACAGACAGAAGCATGTGCATCTTTTACATTATTGTAACTAAACTATTAAAGACATGGTGAAATGAAAAATATGTTTTTCACACTTTCAGAGCATACCCACGGTCAATCCATTTTGTGTATTTGTTATATCAAAAGTCCCTGAAATTCATTTTTGAATTACTTCCTGTAAACGCAAAATAGAGACTGAATAAATATTTCACCCATACTAGGTATCCTCTAAAACATTGGTTCTCAAAGTGGGGTCCGGGGACCCTCGGGGGTACTTGAGGGGGTTCCAGGGGGTCCCCAGCTAAATGATGGATAGGAACCAAATGGACCCTTATGGGTCTGTAACTCTGAAAGCGTACAAATGGAACCAAATGGACCCTAACGGGTCCATTTGGTTCCATTTGTACACTCTCAGAGTTAAATTGACATTGATTTTACTATATAAATTGGGGTCCCAGAGATAGAAATGCCATTAAATGGGGTTCGACCCATCCCTACTTTAGTTTTTTAAAGAAATTGCAAATAATTTTCTTAAATCTACAGAGAAATCTGGACATTTCGAAATGTATCTGGAATTCTGATACGGTAAAATGTGTCAAATCTCTGATGTAACGTCTGGCAATTGTTGTCCATACAGAAGAAGAAGAGGTTCCTGAGGCCAAGCCTGCCGGTGTATATCGCCCCCCTGGGGCTCGGCTGACCACCACCAAACGAGGCCCCGCCCAGGGCCCCCCTGAGATCAACAGTGACACGCAATTCCCCTCTCTCTCGTCCAGTTCCAAGCATGTGGAGACACGCAAGTAAGTACCACCTTATTAAAGAGAGGTTTTATGTTTGATATTCAGAAAATAAGTTTGTGTTACAGTTTAATATATTAACTGTACGTTATTAACATTTTGAATCTGCACAATCGATTTGTATTCTGTAGAAACTAGGGATGTAACAATATTGTTTTAACACTATATAGCTGAACAACAATGTCTCTATTTCCGTGGGCCTGTGACGGCATCTACAATAGGCATTCAGGCTGAACATTTTATTGTTTTAATTGAGCCACAATTAGGACCACAATTGCTCTATGTAATCTCACCGTTGACAGTTCTAGATATACTATATCTTAAAATTTTAGAGCCCATTGGCGAAATGTTAAGGTATGAGGACATTTCCACCTCATAGCCACCATATTTTTTGCTGCTGTTAACCCGGAAAAGATGTGCCAGTGTGTGCAGTTCAGGTGTAACTGGGACACATCACTTAAAATAAATAAAGATGGAGAAGTGTAATATCAACTTCCAAAAGTTTAGCGGCAACCGTATTCCAAAATGAGGGAACATTTGGACATTCTATGTAAAGTCTATGTAATCAGTCAGTGGTTCTCAACCACGGGTCCGGGGACCACCAGTGGTCCTTGAGGGGGTTCCAGGGGGTCCCCAGCCAAATTAATAGGAACCAAAGTGACCCTTATGTGTCTGTAACTCTGAGAGTGTACAAATGGAACCAAATGGACCCTAACGGGTCCATTTGGTTCCATTTGTACACTCAGAGTTAAATGAACACTAATGATGATGATTACAGTGTAGATTAAGACCCCAAGAAATCAAAATGGTTGAGTCCGTGGCATATCTTTTCAAATGGGGGTCCGTGGGGCAATATATGTCAATGTGGGGGTCCTTGACGCGAAAAAGGTTAAACCACTGGTCTATGTAAAGGGTGCATTGTAAGGGAAGTCTGCCATGGAACCCCATAATACCTCATAGATGTTCTCAGTTATAAATGCAAGAAAAATGAGGTACCTGGCAAATTGTCTCATACATTCTGAAATGAACGCAAACCATTATCACCAAATAAATCCTCCAATGTATATGAAATCCCTTGAAACTCCATCTAGGAAAGCGAATTCGACCCCCCCCCCCCCAACAAAAGTCCTTGATAATTGAACACAGGGGGAAAAGAGATTCCATTTTAGGTCAATCTTGCATGTTTTTTTCTGCTGCCGTCCACACTGCTACCAACTGAGAAATGATTGGCCCAAAGCGAACTTTGCATTGATTAGTAGTTATGTTTGAATAGATAAGATCTCTCAATTCAATAGGAACTCTCCTCAAGCTCTCCTCAAGCTCTCGCCAAACTCTCCTCAAGCTCTCGCCAAGAAACTTTAGTTGTCAAGTCAAACCATTTTAACCCATTAAGACCTTGAACGCATCTGTGTCACTTTAGATTTCTTTGGCTATTCAAAAATAGCAGATATACAAGCTCATAGTGCGGCACCGAGTGCCGCGCTATGGGCTTGTAGATCTGCTAATTTTGAAAAATCTTGAGATTTATTTTTTTCCCCAAAACTTTTTTTTTACAATCGCCTCAAGTCTTAATGGGTTAAAAGGGGACGAAGGGTGAAGGCCCAATAATATAATTTGAAGTCGACCAACGAAAGGCCCGCCATCAGCTCTGGCTCGCTGCAATAAGGAAAGTTAAAGACGTGGATGTTTCCCATTCCACCACAAATATAGCTACAGCAGAGTGAACCTTAGTCAAAAGGTTTTGAGAATTCATTGTTAAAAATTTGTGGGAACCCTGGTTGTAACGATATTGTTTTAATGCGATATCGCTAAACAACAATATCTTTATTTCCGTGGGCCTGTGACGCCATCTACGATAGGCATTCAGGCTGAAAATTGTATTGTTTCATTTGAGCCATGATTAGGACCACAATTGACTATATTCACACAGTGGCCATTTTGCTTTCACGTCATATTTGCGGGTTGGGGAGACATGCCACCCCAGCGGGGTGGCATGTCTCCCCAACCCAACTTAATAGCAAAATGGCCACCGTCTGAATATGGTGAATTGAAACAAGTAGTTTTGTGTTATGCATTTAGCCTTAGCCCATTAAGACCTGGAACACATCTGTGTAACTTTTTTGATTTGAGCTAAAAAAGCATTATTTTACACTTTGGCTATTAAAAAATAGCAGATCTACAAGCTCATAGCGCTGCACCGAGTGCCGTGCTATGAGCTTGTAGATCTGCTATTTTGAAAAATCAAGAAAATGTGTGCAAATTAATATATTTATATTCTTTTCAAGCGTACGTTTTTATTATTTTATTTATTATTTTTGAAAAATCAAGTTTTTATTTTTTTTTCCAAAAAACTGTTTTTGAAAAAACTGGAAACTGGACTCAGGCCTTAATGGATTAATGTCTGACTGTACTGTGTTGTTAGGGAGATGGAGAGGACCTTTTAGCCTTAATGTCTGACTGTACCATGTGCTGTGCTGTCGTGTTGTTAGGGACAGGGAGATGGAGAGGACCTTTGAAGTAGTGAAGCACAAGACCCGTGGAGAAGGAGGCAGCAGCGGCGGCGGCGCCGGCGGTGGCAGCACCGCCTCCAACCAGCAGCTGCAGCTCGACAACCAGTATGCCTGCTTGGGGGATAAGTAAAAGTGACCTGCCCAACCCACCCACCCACCCCTATGTCCTCTACCCCCCAACCAACCCCCCTCCCCTATATCCCCCCATCCCCAAATCCCCGGCCCCTCCAGCGCGGTCCTGCCCAGCCCCCCAGAGGGAAGCTGAACTCCCAAGCTGTGTGGACTGGACTGAAGGTCCTTGACAAAACTTCTGGTGCTGCCGCCACCATGACACCACACTGATTATGTTGCTTTCTGGTTACAACACACACACACACACACACACACACACACACACACACACACACACACACACACACACACACACACACACACTCTTACATATCACTTACACATATATACCACTACAGTACACCCAGTGACACTCCAATTAAATAGATTAAATAACGAAGATAACCGTAGTGTGCTCGCCTTAGCGAGCCCGCAACTAATCTGTTCTCACACGCACACACACACACACACACACACACACACACACACACACACACACACACACACACACACACACACACACACACACACACACACACACACACACACAAGCGTTTTGGTTGGCAAACCAAAAGGACTGCATCTGAAGGGGCTGTGGCGACAGGGAATTAATGGAACCTCGACTGATGATGAAAATCTATGCGATGCACCCATATGTACGACACTGCAGCAAAATGACAAACAAAAAAAACGTAGTTGTTGTCCTCTTGTGGATTGTACTCGGAGCAGCGGGTTGTGTACGACTCTCACGCAACCTCTTCCCAAGGACTTCAACTTGCTTCGAAAATAAAGACACAGAGGATCCAAAGTGACTTTTAGGGCAAGATCATTTTATGAACTTCTGTTTGAAATATATATATATAAAAATATATATATTTTCCTTTTTGCAAGATCATTATAAGCCTGATCGCACATCGTGATGATATCCGGGGTGGGGTGGGGTTGAGAGAGGGAGGGGGAAAAAAAGCGGTTTCAAGGGTGGCTTACCTCACTCAGCTGCATAGCCGCTGTGACCATGAAGATTGAGCTTTTCAGTCTGACGGTAAAAAAAAATGGGGGGGCGAATAACAACCCCCGCTCCACCCCCAGACCCCCCCCCCCCCCCCATATAAAAAAAATAATTGGCACCGGGGCTCTTTAATTTAGAAACTTGAAGCTTTGTCTTTAATTTAGAAACTTGAAGCTTTGTTTTTCCTTAAACGACGACCGACGAGTCTCTGCAGAGATCTCTGGAACAAGGAGGAGGTAAAAGGTTGCGGTCCTCATTTAGAAATACTATTTAAAAGTGGCCTTACTGTAAGAGAGAGAGTGAGTGAGAGGGAGAGAGAGGAAAAAACTGCTTTGTCATCACGCAGAGGAGAGAGAACACTCGCCTTGTCGTCTCATGGGCCGTTGCCTGCTTCTGGATTTCACCACTTTGTGAGGGATAAAAGAAAACGAAAAAACCTTACGTTCAAGAATGTAGTGTTGTTGTTGTTGTTTGCTTGGCAATTACAGCTACTATCTGTCCTTCATCTGTTTTTTTACCCCCCTCTTATTTCATTTTGTTTTCCTAAAAATCGGTGAAGTCATGATTAAAAGCTCCAAAAAGAGGTAATTTGTTTGGGGGAACTTGACTTTTTCGGATATTAATGCTGGTAATTTGATCCATCTTTTTTTGCCCATAAACCCATTTAGACCTGAGGCTGAAAACCTAAATCCAAACCTGAAAAAAATGCAACTTCGTATTGACCAAATGTCTTTTAAATCCTTAACCGAAAACCTATGTTGCTATATATATATCGTTGCTGTCGGGCAGAAACCTCTTATCTCCAACTTTTTTCCCCCCGTAAATTAACGCCTTACTTGATCATGCTACACAGCGTCGCACACAAAACCTCAAGAGTAGCAGAACCACAAGCTCGAAACGCGGCGCGACTCGTTTCGAGCTTGTAGATCTGCTACTTTTGAATTTAAATCATTTTTGGACACCTGACAGAGACGATATATAGCTCTAATCTAACATGACACGGATCGTATAGCTATATCTGTAGCAAAAAGACGAACAATTAAAGGTATAACGATGTTTGTATATAGGCTTTCCAGGTCTAAATGGGTCGTGTGCTCCGCTTGCATAAAGTATGGGTTGATCGTGGTTTTGACACCACGTGATGGTCACACAAAGGTGTTACAAAGGTCAAGAATTTAGCAAACCTGCCACAATGACTGGTCTGCTTCATGCCAATAATGGTGCTCGTTACACCAACATGTTCATATCTGTTGCTTTGTGCCCCTCCCACCCCCACCCACCCCCAGTTACATTGCTACTTTTTAAAGAAGCCAAGATATATAAGTCAGTCTCGTCATTTCTGGAGTGGAAATCTATGCCTCGTTTCTTGAAGATTAACTTTTTATCATTCTAAGGCTTTTCCTTTTATACAGAATTTCATTGTCTGCACATGTTAAACTTCTTTTTCTTTCTTTCTCCCCCCCCCCCTTTTTGCACCAGTTCCTCGTGCATACATTCTTTTTTGCACCAGTTCCTTGTGCATATTTTTTTTTTTTTTTGCACCAGTTCCTTGTTCATAACTGGTTTCGTGGGAGGGCTTAGTGTATTGTTTTTTTCTTTTTCTTTTTTATGATGACAGACCACTGGCTCCTCATGAAAACCAGGCTTTGATATTACCTAAGTCAAAGATTATACAATATACAGTATATGGGATGTTACAACCATAGTTATACACACAATGGGTATAAAAAGAAATTGAAGGAAGAAGAAAAACCTTGGTGTTGTGTTCCGTTTTCTGTCACAGCCATAATGTTAGGGGGGAAGCGGCCTGATCCATTGCCAGATCCACTGTGCAAGGAAGTAGTTATCATGTCCTGAGATCAGTTAATGAAATAGAATGGTCTAACACGGGAAAAAAAGTACAATAAAATGATCCTTGTGATTGACGTCTGATGTCTGAGTTCTTATATAAAGTGGCGATTTGTGTGTGTACAATATTAGACATAACTGGTCTTTAACATGCAATGGATGTTCTTAACCCATTCAATCCGGGAACGCATCTGTGTCATTTTTAGATTTCTTTGGCTATTCAAAATAGCAGATACACAAGCTCATAGCTCATCAACTTGTAGATCTGCTATTTTTGAAAAATCTTGAAAATGTGTGCAAATCTTGGAACATGTTTTTAAAGCGAACATTTATAAAATATCTTGTTCCAGGGACCTCTCCAGAATCAAAGATTTGAGTTCCAAATCTAGATCTACAAGCTCCAGTGCCGCACTACGAGCTTGTCGATCTGTCTTCTATTATATTGTAATAGTTGTCATATATTGTAATAGTTGTCATATATTGTAATAGTTATCATCATATTGTAATAGTTTTCATATATCCTCCTATAATAATCCTATAATTTAACAAACCTCTGTAGTGGTGGGTGGTGAGACCAAAATTGTTCTGCCCGGTTCTCCTCAGTGGCTGGAGCAATTGACCTGAATTTGCACACAGCCATATGACCATTACCATGTGCACCTAACAGCGAAGCCCGTTTTTTGATTTCACCAAGTCTCAGCTGTTTATTAGCATTTGTGTGTAAAAGAACGTCGCCAAAAAAGATTTGAAAATAACAAAGATGATTTTTTTTTTTAAATGGCAGATCTACAAGCTCATAGCGTGGCACTCTGTGCCTTGTAGATTTGCTATTTTTGAAGGTGCGTCATGGGCCCCAGTCTGAGAAGCAGTCGAATCAGTTTGTTTTGGGAGGTTTGAGGCTTAGTCTTCAGTGACATTGAGATGTTGGAGTACCAATGTGACACTGCCACATAAATGTGTGAAATAATGTATTTCCTGTCCAGGTATGATGAGTATTGAAAGAAAAAGATACACAAGAAACATAACATACAGGGGAATATATTGGTTAAGATACGGTTGAATATTTAACACCTAAATGTAGTGTACATTTTTGTTTTGTTTTGTGTAAGGTGATTATGGCCATTATGATTAATTTTATGTTGGCATGGTTCACGCATGGGGGGAGCTTGTGGGGAAAAAGCAGCAAAAGTTCCACAGGAAGTGAGGTATCAGGAACAGCTATAAAGGTACAGGAAGTGAGGCGGCAGGGGGTTCCATTTTAGGTATTGAATGTTTGGTGGTGTTTGAGAAGGAGACTCTTGTAAGCCTGTACTAAACCAAAATCAGGAATTGATAAACCACTGAGTAGCCGGAGAACTTATGGAGTTATGGATCTGGAAGGAGAGAAGTTTGGTCGAGGAATATTTCTGAGGGTTTAGCTCTGAAGCCAGTCAGAGCGTTTGGACAAAGGAACCCATGTGGCCTGAGTCCTGACTTGAAGGTTGGGTGAGGATTATATTTTTTCCATTTTATGCAATGCATTGCCTTTGTATTTGCTGACTTTGCTGAATTATTGGATTCTCGGAAAATAGAAGATCTACAATACTTTTGGATTACTTTTGGGCAGTGGTGGAAAGTAACTAAGTACATTTACTTAAGTACTGTACAATTTTGAGGTATTTGTAATTTACTTTAGTATTTCCAATTTCTAATACTTTTTCTTCTACTCCACTACATCTCAGAGGCAAATATTGTACTGTTACTCCACTACAATTAAAGGAAACTTTAGTTACTAGTTACTTTGCAGATATAAATGATAATATTATGAAACATACCTTAACCATTTTAGCCCTATTTTATACCTAGGCTATTTGAAACCTTTGGAATATTATTTTTTGTCTTTTGAGAAGTAAAACTTCATGTACATTTTTACAACCGTCTGGAGTGAATTATTTTAAGAAGACATAACAGTTTTTGGTTAAATATGAAAGTGAGTGACCGAGTAGGCCAAATGCTTCCTTCCAGTGGACAATTTAAACCTCTACAGTCAGCTTGTTTTATAGAGTGACACCATCTGTGTCCATTCCTGATACAGGAGCCAGTTGCACCACCTCACACTAAGTCAAAACTTAGCCTAGTTATAGCTTAAATGGCTTTTAAAAAGCCATTTAACCCATTTAGCCGGGAAAGTATCTGTCATTTTAGATTTATTTGGCTATTCAAAAATAATAGATCTACAAGCTCATAGTGCGGCACTGCTATTTTAAAAAAAGAACATTTCTGCAAATCTTTAAATATTTTAAAAATATATATATATTCAAAGATTTGCACACATTTTCACGATTTTTCAAAAAATAGCAGATCTACAAGCTCATTGCGCGACACCGAGTGCCGCGCAATGAGCTTGTATATCTGCTATTTTTGAATAGCCAAAGAAATCTAAAATGACAGGGATGCGTCGCCGGATTTAATGGGTTAAACTATAACTATAGGCTAAGTTTGAACTTAGTGTGAGGTGGTGCAACTGGCTCAAGCTGACAACACCTTACCATGAAAATGAAATACAGTCAGCTTTTTTTATAGAGTGACACCATCTGTGTCCATTCCTGATGCAGGACAGTGGATAGTTAGCATGCTTAATGTAAGGGACACTTTCCCCCTTGGTGATCAATAAAACTCTAATAATGAGTGTCCTCATTCAGACCACATTCAAACCACTTTATTTTTCCTTTTCTTTTTACCTCAGCAATGGTGTTCTGTAGAACAATAATACTGTATAAAACGTCTACAGGAAAAACACATGGAGCGAAGCTTTTCAGTTTTTGCACTGACAGCGTTTAAATAGGCTCTCTCCCTCCCTCCCCCTCTATTGTTCTCTTTCTATACTAATTATATAGGAAATAAAAGACTGTCCTGACTAATCAACTGCACCACAAATGATCTTCTTTCTTTCTAGATAAACTTTATTTGGCCGCACTACTCTCATAGACATATAAAGGTAGACGCCTCCTCTGGCTCTGAAGCGTCTGTATGGCGGACGCGCTTCCGCTTCTGGGGGGGCAGCTGGAAATTTCCGCGTGCGTCACAGAAGGGGGCGTTCAGTAGGCCAATCAGAGGCAGGTGGGGGCGGGACAACTAGATTCTGACAAGTCCTGGAAAAGACGCGCTGTGATTGGCCAGTGCCCGTTCCCCCCCATTTCCGGGGGGAACGGGCACTGGTCAATCACAGCGCGTATGGTGGCCACCATACGAAACAGGTCGCTCCAACGAACTGCAGAGGCCAATGAGGTATCTAGGTTTCTATATCTATGGCACTACTCCTCCCACAGTTTGGGCCTGACAGACTGCACTGTATGCTTATGCAGACTGCCGATCACATAATCACCTCTGTGTCCTGTACAGACCACCATCGGAGGCCGGTCTCTTTGCTGTGGGACCTGAGACGAGGGCGTGGCTGCACGTCATTGAGCTGGACATCTGACGATGACACACGAAAGAAGAAGACGCCTGAGTATCACTTCTGTTTATAATATATTGTAATATATGTAATATCTGTTTGTTTATGTTTCATTTTATCTCGCTGTTGATCTGCAGTGAACTTTGGAGTTACATCATGGCAAGGTAACTACACAATCCAAACTGCACACACACAGGCACACCGGAAAAACACACAGGCTGACTGGAAAAAGCGGAGTGGATTCCTGGAGCTACCCCCCCCCCCCCCCCCCTCTCTCACACAAACACGGTATACCACTGGTTGCCTCATTCATTCGTTCGCCACCACGGTAAAGGTCGTGGGGCATTTTTATTTTGTCTTTTTATTTTATTTTGGTTAACCAAGGTTTCAATACATTTGTGAATAACCTGTTTTGAAGGAACAGTGGGTTGTGAATAGTGACTCTCTGTGAACTGATGCTAAACTGTGTGGTATTGGACAGACTGGATTGGGGATTATTTATACAAAGTCAAACTGAGTTTTTTGTGTCTGTGTATTTCATTCATTCTGTTGTTTATTGAGTTGAAGGTATTCTTTTGTGTGTAATCAATCCCTGGTTTCAGGTTTTAAGGTTCATTTGGTTCTACTAATTGTGCATTTAAATCCTCTGTAAGGTTGGCTTTTAAAAAAGCATTTTTTGTCCAAACTGGACTAAATTGGTGTTAGGCTTTGGCCTAACTGGCACCCCAAACAGTAAAATCAAAGCTAAAAGCTAAACCGTTACATAAAAAGTGGCACCCCAAAGGACCTCAATCTCAAGCAGAGAGGTGCAAAACCGGATGCAAAACCGGATCATTTTCAACAAACAAAGGAACAAACAAGCAAAACTGTGCAAACGAGCTCAGTGGGAAATAACAATTTTGTTTATTCAAACGCAATCAAAAAGGGAACATTTGCAATTTCAAAATGGCAAATTATGATGGAAACTTGCGGGACTTTGATGAAATGGAAACTCAACACCAGTGTTGGTGTCAAACCCACCACCCTCAAACAAATCAGCCTCAAACAATGTCAACTCAAGCTAACCAGCCTCAAATACATGAACCGGATGGAAATTCACCTGCAATAAGTGAAATAAATCAGATCAATGAACCGGATGGACATTCTGCTGCAATGAGTGAAATAATTCAAATCAATGAACCGGAGCAAATCCACGAGCCAGATGGACAATCAATCAATTACAGTCTAATTGATACGGACATTTGCGGGAATGTCGCGGCCGACCTCTTCTATAGCACCGGGACCCACATTGGTGGAACTGGCTGATGCTATGCAAGGAATGCATATTGCCCATCACCACCTGGAAACAATGGTCAAAATTCATTTCCAACTAATAAAGAGAGAGCAAGAACATAATACAGAGTCACTGAGAGATGTCAAAGACAGCCTCACTCACACATTACAATCACTGAGTGCTCGAAATCACACCAATGCAGGATGAAATGAGAGCATTTAAGGACACCATGGTACACACAATAACCACAACAGTGGAACGAGGTCACACCAGACTGCATAAAGAAATGACTGATGTAGAGTTCATCCGTTTCTCAAGTAATTGTGTTAACAGAAACTGTGAAATGTGTTAACAGAAACTGGGCCTAACATTGTAGACCATGTTTTATATCATGTTTTGTACTTTAACAGAATCTGATGTTGATCTGTAACTTTTTTCAATCAATTTATAAATCCAATGTCAAAAATGTCAATCAAATGCTTTAAGGCTGTCTATTTTTAATATGGATATGTTTATTTTTACTTTATAGTGCATCCGTATAGGCGACCACCTTTACTATCGCACCATGGAAGTTGCAGTCCAGCCAGGACAACAATGTGGAGTATTGATGTAAATTTATGAAATATGATACTGTTATAAATTCCCTTCTCTTTTGTCTTGAGTTTCATGTTACGTTTGTTTTGTTCAGGCACCATTTTGGGCAGCTAAGTTTTCCACTTCAGTCAGGCTTTTAGGTAGCCATGCGAGTGTTGGGGTCCTCAGTGTTTACATTGAACTCACGTTGAGACGGTCCGCAGCGTCTCACGTCCCTTTATTTGTATGAGTGCGTTCATGAAGAGTAAGTTACTACTGTATTGCACAACTTGTATTAATGTTTAATGCTGCTATGTATGTGTAGAGAATGTTGTGTAGGGTACATGACGTTTCTGAGGCCATATGTGTGTGCATTTCTGTGCTGCTGAGTTGGTTAGCTCACATGCTAATTTAAGCTAGCCTGGCCAGCTAGTTGTGGTCAGTGGCTATTCTATTATTGTAAAGTCATTTCATTACCCTGTGAATTGTTTGTACATCTTAACTAAATGTTAATTCATATACATGCTGTACATTATTAGTGATGTAGCTAATTCATTTATTGTGATAATTATTTCCAGTTGAAATAATTGTACATTTGTTATTTCATTCTGTTTACAGAACTACCACTCAATACAGTCCTTTGCTATTCATATCATCATCCATCATCCAATCTGCCATTCCCATGTACTGCTGCAAATCTTTACATAAAGACAACCAAAGTAATTCTGGAGTCCACGTCTGCTCTTTTACCGGAGTAACTGTCCTGGGTGAAGAGGTCCCAGCAGAAATATTTATAACAAACAGTAATCTCCAATATTGGTCCTTCCGAACCGGACTATCTTTATCCACGACGGTACCATGGACTCCCAGAGAACATTAACAGCAGCCGGAGATGCAGCACAACTACAGGGAAGACTGCGACAGTTTCCAGCACACCTGCAAGCCTATAAGGTTAGCTTGCCACAGTCCCTCATGCCTAATACTGCCTCTTCTAAAGACGACAGCATGAAGGCCAGCGTACAGCAGCTGCGGTCACTCAGCCTGCAGACCGAGTTTGCAGCTACAGGTGACCAGCTACACACCGCGCCCGGGCCATCTACCTGTCCATCTATAGTAGGAGCAGTCAATAGGACAGGTGAATGGAACATGGCATCATGTGCTATTAACATGTCTAGCCTGCAGAACAGGCATGAGAGACTCCAATCACCAGCCCCCTCAGAACAGAGCTGCTACAGTCAGAGCCTAACCGAACACAGCTTTAATACTAGCACCCCTGGTTACCCCCAAGCAACAACAGCCTCAATGTCAAGCCAAAGTCAACAGAGCCACATGTTGGCTCAGTCCCTACCGCCTACAATGACCTTTGTACCACTACTCAGAGCAGCACCTACATCGCCGCCACCCCCCACCACAACGAGTATGGTCATGGCGCAGTCTAACTACCAGACAATGCAATCTGTGGGCCACATGGGTCAGTCAATGTCGACAGCTCCAGGGTACCAGCCTGCTTACCAGCCGAACCAGCCTGTGTCACCAACTGCAGACATCACGCGCGGTAGTGCCATGGCGGGCACACAGACTCTATATCAGCCTATGCCAATAACACCTGCACATCCAGCAAGTCACTACGCGGCAACTCTGCCCGCACAATCAGTATACCAGACAGCAACGGCGCTGCACCCCGCACATCAGTCACCCGCTGCTCCTGCCCTCGCGCCAGTAGGTCAGCACCCAGCAGCGACGCCTCAGCAGCATCAGCTCACCCTAGCCATGCCACAGTCACCTGCTGCACATGCCCTTCAGACAGTAAGCCAGCACCCAGCAGCTATGCCTGTACAGTACCAACCATCTACCTGGGTAGCAGCACCTGCACCACACCTACCGGCAGCAGCCCTGCAACCAGCGCACCAGTCTTCACCAGTCATATCTACACAGCCAGCGTATCAAATGCCTGTGTGCCAACAGAGCTACCAGTCTCAATCGGTGTATCAGCACCAGCCTGCTCCAGTAACACAGGCGACCTATCAGCAGGTGTCTCCAGCATATGGCCCGGTACCGTCCCAATCAGCATTTACCCTGCCAGCTCAGCCAGCCTATCAGCACGTGTCTCCAGCATATGGCTCAGTACCGTCCCAACCTGTATCAGCCCAGCAAGTCCAATATGACTATCATCAGCCCTATCCTGCTCCTGTCTTTCAGCCCCAGCCAGCTCTAGTAACTCAGCGAGCCTACCAGCAACTGTCTTCAGCACCAGGGTCAGCACCGACCCAGCCTGTAGCAGTCCTGCCAGTCCAATATGCCAGTCAGCTAGCCTATCAATTCCATCCTGCTCCAACACCTGGCCCAGTGCCATATCAACCGGTCCAGTATGTTCCTCAACCCTTTTATATGCCACCACAGACGCCATACGACTTCCAGCCCCACAGGCAGCCAGTTCCCATACCGCAACTCCCCAACCTGGTGCATGATAGTGAAAGAGAATTCACTGACCTGAAGATGGCGCTGGACCATCTACTCAACCCCCACACTGAACTCTCTGAACATTACAAGTACCGTGTGCTCATGGAGCACCTGGTTCTGGATGAAGCCAGGCTAATAGCCCAGTCCTGCAGGCATTATGCACAGCCCTACACCGCCGCCATACAGGCCTTACAGCGGCAATATGGGCAGCCACATCAACTCGCACAAAGCGAGATTGCAGCCATCCTGAACTCTCCTGATCTCAAAGCAGGAGACTCCAGTGCCTTCCAGAGCTTTGCCCTTAGTATCGAACTGCTAGTAGCAATGCTGACGTCGCTGGAAGGGCCTAACGGGATGGAAGTGATGTCGACCGGCCATGTCGATCGGCTCCTGAGTAAGCTCCCCAACCAATCGAGGGACAGCTTCGTGGAGCATCTACAAGCTCAAGGTCGCCTGAACACAAGCAGCCTAAACCCGTACAACCTCCGAGACCTCTCAGAATGGCTCAAGGCGAAAGCTGAAGCTCAACGTTTATCTGCAAAAATGGCACAGCGCCATCGGATTGATGTGCCACAACCCCCCAAGAGAGACAAGCAGGTTCCCACACACAGGCCTCACAACCGGCCTGTCTCAGTTTACCACGGTGCTGATGAGCTGGAATCGGACAGCAATCAACCTTCAGACACATTCAGGTCAGAGGCTAAGCAACAGTGGTCCAAGAGAATGTGTCTGTTCTGTAAGAGCACCGAGCACTACCTCTCAGAGTGTCCAAACATCGGCCAGCACTCACCAGAAGAGGTTGAGAAGTGGATAACAGACGGCAATCGTTGTCGTAAGTGCGGTCACACCAACCACGAGCAAGACGCCTGCACCCTAAAGAAAGCATGCAGTGAATGCCAGGAGGTTCACCTCAGAGTTCTCCATGCCATTGCCAAGCCAGGTCCCCATGTCTACCTCATCACACCAAAGGATCGTGCCTCACTCACCAACTCCCAGCAAGGGGGGAAGGTGTACCTCAAAGTGGTGCCAATCCTCATAAGCCATGGAAGAAAGTCACTGCACACATACGCAATCCTAGACGATGGGGCTGAGCGCACAATAATACTGCCAGCTGCAGTCCAACGCCTGGGACTTAGAGGCAAAGCTGAGACCCTCTCTCTGCGCACCATCCGCCAAGACGTGGCTTGCCTCACTGGTGCGTCGGTCAACTTCAATGTGGCCTCCCCGATTCAGCCTTCAAAACAGTACCCGGTTAAAGGCGCCTTCACCGCAGGTCGACTGGCCTTGTCAGAGCAATCCTACCCGGTTACTTCACTCCAACAGCGTCACCGTCACCTGCGAGGCCTCCAGCTGCAGAACTTCAGTAACGTGCAGCCGCTACTGCTTATCGGGGCAGATTGTTCCCACCTGATCACAGCCAAGGAGCCTGTCAGGTTCAGCTCCAGAGGTGGACCCGTAGCTGTTCGTACAGCGCTCGGCTGGGCAATCCAGGGTCCGGATGGTCTCCCACCTCATGCTACTTCCTGCTACTTCACATCACTCAAGCCAGCACAAGACGACCTCCACCAACATGATGAAGGTCTCACACAGCTTCAGTGTGAACGTGACCCGCTAGCATTACAGTCCTGTTCAGACCAGGAGACTATGAGCACCCCCGAAGCATGCACCAACGGGGTGAAGGACAGCGATACACTCCGGAATGCCACCACTCTGCTCCGTATTAAGGATGTGGCATTAGTGAGAGCAGCTCCCAAAGCAGTTATGCTCAGGCTCTGCAGTACAGAGAGACAGCTGCTAAAGGACAAAGCCAACGCGCAGACCCGCGGCAAGACCCTGCCGGAGCTAGCGGCACCGAATCGGTGGCTCCACGGATCACCACTCCCTCGTGATATGCCTGACAAATGGCCATCACTTACCACCTCCACAGAGCCAGAAGATGAGCTTAAACAAAATATCTTCAGCGGCCTCACACAGATACCAGACGTCACGCAGTCCAAAAGCTGCACAGTCCTGGCCAAAGTAACCCAGCAGTTCCCTCACGGGGCGGCAGCTGAACCCTCCTCACTTCAGTCTAACCTCAGATACAATGCAGTTCCCCTGCCAAAGGCCAGTCGAGTGGACTGCTTTCCAGAAGAGGTACAGCTGCTCAGGGATGCGAAACCAGAGATGAATCATGTGACACTGAACAGGCTCCTGATTGGGCGGCGGGACGCCTTCCTGCCACAAGTAACCTACACTCTAGACCTACTCACCAGCACTTACCTGCGACCAGTAGCATACCTGGTTCAATTGCCAGATGTTTTTAAGGACAATTCTGACACAAGGACTGAGGTACCACCTTGAGGAATTTATTTGTCTTTACTTCATAGCCATGCTATTCAGGGGGCGGCTGTTATAAATTCCCTTCTCTTTTGTCTTGAGTTTCATGTTACGTTTGTTTTGTTCAGGCACCATTTTGGGCAGCTAAGTTTTCCACTTCAGTCAGGCTTTTAGGTAGCCATGCGAGTGTTGGGGTCCTCAGTGTTTACATTGAACTCACGTTGAGACGGTCCGCAGCGTCTCACGTCCCTTTATTTGTATGAGTGCGTTCATGAAGAGTAAGTTACTACTGTATTGCACAACTTGTATTAATGTTTAATGCTGCTATGTATGTGTAGAGAATGTTGTGTAGGGTACATGACGTTTCTGAGGCCATATGTGTGTGCATTTCTGTGCTGCTGAGTTGGTTAGCTCACATGCTAATTTAAGCTAGCCTGGCCAGCTAGTTGTGGTCAGTGGCTATTCTATTATTGTAAAGTCATTTCATTACCCTGTGAATTGTTTGTACATCTTAACTAAATGTTAATTCATATACATGCTGTACATTATTAGTGATGTAGCTAATTCATTTATTGTGATAATTATTTCCAGTTGAAATAATTGTACATTTGTTATTTCATTCTGTTTACAGAACTACCACTCAATACAGTCCTTTGCTATTCATATCATCATCCATCATCCAATCTGCCATTCCCATGTACTGCTGCAAATCTTTACATAAAGACAACCAAAGTAATTCTGGAGTCCACGTCTGCTCTTTTACCGGAGTAACTGCCCTGGGTGAAGAGGTCCCAGCAGAAATATTTATAACAAACAGTAATCTCCAATAGATACTGATGTATTGGGTACACAGAACAATGAAATCAGTTATAAGCTGATTGTTTTGTTTCAGACTCTGAAAATCAAGCCCTGGATGGCCTGGTGGATGTCGTGGTGGACACCATGTCTGTCGAGTTGGATCATGCTGAGGGGTCTCGGCACAGGGAAATGTCTACACACAGTGAGTATGCATCACATTTAAGCACTCACCTTTTGTTTACAAATCAATATTTGGTATCTAAGAAAATTCTTTGTCTTTTCCAGGCTCCCGACATGCAAGTGTAGCACCTTGGAGCAGAGAAATGTCCACGACCCTTTCTCCATTGCACCAACAAATTTAAAGTACATTCAGGTGTTACATGTTACCAAAAAAAGCATTACCATACCTAATTCACAAGCAGTGAGTAAGTAGTTACAGGCTCAATCACGTGTTTCAGGCTTGCCTCGCCCGGTGGAGCGTGCTGAGGGATCGCGGTGCAGGGAAATGTCTACACACAGTGAGTATGCATCACATTTAAATGTTTACAAATTGCTATTTGGAATCTAAGCACATTCTTTGTCTTTTCCTGGCTCTCGACATGCAAGCTTAGCACCTAGGAGCAGAGAAACGTCCACACCTAGTGAGTATAAATATCATTTAAACAGTCACCTTTTTCTTTACAAATCAATATTTGGAATCTAAGCACATTCTTTGTCTTTTCCAGGCTCTGGACATGCAAGCCTAGCACCTCGGAGCAGAGAAACGTCCTCCACACGCAGTGAGTATTCGTCACATTTTAAAAGGTCACCTTTTTGCTTACTAACGGAGCCATGTTAAATCTAAGAACATGTGTGTTCTTCAAGAGCTCAACAAGCAAACCAAAAAGCAGCTAGAGGTCCTCCAAGGCATGGCTATCGCTCCAGGTAAGTTTAGGGCACAGCATCAGTAGCGACTGACTTCTACTGGTTGGTCTCCAGCCCTTATCGCTGCCCTAGTGATTTCCTACAGCTTGGTCTAGGTCACCTGTCAGCAGAGGAAATGTGTGATTGTCAAGAGAGTTAAGACCAACCAGTAGGGGTGAGTCTCTTTCAGTGTAACATGGTATTGTAGTGGTATTATGTCCAAAAATGAAATGGCCACAAATGTTCTAGGTCCAGTCCAGTGATAGATCCAGCATCAGGTCCAGGCACGGTGATGGCTCCAGACACAGTGTCAGATACCGGCACAGCATCAGGTCCAGGACCAGCCACGACTCCAGGTACAGCAACAGCAGTGGCTCGAGGCACTCTGTCAGGTCCAGACATGATGACCGGTCCCACCGCAGTGATGGGTCGAGGGACACGGTCAGGTCCAGACATGACAGATCCAGGGACACCTTCAGGCATGGTGAGTTGTCCAAAGGCCCCAAGTAATGAAAACCTTTATAAATTCAACAAGTAGTATCGTGCACCCCTAATTGTTACTAAACATACTTTTTGTTCTTATTACAGGTGCTATGCGATGACTGAGAGGCCAACATGGGCATTGCCAACACAAGGTAAGTTCTGAGCTATTTCTATGAAGACAGGACACTGGCCAAGAAAACTGGGGGACAGTTTTAATTTGCAACCCTTCTCTCTTCTGCCCTTTCTCAACTTTCTTCCTTTACTGTTCTCTCTGTCCTTGTCTCCTCTCCTATTGGGACACAAAAACTGCTCTTCAATTATAGCAGTGTTTTGTATCATTGTAGGGTGGTGTCTATAATGTCAGATAACATTTATTTGTGTTAGTATACACTTACTTATTTTTCAGTATACCAGAAGAAAGTCCTAACCATATTGATAGACGTTAAAGAACCTGCCTCTTCAGCGGCCAGTCATGTTGAGAGAATGAGAGCAACTCCTCAGTGATGTCCAAGTTTTTAATACCCTGGTAGGCTTTACAAAAGTCTGGAAGTAATGAACAGCATAAGATGCACTTGCACACTTTGTATGTTCCTCTGGGGTATGTCAGTGAAAGCTTTCATGGACTTATTCCAACAGTTGCTGCAACTTTCCCGTAATGGAGGGAAGGACATTAAGGACTGTGTCCACAAAGTTATTGACCGGTATGTTTCAACATACACTATGAATTAACCCTTGTGTGATGTTTGGGTGCGCTGTGGTTTTCAATGTCTGAACACTTATTTGGTTAATTCTTCTAGATGAGGGCCTGACTGCATGTGTCTATTAATTTGCCTTTTTTTTTTAGCTTAACACCTGAACCTGACATGTCATGTCAATGACATAATGGTTGAACATTAAGTGAAAATTAGTTGTATAAAGGGTTTATACCATGTTTTACAATAAATCCTAATCCTACTACATTATTAAATGTAATTTGTTTTTCTTCAGGCTCTTCAGTAACAGTCTGATGGCACAGTTGAACATGAAGGGGGAAAAAGATAAGACTGCGACTTTTAGCGCAATACAAGGTAAGCCCATATTTCATGTTGACCAAGGACAAATCTAAATGTAATTGAGTAAAACATGTCCTTCCCTGTTGACATAAAAAAAATACAATGCCATCATGTTGCTATCATAACATTTTAAATAACTGTGGTGGTTAGGTGTAGAAGGGAGATGGCTTTGTATTAACACAAAGCCACGAAGCAACACATTTTTGCATGTCAATATGGAGACTCACAATCAGTTTTATTGTCACTTCCACAATACACACTAGGCATACAGGGGAGCAAAATACCATTCTCCACAACTCATGGTGCACATTAAAAAGAGGCAAACATTAAAAAGTAAAGCGCAGACAACATTGGTAAAAAGTGCTGATGCATTCAAAGTGCAATATAGATACAGTACTATTCAAAGTGCTATCCATCTTTCAAGATGTTGGTTTTGGGGGCAATATATGGCGAGCATGGGTTCAGGGTTCTGATGGTTTGGGGCAGCTGTTGGATGACCTGCTGGTGCTTCCCCCTGAGCTCTACCAGATGGCAGGAGTTCAATCGATCTTTGTATTATGTCAGATAGGGACTAGGACAGCATGTTGCTGTTGCACAATTTTTTATTGTCTTTTTCTACTATGCAGATGCAGTCATGAAATTCGACCCAGAAGCCACAGAGGACCTCATAAGGCAGCATGCCGCAGACCACCTCAAGCATGCTCCAGTGAGAAGGGGAGGCGGAGGACACACAGCAGGCACTCAGGACTGATTTAACTTGAACTTTCACTGTCCATTGTGGGGGATCTTAGTGTCACAGTATTGTACAGTATTGTGTAATTTGAACTTGGGTTCTGTTCAACGAAGTAGCTCTGGTTGGACCTTACCCTGGTAGCTCACTGGCTATTCAGTACAGCACTTGTTTAATATTTTTCAGTTGTTGTGGAACCGGCCCAAGCAAAAAGGGTGTCCCTGCAAAGTAGGCTGTGCTATTATGTTTTATTATTATTTTATTTTCATTCGACTAGTGACGTGTAAAAACAAAAAGAGAAGTTAACTGTTCTGTTCTGGATCAAGCTTAATCAGCCCTAGTGACTGCTGTGTGTGTTTGTGTGTGTGTCCTTCTGTATGACCTTCTGTATTCAGTCTTGAGCTAGACTGCATGGAACAACATTGTGGGAGTTAAGTGGCTGTCCCGCTTCTGTTCTGTCAAAAATAATTCAAAGCTGGCTTGATCTGCTGTTTGTTTGAATACTTAATTAGTCAGAAATGAGGTACGTTAAGGCTAAAAGGATAACACAAGTCCTGGGGACTTGTTTCCATTGTGGTCCTATGAACTAGATTCCCTTTCAGGGGGTCTAGTTCCAGTCCACAAATATTCCACAATCATATGGAATATTTGTGGAATACTGTAATTGTGGAACATTTGTTTGCGCAGCTGTGTATTCACAAGAAAAATAAAGAGATAATAAGGAAATAAGTGTGTATTGAATTGTGATTCATTTGTAAACCTCTGTGTACTGTATTCCCAGTTTTCAGAAGGTGGCATAACCATTTGATCCTGTTCATTCTGCACCCTCCAGGGACCAAAATGGGACGTTCAAAAATGACCTCTCATTGCACAGTGGGAATAAAATAATATACTGTATATGTGAAAACATCTGTTCCATTCCTGTTGTCCCCTGAAGATGAAAAGGTCGAGCTCGTTTCCCTGACCCCCAATTGTTATAATCGATCGTTCCTTCCGACCGACCGAGTACCACCCAAGTCACAAACTGTTCAAAACCCTACAACGACCGCGGCCGGGTAAGGGGCCCTACCGCAGTATCAAGAGTTCCACTACCAGGTTCTGGTGCAGTTTTAATCCGGCTGCTGTCAGAATGCTGAATGAGGCATGAGCCTTGTTCAGCAGCCTGAGAACATGCGGTACTGTCCAGCTTGGTTGCAGACTTTTTCTGGCTCTTCCTGAACACACCTGTGGATTATACCAGGGACAAATGACTTGGACTTAGCCCCCCTCGGACATACCTGTGGACTACACCAGGCACAATTACTTTTTTTGCTGCGCTCCCTCATGGAGCTACTTGTCGATTATACCAGGGTCAGTCCACCCTAGATGGACACGCACTGACCTTTTGCACCTTAATCCCATGTATAACGCACTGACTTTTATGTCTTTTTTTATTGTGCTCTTTTTTCTCTAAGCACCTTAACGTCCATAAGTATATCATGCACAGTATACACACATTGCTGCTATGCTCAGGCACCTTAGTTTTTATTATCTCAGGTACTTTGTAAATATGTATATAACTTGTTTGGCCTTCTGTTGTTCTCTTGTTTGATCTCCTTCCCACTTGCCCCCCACCCCTCTTCTTCCCCCCCCCCCCCCTCTTCTTTCTATGGAAGTTAACGAGTACAGAAGTCCTGACGTCACTCGTCCATCCCCTGGGTCGTAAAGTAATTTCCCTATGGAGAATAACATTGGGTCATCATAGAATCGTCATATAAGAATTGTGGTCTAAAAGTAAACAAACTGCCTCGGCGATATTGTCAGGGAGGAGCCTCTGCATCGTTTATGATAGTCAGTCACTCATATTTGAAACAGTCCGTTTCTGGCGACATTTTAACTTATTCGGCAGAAGTAACATTAGCGTTTTCTCACCGTCAGTTGATGCTTCATATCCATAAGAGTAAAACCGCCGGGGTCATTTGTTTATTTTTGGAACACAGTTCTTATTTGACGCGATATTAAACACGTCTATGGGAATTCAGAACGGGGGGGAAAGGTTTTAAAGGTTTACGGTTCTAGAGGTTTTAAATCTTCTAAAGCTCTAAGGTATTCTCTAAAATTCAAATGGTAGCCGATCCTAAGTAGGCCGAACGTTGTAGAGTTGGAACGGAGTTTGTAGCTAAAAGTATGAAGGACTAGTTAGGGGTCAAAAAACGGGCCGAATAAGTAGTGACAATAACGTCCGTGTGCTCGCTAAGTATATACTGTTAGGCACATACGTGAAATGTGTCCTCTGCACTTTAACAACTAACAGCCTCAAATCACTCTAAGATTGCCGCATTGTTGACCTGACCTGGAATCGCAGCCAGGAGATCCAGGACCTCTGGTTCACCAGGCAGGCCCACTGTAAGTGTCGGGGACACTTGCTGGTTTTAACTTCAATTATTTTGGTTTGAAGTTCATCTGTTTATTTACGTTATTTTGGGATACCTTTAATTTGACACTTCCTGTACTTTTGGTTTACTTTTATTTTGAAACGTCCTGTCACCGCACCGGCACGCACTTAAACTAGCTCTCTTCACACGCCTCCACTCTTTCACACTCAGTCTGTGTCCAGAGAGGGAGACGGCGTGTGTGTCCCTAGCACAGAGCAACACGGTATGTTTGTTTAGAAATGCCTCACATATTATTTCGATAAACGTTGAATCCAGACATGTGTAGCTTCAGTGTACTGAGCAGTTTGTATTCTCCACAGTGCTGCTGTGATCAGTGTTGACAGGCAACTGTTATGATGGGTGACGGTGATGAATGAAGGCTCCAGGTGGCGTTCAAACAACTTATTAGCCCCTCGATAGCCGGAGCAAGGTATAGGATTGTTTGTTTTGGGTTTCATTTGTTATTTACTTTGGGTTTAATTACTTTGTTTGTTTTGTTGGGTCTTTGATATTTTGGTTTTGGTGCATTTTGCTTTATGTCTGCTTGGGTTTATGCTAAATTACTTTACTTGTGTTGAATTACAATCGACTATGAAGTATTTTATTGTTGAATTGTACTGAAGTAATTATTTCAATTGCACTGCTTTTATTGTTGAGAAACTATGAAATATTTTTGATACATTTGTAAAAGTATTTATTCTCCTCTTTCATAGTTTTCACGGTGTTGATCCATGGTGCTTCCAAAGAAAATAAAAACACCCGTTGAAACCAATCCGCTTCATTCTTACATCGAGGGCGCTTACAGTGAAAACTTGGCCCTGAAGCAACTCAACGTCGACACCTTCTTCTCAACTACAGCCACCCTGTGCTTCAATCCACCGGCCCATCTTCACAAGTTTGTCACACTCACATCACAGCACCTATACTTATTAAGAGGTACTTTTGACCTACATTCACTCCCGGACTGAAGGTTCTAAAAAGGACAATAAAGAAGAAAACAAAACAAAAAAAAAATTTGAAAAATCCAATGTGTCTTTAAAGGTGAAGTTTTTTTTTTGAATGTGCTATTTCTGGTATAAGGTATATATACTGAATGCACCATTGAACATTAAATGTGCATTTCACATAAATTGTGATTAATGTGTTTGATAAGATTCTTTATTGGGGTTCAAAGTTTGTTTGGAGCTTCCTTGTGTCATGGTCTATGGTGTGTATATACTCTGAATGTCAATACCCTCTAAAGTGTTAAGTGTTCAAACTATCCTTAAAAATGTCAACCTCTGAGACGACTGGTAACGCGCAGCAGCCTATAAATTCAGAAAGGCCAACAAATGACACACTGGCCGTTAATGAACCTGGAGAGGGAGCGTCCAGTGCAACTCTGGCAAAAGTAAGCACTCGACAAAAAATCTTTACAGAAAGGGGTCAAATGATGCATGATGAGAATACAACGGAACATGAAAAGGCATTTACCAAAGCATATGACACCTGGGCGCAATCTGCCAAAAACATTCGAACGGAGTTGAAAACATTTTGTTCTGAGGAAGACCTCTGTGACATGAACAAGGCTATTCAAGCCCAACACACTGCAATTAATGAATGCTACAAATCAATCCAACGCAACTGTACCCCCACTCCTGACATCGTACAGAAAATGGACGCCTGTGGTATTGTCACCTCGGAAATAAATGAAATTGTGGAAAAACACTTACAAACTATTAATCAACCCTTCAATGAGCAGCTTGCAAAAATACGCATCAGGATGGCCTTGAATAAAGGAGACTATGGCTCAATTTTCGGACACACAAACACAGAAACTGTTGTCTCTAACGCATCAGACGAAGCTGAAAACCGTACGCACTCCCGTGGAACCCATCCTCTACATCCTCCCAAGCCCCCTTCTATAGTCAACAGCGACGATTTGAAATCCACCTCCAGCCATCAATCCAACACGTCCTCCAGAAGAGCCGACGCAGAAGCAGATCTCGCCGCCAAACAAGAAGCGGCCAAGGCATTGCAGGAGATAGGCATTGCAGAAATGAAGTTACAGCAACTTAAAGCGCAAAGGGACATCCGAGTGGCAGCAGCACGGGTTCAAGTTTACCAACAGTTCGAAGATGCTGCCGATCACTGCAACAACCCACCCTCTGCTCCCCCCAACACATCATCACGTCCCCACCCTAATTCAAAGCCAACAACATCTCAAACGCCCACTAATACAGAAGCTGCTTTGGATACAAATAGTTTAACGCAATCACTCATAAGCTCACTAAGTTTAAATCGCCTTCCCAACCCAGAGCCAACAATATTTTCCGGTGAGCCATTGGAGTTTGTGGACTGGAGAATGGCCTTTATGGCATTGATAGATCGACAGCCAATACCCTCTAGCGAGAAGATGTTTTACTTAAAACACTATTTAGCTGGGGAAGCCCTCAGGGCTGTGGAAGGCTTCTTTTATAGAAGCTCTGATGACGCGTACCAGGGAGCTTGGAGGGTCCTTCAAGATAGATATGGAAACTCGTTCATCCTGCAAAAGGCCTTTCGGGATAAAATAATGAAGTGGCCCAACATCAGTCCAAAGGACCCTTTTGCACTAAGAGAACTTTCTGACTTTTTACAAAGCTGTCTAGAAGCAATGCCACACATCAAAGGACTCGCCATATTAAATGACTGTGAGGAAAACCATAAAATACTTCAAAAATTACCTGACTGGATTGTGCGTGGGTGGAGCAGAGTGGTGGTGAAGGAACTGGATCAATCTGGGGATTACCCAAACTTTGCATGTTTTGTTAAGTACATCCAGACAGAAGCAAACATAGTTTGCAACCCCATCGCCTCTCCCTTTTTGGTACATCAGCAGTCTACAGATGACAAAACAAGAAAAACCAGGGCTTTCCATACCAGTACCCAGAATAACTACTCAAACTTCAAACCCTCATTCACCTGTCCCATCTGTACCCAGGAAGCGCACGGAATCGCTACCTGTCCCATGTTTGCAAAAAAAACAATGGAAGAGAAAAAGGCATACATTTTTGAGAAACATCTCTGTTTCGGATGCCTAAGGCGGGGACATGGCAGTAAAGAATGTACGAATAGACATACTTGTAGAGTGTGTAGTCGACGACATCCGACCTGCCTACATGACGACAGAGTCAAGAAACCTGTGGGAGCCACTTCCACAGATAATCATTCGGATCAGGACGTCCATACTGCTACAGCGCACACTGTGTTTCAAAGAGCCTCTGCCACTTCAAGTATTGTTCCCGTTCTCATGTCATCCACAGAGGAGCCACACAGAGAAATCCTAACCTACGCCATACTCGACACACAGAGCGATTCCACATTTGTGTTAGAAGACCTCCTTGAAGAGATGAAAGTGACTACTCAGCCTGTGCAGTTGAAACTCAGCACCATGACGGCCATTAACACGATCACTGCCAGTAAGAACGTTCGAGGACTGCAAGTTAGAGGTCTATACTCCGAGAAACGGGTCCAAATACCACATGCCTACACCCGCAACTTTATTCCCATAGACAGGTCCTATATTCCCACCAAGAACACTGCCCTACAATGGCCTCATTTAAAACATCTTGCAAACGAGCTGCCTCCACTTCAAGACTGCAAAGTCGGCCTCCTGATTGGAAACAACTGCCCAATAGCATTGGCACCTCTCAAGGTCATCACCGGAGACAATAACGATCCCTTCGCCCAAAGAACCGTGTTGGGGTGGAGCATAGTGGGCTCTTCAAATAAATAAAGCCTGTAAACAATGGGTTTTGTTGTGAATCATGTTTTGATCAGAATTTTACCCCGTAACATGATTGGGGGGAGTGTAAGTGTCGGGGACACTTGCTGGTTTTAACTTCAATTATTTTCGTTTGAAGTTCATCTGTTTATTTACGTTATTTTGGGATGCCTTTAATTTGACACTTCCTGTACTTTTGGTTTACTTTTATTTTGAAACGTCCTGTCACCGCACCGGCACGCACTTAAACTAGCTCTCTTCACACGCCTCCACTCTTTCACACTCAGTCTGTGTCCAGAGAGGGAGACGGCGTGTGTGTCCCTAGCACAGAGCAACACGGTATGTTTGTTTAGAAATGCCTCACATATTATTTCGATAAACGTTGAATCCAGACATGTGTAGCTTCAGTGTACTGAGCAGTTTGTATTCTCCACAGTGCTGCTGTGATCAGTGTTGACAGGCAACTGTTATGATGGGTGACGGTGATGAATGAAGGCTCCAGGTGGCGTTCAAACAACTTATTAGCCCCTCGATAGCCGGAGCAAGGTATAGGATTGTTTGTTTTGGGTTTCATTTGTTATTTACTTTGGGTTTAATTACTTTGTTTGTTTTGTTGGGTCTTTGATATTTTGGTTTTGGTGCATTTTGCTTTATGTCTGCTTGGGTTTATGCTAAATTACTTTACTTGTGTTGAATTACAATCGACTATGAAGTATTTTATTGTTGAATTGTACTGAAGTAATTATTTCAATTGCACTGCTTTTATTGTTGAGAAACTATGAAATATTTTTGATACATTTGTAAAAGTATTTATTCTCCTCTTTCATAGTTTTCACGGTGTTGATCCATGGTGCTTCCAAAGAAAATAAAAACACCCGTTGAAACCAATCCGCTTCATTCTTACATCGAGGGCGCTTACACCCACTAACCACTCAGCTATGGCACTCTGATTAACATCATGTCAGAAAATGAAAGGAAACAAAAGTCAGACTATACTAAGTTGTTATTTGTTTGTTTAAGTCAGCTATACTCTACTCAGAGTCATAAGTTTACAAAATGTACTAAAGTACAGTGAACGTCTGTGCGGTTTGTCTCCATCACTGAAAATAACGTACATGTAAACAGATATAAAACTGCTGTCCTGTGCAGTTGGGGTGAAAAAACACAACCATTTCACTCCTAATAATACCTATTTGATTCAACATCCTGACTCGCTGCTGTAGCTGAGCCTTGAACCTGTTACCTGCGGCTCACTAGTCAGTGACTCTATCCATTCACCTACAGCTGTTTCCTTGGAATCTGTGGTTCTAAAACATTTTGTTGTCAACCCCCTAAATTGACATGTATTCGGGCAGTGGACCCCAATGTGAAAAGATGTAGTGTCAGGGCCCCCCATGAAAAAGATTTATATTTATGCTGCAACACATTTTTTTTAAAGTTATTTGTCTTGTTTGTTGTTCAAGTCAAAGCACCAGGAAGGCTGTATTTCTTGGCCAACAGTTAGCTCAATGGGTTGAGACGCAGTATTCATGATTCAGAGGCCATGAGTTCGAATCCCACTGGCGTCTTTACTGTGATGCTTTCCTTTGCAGACTGGCTTCCAGAAGATCAAGTGAAAGCCACCAAGAAGGCTGTACTTGTCAGCCAACTGTTAGCTCAATGGGTTGAGACGCAGTATACATGATCCAGAGGCCATGAGTTCAAATCCCACTGGTGTCTTCACTGTGATGCTTTCCTTTGCAGACTGGCTTCCAGTGGATCAAGCTAAATCCACCAAGAAAGGTGTATCTTTCAGCCAACAGTTAGCTCAATGGAAGAGCGTCTGTCCAATAACTTAAGTGGGTTCGATTCCCACTCGAGTCAAGTGTCCCCGGTAAGTTGGGGCAATGGATAAATTGACTGATATCCTTAGTGATGCTTTCCTTTGCAGACTAACTTCTAGAAAAAAATAAGTTAAAAACACCAGGAAACCTGTAACTCTCAGCCAACAGCTAGCTCAACTGGTAGAGCGTCTGTCCAATAACATGACTTGACTTGAGTGGGTTTGATTCCCACTCGAGTCAAGTGTCCCCGCTAACTTGGGCAACGGATAAATTGACTGATATCCATAGTGATGCTTTCCTTTGCAGACTAACTTCTAGAAAAACAAGTTAAAACCACCAGGAAACCTGTAACTCTCAGCCAACAGCTAGCTCAACTGGTAGAGCGTCTGTCCAATAACATGACGGGGCGGCAGTTGCTCAGGGGTAGAGGGGGCGCTCCCCTAGAGTTAGTGACGAAGTGTCCTTGAGCAAGACGCTGAACCCCTAATTACTCCCGATGAGCAGGTTGGTGCCTTGCATGGTTTCCTCCGCCATCGGTGTATGAATGTGTGTGTGAATGGGTTAATGGCACAATCAATGTAAAGCGCTTCGGATAGAAGCGCTATATAAATGCACCATTTATGACTTGACTTGAGTGGGTTCGATTCCCACTCGAGTCAAGTGTCCCCGGTAACTTGGGGCAATGGATAAATTGACTGATATCCTTAGTGATGCTTTCCTATGCAGACTAACTTCTAGAAAAACAAGTTAAAGTTTAGTCTGCAAAGGAAAGCATCACTAAGGATATCAGTCAATTTATCCGTTGCCCCAAGTTAGCGGGGACACTTGACTCGAGTGGGAATCTAACCCACTCAAGTCAAGTCATGTTATTGGACAGACGCTCTACCAGTTGAGCTAGCTGTTGGCTGAGAGTTACAGGTTTCCTGGTGGTTTTAACTTGTTCTTTCTAGAAGTTAGTCTGCAAAGGAAAGCATCACTAAGGATATCAGTCAATTTATCCGTTACCTCAAGTTACCGGGGACACTTGACTCGAGTGGGAATCGAACCCACTCAAGTCAAGTCATGTTATTGGACAGACGCTCTACCAGTTGAGCTAGCTGTTGGCTGAGAGTTACAGGTTTCCTGGTGGTTTTAACTTATTTTTTCTAGAAGTTAGTCTGCAAAGGAAATCATCACTAAGGATATCAGTCAATTTATCCATTGCCCAAACTTACCGGGGACACTTGACTCGAGTGGGAATCGAACCAACTGAAGTCAAGTTAAGTCAAGTTATTGGACTTACGCTCTTCCATTGAGCTAACTGTTGGCTGAAAGATACACCTTTCTTGGTGGATTTAGCTTGATCCACTGGAAGCCAGTCTGCAAAGGAAAGCATCACAGTAAAGACACCAGTGGGATTTGAACTCATGGCCTCTGGATCATGTATACTGCGTCTCAACCCATTGAGCTAACAGTTGGCTGACAAGTACAGCCTTCTTGGTGGCTTTCACTTGATCTTCTGGAAGCCAGTCTGCAAAGGAAAGCATCACAGTAAAGACGCCAGTGGGATTCGAACTCATGGCCTCTGGATCATGAATACTGCGTCTCAACCCATTGAGCTAACTGTTGGCTAAGATATACAGCCTTCCTGGTGCTTTGACTTGAACAACAAACAAGACAAATAACTTTAAAAAAAATGTGTTACAGCATAAATATAAATCTTTTTCATGGGGGGCCCTGACACTACATCTTTTCACATTGGGGTCCACTGCCCGAATACATGTCAATTTAGGGGGTTGACAACAAAAGGTTTTAGAACCACAAATTCCAAGGAAACAGCTGTAGGTGAATGGATAGAGTCACTGACTAGTGAGCCGCAGGCAACAGGTTCAAGGCTCAGCTACAGCAGCAAGTCAGGATGTCAAATCAAATAGGTATTATTAGGAGTGAAATGGTTGTGTTTTTTCACCCCAACTGCACAGGACAGCAGTTTTATATCTGTTTACATGTACGTTATTTTCAGTGATGGAGACAAACCGCACAGACGTTCACTGTACTTTAGTACATTTTGTAAACTTATGACTCTGAGTAGAGTATAGCTGACTTAAACAAACAAATAACAACTTAGTATAGTCTGACTTTTGTTTCCTTTCATTTTCTGACATGATGTTAATCAGAGTGCCATAGCTGAGTGGTTAGTGGGCCTGCCTGGTGAACCAGAGGTCCTGGATCTCCTGGCTGCGATTCCAGGTCAGGTCAACAATGTGGCAATCTTAGAGTGATTTGAGGCTGTTAGTTGTTAAAGTGCAGAGGACACATTTCACGTATGTGCCTAACAGTATATACTTAGCGAGCACACACTGACGTTATTGTCACTACTTATTCGGCCCGTTTTTTGACCCCTAACTAGTCCTTCATACTTTTAGCTACAAACTCCGTTCCAACTCTACAACGCTCGGCCTACTTAGGACATATCGGCTACCATTTGAATTTTAGAGAATACCTTAGAGCTTTAGAAGATTTAAACCTTTAAAACCTTTTCCCCCCGTTCTGAATTCCCATAGACGTGTTTAATATCGCGTCAAATAAGAACTGTGTTCCAAAAATAAACAAATGACCCCGGCGGTTTTACTCTTATGGATATGAAGCATCAACTGACGGTGAGAAAACGCTAATGTTACTTCTGCCGAATAAGTTAAAATGTCGCCAGAAACGGACTGTTTCAAATATGAGTGACTGACTATCATAAACGATGCAGAGGCTCCTCCCTGACAATATCGCCGAGGCAGTTTGTTTACTTTTGGACCACAATTCTTATATGAGACGATTCTATGATGACCCAATGTTATTCTCAATAGGGAAATTACTTTACGACCCAGGGGATGGACGAGTGACGTCAGGACTTCTGTACTCTGGGTTAACATGTGCATGTACAAACTGGATTCATCCACTAGAGGGTAGTGTTGCCCTTCCACCTCGGTCTGGTATGCCTCTCAGAATCAGAATCAGGTTCATTGTCACATCACAGGTTTACAAGGTAAAAAAGTGGGTGAAATTCGTTTTTGTACATCGTTCCCATCGCAACGCTAATTTCCATAGAAATAAGAGGGGGGGGGGGGGGGGGGGGGGAAGAAGAGGGGTGGGGGGCAAGTGGGAAGGAGATCAAACAAGAGAACAACAGAAGGCCAAACAAGTTATATACATATTTACAAAGTACCTGAGATAATAAAAACTAAGGTGCCTGAGCATAGCAGCAATGTATGTATACTGTGCATGACATACTTATGGACGTTAAGGTGCTTAGAGAAAAAAGAGCACAATAAAAAAAGACATAAAAGTCAGTGCGTTATACATGGGATTAAGGTGCAAAAGGTCAGTGCGTGTCCACCTAGGGTGGACTGACCTTGGTATAATCCGCAAGTAGCTCCATGAGGGAGCGCAGCAAAAAAAGTCATTGTTTCTGGTGTAGTCCACAGGTATGTCCGAGGGGGGCTAAGTCCAAGTCATTTGTCCCAGGTATAATCCACAGGTGTGTTCAGGAAGAGCCAGAAAAAGTTTGCAACCAAGCTGGACAGTACCGCCTGTTGTCAGGCTGCTGAACAAGGCTCATGCTTCATTCAGCATTCTGACAGCAGCCGGATTAAAACTGCACCAGAACCTGGTAGTGGAACTCTTGATACTGCGGTAGGACCCCTTGCCCGGCCGCGGTCGTTGTAGGGTTTTGAACAGTTTGTGACTTGGGTGGTACTCGGTCGGTCGGAAGGAACGATCGATTATAACAATTGGGGGTCAGGGAAACGAGCTCGACCTTTTCATCTTCAGGGGACAACAGGAATGGAACAGATGTTTTCACATATACAGTATATTATTTTATTCCCACTGTGCAATGAGAGGTAATTTTTTAACGTCCCATTTTGGTCCCTGGAGGGTGCAGAATGAACAGGATCAAATGGTTATGCCACCTTCTGAAAACTGGGAATACAGTACACAGAGGTTTACAAATAAATCACAATTCAATACACACTTATTTCCTTATTATCTCTTTATTTTTCTTGTGAATACACAGCTGCGCAAACAAATGTTCCACAATTACAGTATTCCACAAATATTCCATATGATTGTGGAATATTTGTGGACTGGAACTAGACCCCCTGAAAGGGAATCTAGTTCATAGGACCACAATGGAAACAAGTCTCCAGGACTTGTGTTATCCTTTTAGCCTTAACGTACCTCATGACGTTTACCTTTCTGACTAATTAAGTATTCAAACAAACAGCAGATCAAGCCAGCTTTGAATTATTTTTGACAGAACAGAAGCGGGACAGCCACTTAACTCCCACAATGTTGTTCCATGCAGTCTAGCTCAAGACTGAATACAGAAGGTCATACAGAAGGACACACACACAAACACACACAGCAGTCACTAGGGCTGATTAAGCTTGATCCAGAACAGAACAGTTAACTTCTCTTTTTGTTTTTACACGTCACTAGTCGAATGAAAATAAAATAATAATAAAACATAATAGCACAGCCTACTTTGCAGGGACACCCTTTTTGCTTGGGCCGGTTCCACAACAACTGAAAAATATTAAACAAGTGCTGTACTGAATAACCAGTGAGCTACCAGGGTAAGGTCCAACCAGAGCTACTTCGTTGAACAGAACCCAAGTTCAAATTACACAATACTGTACAATACTGTGACACTAAGATCCCCCACAATGGACAGTGAAAGTTCAAGTTAAATCAGTCCTGAGTGCCTGCTGTGTGTCCTCCGCCTCCCCTTCTCACTGGAGCATGCTTGAGGTGGTCTGCGGCATGCTGCCTTATGAGGTCCTCTGTGGCTTCTGGGTCGAATTTCATGACTGCATCTGCATAGTAGAAAAAGACAATAAAAAATTGTGCAACGGCAACATGCTGTCCTAGTCCCTATCTGACATAATACACAGATCGATTGAACTCCTGCCATCTGGTAGAGCTCAGGTGGAAGCACCAGCAGGTCATCCAACAGCTGCCCCAAACCATCACAACCCTGAACCCATGCTCGCCATATATTGCCCCCAAAACCAACATCTTGAAAGATGGATAGCACTTTGAATAGTACTGTATCTATATTGCACTTTGAATGCATCAGCACTTTTTACCAATGTTGTCTGCTCTTTACTTTTTAATGTTTGCCTCTTTTTAATGTGCACCATGAGTTGTGGAGAATGGTATTTTGCTCCCCTGTATGCCTAGTGTGTATTGTGGAAGTGACAATAAAACTGATTGTGAGTCTCCATATTGACATGCAAAAATGTGTTGCTTTGTGGCTTTGTGTTAATACAAAGCCATCTCCCTTCTACACCCAAACACCACAGTTATTTAAAATGTTATGATAGCAACGGTAGACAGTTGGCATTGTATTTTTCTATGTCAACAGTGTATACTAACACAAATAAATGTTACCTGACATTATAGACACCACCCTACAATGATACAAAACACTGCTATAATTGAAGAGCAGTTTTTGTGTCCCAATAGGAGAGGAGACAAGGACAGAGAGAACAGTAAAGGAAGAAATTTGAGAAAGGGCAGAAGAGAGAAGGGTTGCAAATTAAAACTATCCCCCAGTTTTCTTGGCCAGTGTCCTGTCTTCATAGAAATAGCTCAGAACTTACCTTGTGTTGGCAATGCCCATGTTGGCCTCTCAGTCATCGCATAGCACCTGTAATAAGAACAAAAAGTATGTTTTAGAAATTACAAAGTGATATTTTTGCATTAAAACTTTCCAAGACAGATGACTATAAATCGTACCCAGGAGAAATAATAAATAAATAGTCATATTGTAACAATTAGGGGTGCACGATACTACTTGTTGAATTTATAAAGGTTTTCATTACTTGGGGCCTTTGGACAACTCACCATGCCTGAAGGTGTCCCTGGATCTGTCATGTCTGGACCTGACCGTGTCCCTCGACCCATCACTGCGGTGGGACCGGTCATCATGTCTGGACCTGACAGAGTGCCTCGAGCCACTGCTGTTGCTGTACCTGGAGTCGTGGCTGGTCCTGGACCTGATGCTGTGCCGGTATCTGACACTGTGTCTGGAGCCATCACCGTGCCTGGACCTGATGCTGGATCTATCACTGTCTGGACCTAGAACATTTGTGGCCATTTCATTTTTGGACATAATACCACTACAATACCATGTTACACTGAAAGAGACTCACCCCTACTGGTTGGTCTTAGATGTTGACAATCACACATCTCCTCTGCTGACAGGTGGCCTAGACCAAGCTGTAGGAAATCACTAGGGCAGTGATAAGGGCTGGAGACCAACCAGTAGAAGTCAGTCGCTCCTGATGCTGTGCCCTAAACTTACCTGGAGCGATAGCCATGCCTTGGAGGACCTCTAGATGCTTTTTGGTTTGCTTGTTGAGCTCTTGAAGAACACACATGTTCTTAGATTTAACATAAGCAAAAAGGTGACCTTTTAAAATGTGACGAATACTCACTGCGTGTGGAGGACGTTTCTCTGCTCCGAGGTGCTAAGCTTGCATGTCGAGAGCCAGGAAAAGACAAAGAATGCGCTTAGATTCCAAATATCAATTTGTAAACAAAAAGGTAAATGTTTAAATGTGATGCATACTCACTGTGTGTAGACATTTCCCTGCACCGCGATCCCTCAGCACGCTCCACCGGGCGAGGCAAGCCTGAAACACGTGATTGAGCCTGTAACTACTTACTCACTGCTTGTGAATTAGGTATGGTAATGCTTTTTTTTAGTATACACAACATGTAATACCTGAATGTACTATAAATTTGTTGGTGCAATGGAGAAAGGGTCGTAGATATTTCTCTGCTCCAAGGTGCTACACTTCCATGTCGGGAGCCTGGAAAAGACAAAGAATTTTCTTAGATACCAAATATTGATTTGTAAACAAAAGGTGACTGCTTAAATGTGATGCATACTCACTGTGTGTAGACATTTCCCTGTGCCGAGACCCCTCAGCATGATCCAACTCGACAGACATGGTGTCCACCACGACATCCATCAGAGTCTGAAACAAAACAATCAGCTTATAACTGATTTCATTGTTGTGTGTACCCAATACATCAGTATCATATTTCATAAATTGACATCAATACTCAACAAGCGTTGAGTAACACATTGTTGTCCTGGCTGAACTGCAACTTCCATGGTGCGATAGTAAAGGTGGTCGCCTATACGGATGCACTATAAAGTAAAAATAAACATATCCATATTAAGAATAGACAGCCTTAAAGCATTTGATTGACATTTTTGACATTGGATTTATAAATTGATTATTGAAAAAAGATACAGATCAACATCAGATTCTGTTAAAGTACAAAACATGATATAAAACATGGTCTACAATGTGAGGCCCAGTTTCTGTTAACACATTTCACAGTTTCTGTTAACACAATTACTTGAGAAACGGATGAACTCTACATCAGTCATTTCTTTATGCAGTCTGGTGTGACCTCGTTCCACTGTTGTGGTTATTGTGTGTACCATGGTGTCCTTAAATGCTCTCATTTCATCCTGCATTTTGGTGTGATTTCGAGCACTCAGTGATTGTAATGTGTGAGTGAGGCTGTCTTTGACATCTCTCAGTGACTCTGTATTACGTTCTTGCTCTCTCTTTATTTGTTGGAAATTGATTTTGACCATTGTTTCCAGGTGGTGATGGGCAATAAGCATTCCCTCCATAGCATCAGCCAGTTCCACCAATGTGGGTCCCGGTGCTATAGAAGAGGTCGGCCGCGACATTGCCGCAAATGTCCGTATCAATTAGACTGTAATTGATTGATTGTCCATCTGGCTTGTGGATTTGCTCCGGTTCATTGATTTGAATTATTTCAGTCATTGCAGCAGAATGTCCATCCGGTTCATTGATCTGATTTATTTCACTTATTGCAGGTGAATTTCCATCCGGTTCATGTATTTGAGGCTGGTTAGCTTGAGTTGACATTGTTTGGGGCTGATTTGTTTGAGGGTGGTGGGTTTGACACCAACACGGGTGTTGAGTTTCCATTTCATCAAAGTCCCGCAAGTTTCCATCATAATTTGCCATTTTGAAATTGCAAATGTTCCCTTTTCGATTGCGTTTTGAATAAACAAAATTGTTATTTCCCACTGAGCTCGTTTGCACAGTTTTGCTTGTTTGTTCCTTTGTTTGTTGAAAATGATCCGGTTTTGCACCGGTTTTGCATCCGGTTTTGCACCTCTCTGCTTGAGATTGAGGTCCTTTTAAACATCTGGGGTGCCACTTTTTATGTAACGGTTTAGCTTTGATTTTACTGTTTGGGGTGCCAGTTAGGCCACAGCCTAACACCAATTTAGTCCAGTTTGGACAAAAAAAAAACGCTTTTTTAAAAGCCAACCTTACAGAGGATTTAAATGCACAATTAGTAGAACCAAATGAACCTTAAAACCTGAAACCAGGGATTGATTACCCACAAAAGAATACCTTCAACTCAATAAACAACAGAATGAATGAAATACACAGACACAAAAAAACTCAGTTTGACTTTGTATCGTAAAATAATCCCTAATCCAGTCCACAGTTTGTCCAATACCACACAGTTTAGCGTCAGTTCACAGAGAGTCACTATTCACAACCCACTGTTCCTTCAAAACAGGTTATTCACAAATATATTGAAACCTTGGTTAACCAAAATAAAATAAAAAGACAAAATAAAAATACCGTGGTGGCGAATGAGGCAACCAGTGGTATACCGTGTTTGTGTGAGAGAAAGGGGGGGTGGGGGAGGGGTAGCTCCAGGAATCCACTCCGCTTTTTCCGGTCAGCCTGTGTGTTTTTCCGGTGTGCCTGTGTGTGTGCGGTTTGGATTGTGTAGTTACCTTGCCATGATGTAACTCCAAAGTTCACTGCAGATCAACAGCGAGACAAAATGAAACATATATTACAAACATAAACAAACAGATATTACATATATTACAATATATTACCAACAGAAGTGATACTCAGGTGTCTTCTCCTTTCGTGTCATCGTCAGATGTCCAGCTCAATGACGTGCAGCCACGCCCTCGTCTCAGGTCCCACAGCAAAGAGACCGGCCTCCGATGGTGGTCTGTACAGGACACAGAGGTGTTTATGTGATCGGCAGTCTGCATAAGCATACAGTGCAGTCTGTCAGGCCCAAACTGTGGGAGGAGTAGTGCCATAGATATAGAAACCTAGATACCTCATTGGCCTCTGCAGTTCGTTGGAGCGACCTGTTTCGTATGGTGGCCGCCATACGCGCTGTGATTGGCCAGTGCCCGTTCCCCCCGAAAATGGGGGGGAACGGGCACTGGCCAATCACAGCGCGTCTTTTCCAGGACTTGTCAGAATATAGTTGTCCCGCCCCCACCTGCCTCTGATTGGCCTACTGAACGCCCCCTTCTGTGGCTGCCCCCCCAGAAGCGGAAGCGCGTCCGCCATACAGACGCTTCAGAGCCAGAGGAGGCGTCAACCTTTATATGTCTATGAGAGTAGTGCGGCCAAATAAAGTTTATGTAGAAAGAAAGAAGATCATTTGTGGTGCAGTTGATTAGTCAGGACAGTCTTTTATTTCCTATATAATTAGTATAGAAAGAGAACAATAGAAGGGGAGGGAGGGAGAGAGCCTATTTAAACGCTGTCAGTGCAAAAACTGAAAAGCTTCGCTCCATGTGTTTTTCCTGTAAACATTTTATACAGTATTATTGTTCTACAGAACACCATTGCTGAGGTAAAAAGAAAAGGGAAAATAAAGTGGTTTGAATGTGGTCTGAATGAGGACACTCATTATTAGAGTTTTATTGATCACCAAGGGGAAAAGTGTCCCTTACATTAAGCATGCTAACTATCCACTGTCCTGCATCAGGAATGGACACAGATGGTGTCATTCTATAAAAAAAAGCTGACTGTATTTCATTTTCATGGTAAGGTGTTGTCAGCTTGAGCCAGTTGCACCACCTCACACTAAGTTCAAACTTAGCCTATAGTTATAGTTTAACCCATTCAATCCGGCGACGCATCCCTGTCATTTTAGATTTCTTTGGCTATTCAAAAATAGCAGATATACAAGCTCATTGCGCGGCACCCGCGCAATGAGCTTGTAGATCTGCTATTTTTTGAAAAAACGTGAAAATGTGCAAATCTTTGAATATATATATATTTTTTAAATATAAATATTTAAAGATTTGCACAAATGTTCATATGTTTTTTAAATAGCAGTGCCGCACTATGAGCTTGTAGATCTATTATTTTTGAATAGCCAAATAAATCTAAAATGACAGATACTTTCCCGGCTAAATGGGTTAAATGGCTTTTTAAAAGCCATTTAAGCTATAACTAGGCTAAGTTTGGACTTAGTGTGAGGTGGTGCAACTGGCTCTTGTATCAGGAATGGACACAGATGGTGTCACTCTATAAAAACAAGCTGACTGTAGAGGTTTAAATTGTCCACTGGAAGGAAGCATGTGGCTTACTCGGTCACTCACTTTCATATTTAACCAAAAACTGTTATGTCTTCTTAAAATAATTCACTCCAGACGGCTGTAAAAATGTACATGAAGTTTTACTTCACAAAATAATATTCCACAGGTTTCAAATAGCCTAGGTATAAAATAGGGCTAAAATGGTTAAGGTATGTTTCATAATATTATCATTTATATCTGCAAAGTAACTAGTAACTAAAGTTTTCAAATAATTGTAGTGGAGTAACAGTACAATATTTGCCTCTGAGATGTAGTGGAGTAGAAGTAAAATTATTAGAAATTGGAAATACTAAAGTAAAGTACAAATACCTCAAAATTGTACTTAAGTACAGTACTTAAGTAAATGTACTTAGTTACTTTCCACCACTGCCCAAAAGTAATCCAAAAGTATTGTAGATCTTCTATTTTCCGAGAATCCAATAATCCAGCAAAGTCAGCAAATACAAAGGCAATGCATTGTATAAAAAGGAAAAAATATAATCCTCACCTAACCTTCAAGTCAGGACTCAGGCCACATGGGTTCCTTTGTCCAAACGCTCTGACTGGCTTCAGAGCTAAACCCTCAGAAATGTTCCTCGACCAAACTTCTCTCCTTCCAGATCCATAAGTTCTCCGGCTACTCAGTGGTTTATCAATTCCTGATTTTGGTTTAGAGTCTCCTTCTCAAACACCACCAAACATCTTTTTCAAAACATAAAATGGAACCCCCCGCCGCCTCACTTCCTGTACTTGTATAGCTGTTCCTGATACCTCACTTCCTGTGGAACTTTTTCTGCTTTTTCCCCACAAGCTCCCCCCATGGGTGAACCATGTCAACAGAAAATGAATCATAATGGCCATAATCACCTTACACACACACAAAAAAAAAGTACACTACATTTAGGTGTTAAATATTCAACCGTATCTTAACCAATATATTCCCCTGTTATCATCAAGTATGTTATGTTTCTTGTGTATCTTTTTCTTTCAATACTCATCATACCTGGACAGGAAATACATTATTTCACACATTTATGTGGCAGTGTCACATTGGTACTCCAAAATCTCAATGTCACTGAAGACTAAGCTTCAAACCTCCCAAAACAAACTGATTCGACTGCTTCTCGGACTGGGGCCCATGACCCACCTTTCTCCCACTTATTTTGCTAGCCTAGGCTGGCTCAGGGTAGAAGACAGGGTTACAATAAATAAAGCAATAGCCAGCACTCCGAAGTCCTTCTGGTACCTTTAATTCATATGCACGGACAACACAGCACACACAGACGCGTTTCGGCGTCAAGCCTTCCTCAGCGTGTATGGTAATGCAAACATTTGGGAACAGTTAATTAGGGGGACCGGGGTGCAACACAGAAATCGGTCCGTCTAAAAACAGGCTCTTTCATAGGCCTCATCACAGTTATTTATACATCACATAAATCCCTATACCCCTTTTGATTGGGGGACTCTGATCCATTACATAATACAAATAGTCAAATACAGATGTGCCACTTCAAAACTTCACATGTCCTGCCATTCCCAAGACAGTAAATTTTCAGGGGATTCCCAGGGCAATAAGAGGGACAAAGAAGGGCATTTAAAATGCTGAATTATTTTGATGATCACTGCTTTTATGATGCTAATTAATTTGAGCAACTGGTCAAATCACCTTTCGCCTCATAATGAGTCTGACACCTTATTCAACACACATTCTTTTGTTCTCATGTATATGGATGTCTGTTGAAGGGAAAAACGGGGGTGTGTAGTGACAACTTCTTTTCAGGGGCAAAACAGTGCATTTTAAGGGCAGAAAAGGGAGGAAAAAAATGCATTTTCAGGCCACTTTCAGGGAAAGAACAGTAACGTGTGAAGTTTTGAAGTGGCACATCTGTACCAGCAGATAGTTTTTAAACAACAGTTCATGTAAGTACACTCCCTTGACTTTATTGTGAATCTTTGTGAGCCGTGCACCCGCAAACTGCACCATATACAGACTGAGAGTGCTCGTTGTTATTTTCTATAGAAGACGGGGTTAAACAACTAAAAATGGGATTGGTCTTCAAAATTGTAAATGAAAATTTGCCCGAAATGCCCCCTATACCCGCATATCTAAAAACCTCCAAAAACTTACCGACACCCACAGTCACAAAACTAGAGGGAGCGTTAACAACGATCTGGTACCACCCACCCATAAAACAGACATGGGCAGATTCTCCTCAAATAGGTATTATTAGGAGTGAAATGGTTGTGTTTTTTCACCCCAACTGCACAGGACAGCAGTTTTATGTCCGTTTACATCTATGTTGTTTTCAGTGATGGAGACAAACCGCACAGACATTCACTGTACTTTAGTACATTTTGTAAACTTATGACTTTTTATTATTATTTTTTAATAATCTGCCTTTTGTTTCCTTTCATTTTTTGGCATTATTATTTTAGTTAGAGTGCCATAACTGAGTGGTTAGTGGGCCTGGATATCATGCGTACGATCCCAGGTCAGGTCAACAATATGGCAATGTGTGTGCCTAAGAATGATTTGAGGCTAGTTGTTAAAGTGCAGAGGATACATTTCACGTATGTGCATAATGGTGAATATACTAACACCTATTATGAGCTTGTAGATCAGCTATTTTTGAATAGCCCAAAGTATAAAATAATCGTTATAGCTCAAATCTAAAATGACACAGATGCGTTCCCATATTGAGTAGGTTAAAGTTGACATGGTGACTTGGGGACATACAAAACTGAAATCCCAGTTCTATCCATTACAGAGAAAGATGAGGGATTTGAATTGGCTTCAACAAAGCCTAAGGATGTTGCAATGAAATGATGAGTGTTTCTTTTTTCATAACAATTGAACACATTAAAGGTTTATTTGAAGGAAACAGACAAATGACTTGTTTCTTATATCTTGCTGGATATAGTTATATCGAGTTGATTGCCGTTGCTGGATCCAGTGAGTTCAGTTCAGCTCTTCAGCTTTACTTCTCTGGCAGACTTCGCTTCACTGCGGGGGGAAAAACATTGTACAAAGCAACGGTACAAAGTATCAACAGTCACATCAAGATATCTCACAGAAAAACAACTCAATGACTTTTAAGACCTTTTTGATACCAAATTGTCAAATACTGCGTTAGAAAGAGGCAAACATTGTGAAAATAGGCGATCTACAAGCTCACAAAACCAGTGTGAGGCCGCATTTATGAGCTTGTAGTTCAGGCTATTTTCACAATATTTATCCGCGGAACCGATGAATAATAAACTAAATGTAATGCCTACAATTCCAAGTGCGGGACCCCAGTTTAAATTATGATTATTTTGGGGGGTCTTGGCCTGAAAGGTTTGGGAACCCTTGCCCTTATGAAGCTATAGCTGATGCATGCTGCAAGGTTAGTACAGTGTCTCAAGCTTTTTTTGGGGGGGCCAGTCCAGGTCCCTATTGTTTATATAATTTAGAAAACATCTAATCAATTTCCAAATATCAGATTTTACATTAAACTGTTTATTTTAAAGAGTGTACAGCAGGGGTCTTCAACGTTTTCAGGCCAAGGACCCCCATAGCTGAGAGAGAGATGAAGCAGGGACCCCCTCTATATTGTATAAAATTGGGTTTCAGATAAACCTTCGCTGCTCTTTTTTCCCTCTGCTCACCTATACCTCTTTGCCAAAAATAGCCGATCTACAAGCTTGAGCTTGTAGATCTGCTATTTTTTGGCCAAAGTTCTCCTCAGAAAAGGGATACTAGGGTTCAAGTAGTTAATGTAAAACAAAATAATCATATCACACATAGATTTGGAGGACCCCCTGTAGTCACTCTGAGGACCCCCTAGGGGTCCCGGACCCCCTGTTGAAGACCCCTGGTGTACAGTGTGTAAGTAGTGCTCACCTGGGTGCCGTCGTTTTCATTGGGTGCTGGTGTCCCAAAGTCATCATTTTCCAGGAGGTGCATGATGAAAGGTGCATACTGATGGACAAAAGATGACTTTGTTTTGTGGCATGATCACATCAATGATGGAATGCTCATTAAGTTAGGGTCTTGTTAGGGTCAGGTAAAAGTCATTGCTTGAATTGCAACATCTTTCTATAATAGTTTCTATAGTTTCCCCCGTCACAGTCGAGGCAGAAGGCCGCCACCCTAGAGCCTAGGGTCTGCCTGACGTTTCTTCCAGTTAAGAGGGAGTTTTTCGTTGCCACTGTCGCAAAATTGCTTGCTCAGGGTGGGATGTCGGGTCTCTTCTCTACATGTAAAGTGTCTTGAGACAACTTGTTGTGATTTGGCACTTTAATAAAATTGAATTGAATAGTATACAATAATTAAAATTCATTACATTTCATCCAATATCCACTCTGTAGTCTGTAGTATCATGTTTCAGAACAAAACTGTATAATTTTTAAAGGGATATTTCACTTTCAAAAAATGTTTGAGGCATTTTATGGTCCACTCAGGCTTTTGGGAACAGTTTTTTAAGTTGCTTGATTCAGTATTAGATATTCATTTTATCAGACACGCCCCTTTCCCCAAACCCATTGTAGCCATGTTAGATTCATCAGAAACACCCTTGGTTCTGGTGACTGATATTGTCCTTCTAATACGCGAGGAGTTTTTTCCAATAACTTATTTCTTTTCGTTTTGTATATGAATGAATATTTGTCTGGGGGGCTGAGAAAAGCCTGAGTAGACGATAAAATTACCCACATTTTGTGTGAAAATTGAAATATCCCTTTAAGTATTCAAGCTAATTGTCAGTTTAGGGCCTAATGTTCCCGCTCTTGTTCTATATTTGAAGGACAAGCCCCAATTAGGAACTAGTTCCTGTTGTGTCTCAGTTGATTAGTGATTGTTCACAGACAAACACACACACATAAAATTTGTGTGTAATATGGGTGCAGAGTTCTTACCGTGACATATCCCCCCCGATAGCCGCTGGGCCCGTTGGCATTGCTTCCTCTTGGCCACTTAAAACGAATGGCATAATATGTATTTATTCATTCAATGCAAGTGCCAATATGATAATGATTAACTTCTAAAAGCAGCATTTCTTCAGGGCAATGGCCAGAATAAAGAGACTCTGCTCGGTTATTCTCAGTATGTTTGTTTACCCTGAGCTGACGGGACTTTGACACTGGTTAAAACAAACAAAATGGTAACATGATGAATAAATATACGTATTTAATAGGACTTATAGCACTACACATTGTAGCCCCTATAGGCTACATACCTGATCATCCATTCTATTAGATTTCTGTATGTTTGACGTTATGCATTTGAAGCAGATGATTGCATAACTTGCTTTCCTGAATCTTAAAATTGAATGGATTTTTATTTTTACTAGGCTACCCTAGACAGACTAGAGTCTAGACATTACAACAACTCAGTAAAATTTTTCCTCCAATTTACAATTATTGATTTTACTTTTATTATCACATTCACTACACAACGCAACTGAAGATTCAAATAAGAATGAAACAGTTTCATCTTACCTTAGCTTTTGACGGTGCAGCCACTACAAGCCCCACCACCACACAGAGTAGTAGTATTGCTCTCATCTTCAACAGAAATGGCCTGTTGCTTCTGTTGACTAACTCACTTATAACAGTATATAGAGTCACATCATGACCTCAGTAGGAGGAGTCTTTGTGACACTTTGTGATCCGATAGGCACAGAATCGTAAATGATGTTGTGGGGAATGCGTTTGCCCCAACTGCCACTCAAAGCGACTACTGGCCAATCACAGCGCGTCTTTGCCGGGACTTCCCCAACTCTCAACTTACGTAAGAGTTATGAGTTGAGTTATGACTTAAGAGTTATGAGTTATGAGTTATGCTTCTGCTAGTCTGACCACTTCAAATGCTCCAATTTTAGAACAATAATTGAAAATAGCCAATCTACAATCTCTCAATGTAAAATCTCTTATCTCTTATTAAACTTTGTGTTTTTTCATAAATTAACGCCCTACTCGATCGTACTACAGCGTCACACAAAAGCATTAAAAGTAGCAGATCTACAAGCTCGAAAGCTCGTTTCGAGCTTGTAGATCTGCTACTTTTGATTTTCGAGCTTGTAAGTACTGTACTTAAGTAAATTATTATATCATAAAACACACATTAACCACTTACAGTAAGCCCTAATTTATACACGGGCTATTTGAAAATAGCAGATCTACAAGCTCACAACGCAAACATTTTAGTACTTTAAGTATATTTTGAGGCCAATACTTTAGTACTTTTTACTCAAGTAACATTTTGAACACAGGCCTTTCACTTGTAACAGAGTACTTCTACATTGTGGTATTGATACTTTTCTTTAAAATGTCAGTACTTTTTCCACCACTGGAGATTTCCACCCGACATATTTTTGCAGTCGTTCCGTTTGTTCACGATGCAAATTAGTCAATCACACAAGACACAAGGCAAAGAATCAACTTGTTAAATGAAAAGTAAAATTTTATTATTCCTGAACCACAAAATAGACTTCTTTGGTTGTACAAATTCACTAGTTACAGTCTTGTATGAACTCTAACCCTTGACCCTAGGACTTCTCTGACCCTTCTCCCCATCCAACCTACTTGGAAATAATAAGCCCCCAAGAAGAGAACGCAAGACAAAGTATAAGAACAAAATAAAAAGTTTCAAACACTGCATTAAAAAAATGTAGTGAATCCCACCTTTCTGAAGAAAAAAAATCTACTGTAAGTTAAAAAATAAAAATAGAATAAATCAGCCATTTGCAAATGTTAAAAACCAAACTGAATTTCAGTCAGTGAGAGCAACATGGAAAGTATAATTAGTAGGGACCTACATTAAATTAACAGTATGCAACCAGTCAAGATATGCAAATTGACAATTTTTACGAAAAGCAGAGAGAGAGAGATACTAGCTTGAGAATGACTTTAAATGAGACAGATTTCTTGAGAGCGATCACCGGGTCAGTTTTTGCTTCTCGAGGCTCTCCCATTTATTAGACCAATATACACGCAGCAGAGAGCTCCGGGTACCAAGCCCCGTCCCCAAAAGAACCCCCAAAGACCGACTCCTCCAGCAGTCCCAGACATTTGCTTGGTCTAAATTAGGTCTAAGACTGGCTCAGTTTAAACCCTCCCCAAAAAAGTCTGCTGTCCTTTTCAGTATTTGTACATTATTCACACAATAATAAAATGATTTTTCAGTGGCATCAGAATTAAATTAAACCAAAAAAAGAGATACAAAAAAAAAAAAAAAATTAAAAACAACACCTGCTACCTTCACATTGCTGGAAAGAAAACCTCCCAGATTATGTGTAGTTAATAATATGAGTTTTTTTTCACATTAATGTAAAGATGCCCCTGAAAAGGGCTAGGGAAAAAGTACCGTTAACTTAAAAAATGGAAAAAAAAATGCGTTCCCAAAATAGTGAAATCTGTTTATATCCATTACAATCAAATATAGATAGATGGTGATGCTGGTATCTCCAGTGTGAGTCACATTCACCGAACAGAGGGAATGTAACAGTAATAATATTAATGAAGCTGCCCCCATAGAAACCATAGATGCTGTACTACTGGTCTAAAACTCAGTGGTTCCCAACCTTTCAGGTCCAGGACTCCCCAAAAATAATCATATTTGAACAGGGGACCCCCCAAAAAATAATCATATTTGAACAGGGGACCCCCCCACCCTGACAAGCACTTGGGAGTTGGGGCATTCGATTTAGTTTGACTCGGTTCCACAGCTAAATATTGTGAAAGTTATTTTCACGACGTTTGGCTCCTTCTTATATTTGACAATTTGGCCAATGTTTGACCAGTTTTTATAGTATAGTTTGTGGATTAACTTTGATGCAGTAATTCATTTCATTTCATTTTTAGGTATTAAAAAGTCCTTAAATTGTCACTTTACAGTCATCTGGGAACCCCGACCCACAGGTTGAAAACCACTGCACGAACGTACTGTACACATCAGGACAGGAATCATCAAAAAGGAATAAGAAGGGTGAGAGCTAAAGTTTTGATACAACCTATTTAGGGGGTTTGCGAACAGTTAATGAAACTAATTGATTTAAATGATTATGAAAAAGAAATAACCGGTCATTTAATAAAAGTATCGATTAATAATGCAATTTTCTGGGCATGTCGTTATAGACGATAAGTTGCGTAAAAAAAGAAATGTCAAGGAATTTCAAATATAGCTAAAATAGCGATCTTACAAGCTCACAGGATCTGCTATTTTCGATTATTTCATTAAATCACTAAGAAAATAATCCTAGGTTGCCAGCCCTAAACCTATTCCCACTCTCTACACAGGGAGATATCAGCAATAAGCTCCAAAAGTCGCCTTTTTTATTTTATTTAGACCAGCAATAAGAAACAGATATGTGACAGCTAGTAAAATATAAAACTTTACATACATAAATGGGAATTTCAAAAAACAGTAAACAAAGCAGAATTGATGCTATGACGTAATAAAGTGATATGCCAACACTTGACTCAAAGCTTTGTTTAGCTTTTTTTTTTAAAGGTAAATGATACATATAGTTCATATTTTCTTTCTGTTGAGAACTATGGGTTGTACAACAGTAATATATGTGAAGGCCTTCAATTTGACTAAAATGATATAATCATAAAAAAAATTAAAAACTCCAATATATTAGCCGAGATAATGTTTTGTTAACCACATGAACCCGTTGGGCGTGTCATAATAGCCGAATATTCGGCCCCCCAAAAAAAAGCAAATCTACAAGCTCGCCCAACCCGTCGTGAGCTTGTAGATCGACTGTTTGTACGTACAAAGTATAAAAAACGGTTTAAAGTGGTTAAGAAGCTGACCAGTGGCGTGTGACCACCATGTTCCTTGTGAGGACTCGAGTTCGAATCCGACTCCTGTCATGTCTCCCCATTTCTGCGCGCTGAGTGCGCTCAGATGTCCTGTCTCTCTCTAACACTCCTATCTAAATAAAAAGCCCAAAAAGCAAACAAAAAAAAACAAAAAAGAGCTGACCAATGGCAGTGCAATAAGAATATGTAGTGTTGTTTTTTTCTTTTTAAACATTGTGTTTGTGAAGGTAGCAGGATGTTCCACCCTCATTCAACATTATATACACTCCTCACCTCCCAAAAATATTCAACAAAAAAAAAACCTGACATTTTACAATCTATTCACTGAAAGCATCAAAAATATCATTCAAGAAAAGTTAGTATTACAGCTACAATTCATCTCTTTCTCTTCCAGTACAATGTTTTTTTTCTTCTTCTTTTAAAAACAGCAAAAAAATCAGAGAAGTTTGGGGAAAATAAAAGTCAAAAATAAAATACAATCAGTGTGGCCTTAGTTCCATTAACCTTCTAATAGGCTCACTGAGAATAGAACCCACATTTAGTTTTTGTTTGTTTTTTTAAAAAGGAGAAGGTCTAGGTAGCAATGCTAGCTGCTAGCTAACCATGCTAGCGCTTTGTTGTGTGTGTGCCCTAAGGGACTTTTTTCTTTTTTAAACGGGCGATATTCTTCGTGCCGACTCATCCATACACAGACTGTAAAAGGCATGACTGGCACACAGGATATGATCCTAAGTGAGTGTGTGTGTGTGTGTGTGTGTGTGTGTGTGTGTGTGTGCGTGTATGATGATAATGATGATTATCGGCTTCATATAGTCTCTGCAGTGGTTACATAATGGGAAGAACAACTCTTCTCAATCTATGGACACAGCATGTAATGTATATAATAGTACTGACTCAGTCAGCGCATCTTCTTCTTCTTCTTCTGGATATGAATGTGTGTGTGTGTGTGTGTGTGTGTGTGTGTGTGTGTGTGTGTGTGAGTGCACACACACACACGTTGTGTCCAGATTCTCTCCTTGTTGTTTGCAGTGTGTTTTATTTGAAGTGTTACGTGGGCACGGCGGTCTCCAGGCTCCGGCGGCCCTGTCTCAGCTTGCGCTTGTTGCTGTAGAGGGCCATCTCCTCCAGGGCCGAGGTGGCAGACAGTGGGGAAGAAGAAGAAGGCACCTCCGCCTCTGGGTTCACAGCCGGTTCTGTTGTTGGGCAAGAACACAAAAAAACACATGGAGCGGCTTCGTTAGTAGGGTTCTACGGGTAGTTGCTACATGGGGGGGGAGACGGTTTCTTTTGCCTCATGGACATTCACGCCGTTAGCCAGCCGTGGAGCGGAACGATAACTCTGTGCGTCTACCAGGAACCTCGCTTTAACAGTTCGAAGAGCTTTTTTCTAGCATAGATTCACCTCTCTTTTCTTTTCTTAGTGATTATTCTATCGATAACTTTTTTGATTAAAAGGTAGGTTAAAGGGATAGTTCACCCCAAAATTACTTTTTTCTATCGATTAGTCACCCCATGGAGACTTCAATTCATCGATTTGTTTTTGTTTTTGTAGCATTCCTAAGTCAAATTAGACTCTTTATGTCATTTGGGGGAAAAAAAAAGTCATTTGGGGGGTTAACTAAATAAGTGTATAGCTCTATATTGTGATAGTACTCATTGCTACATTGTTTGTACATTAACAGGAGTCAGGAGAAAAACAGGAGAAAAATACACTTTCAGGTAGGTGACAAAATGTCAGCCAATCAGGAGAGAGTACCCATTTATCAGCTTAATTTTTTATAATGTTCCAGTTCCAATGTTGTCATTTCTTTGTGTCATTTGACTTGTTCAATCTGTATATTGTAAATATAGAGCTATTTAACACTTATTTTAACCAAAGAAATTCACTAACTAATCAATAACTTTGGACCCCTATATAAAACCTTTTGTTCTTAGCAGAAGCGCCAAGTTCCAAACGTTTAAGACATCATGGCTTCTTGAAATAATCCCTTTAACACTCGTCAGCTAAAAGGTTGCTGGTAGACACAGGCTAATGTTGCTTTGAAGGCAATCAGGCAGACAATTGTGCAGCAGGTGTCTGATGGCAAAGGTCCAATAGAATATCACCTGCAAAAATAGGCCCCACGTCTACACCAACGGCAAGGAAGGTAAATGAAGGAAGGGACGCGCTGGACACCGGCCATGCCATCCCATGACGCTCGTGGGTGATAAACCTCGCAACCGGAAGTTCAATAAATACATTGCAGTGAATGAGAGCCTGCCGGACCAGCTTATGAACAAACACCATTTCTGAACGATTGCGAACTTCCGTCATATAATCGGTTCAGGAATATAAAAGAAGACGTATCACAGGTTGCTTTTGCGACCACTGGTTTTTCGACGTGCACATTTTATTGAGGCATCTAAACAGCGGCAGGTAATCGTTTCAGGCTCGGTAGTATCGCGGGATTTGGTTGTCAAGACTGGCAATGATGGACAGTCTCGCGATATTTTGGGACGAATCTGACAGCTGGAATTGCTGGATAGGGAAAATTACGTTGGTGTCCTTTCCTTAATTTTACCTTCCTTGACCAACAGCTGGAAGCCACCAGGTTTCATTACCAGCTGGAACTGTAAAATACTGGATTCATGACTGGGATAATGGCGAAATCTGCCACTTCAAACAAGCTCAGCGTCAAGAGAGCAGGGTTCAATTCCATGTCAGTCAATTTAGATTACAAGCCCTGCTAAATAATTCATTTATTTTTATATCAAGCTTGCAATGAAATCCTTCCCTTTGTCTTATTCAAAGCTTAACCCATTAAGACCTGGAACTGTGTCATTTTTAGATTTGAGCTAAAATGCATTATTTTACACTTTGGCTATTCAAAAATAGCAGATATACAAGCTCGTAGCGCGGCACCGAGTGCCGCGCTACGAGCTTGTAGATCTGCTATTTTTGAAAAAACGTGAAAATGTTTGCAAATCTTTGGATATATATATTTCTTAAAGCGAAGAGATTTGTAAATCAAATCTTTGCTTCTGGGGGTCCCTGGAACCAAATGTTTTGAGATGGGGTCGGCGGCCAAATACATTTAATTTTAGGGATCCTTGAGATGAAAAAGTTTGAGAACCACTCATATAGAAACATACGTTTTTTTTAAAAACTGAGACATTTGTAGAATCGGCTTCAGGTCTTAATGGGTTAAAGTGGCTCCATGCATAGCCTGGATCTTGGTTAGAGATTGAGAATTAGTTTGGCACTCCAATCAAAAGTTCTCTGGCACTGTGTGGTCCGATCAACCTGCACCTGTGGAACAGTAAAGGTGCTCACACACACACACACACACACATGACATGACACACGTGATCTGTACTGTAACAAACCGTTATCCAAGCAAAGTGCATGTAAGTCCATATGACAGCAACATGGTAGTAGTAGGAAGGCAGGGTGCTCAAAAAACTACTGCATATATTTGAACCACTAAACCCCTTCAGCTGACTGGGGTGCCCCAGGGGTCTGGCCTTGGGCCCGCACCTTTTTTTTCACTTGACACCGAATCTCTTCCCTTTGACCCATTAAAACCGGGAACGCATCTGTGTCATTTTTTGATTTTTTAGCTATATAACCATTACTTTATACTTTGGCTATTCACAAATAGCAGATATACAAGCTCATAGCACGAGTGCTATGAGCATGCAGATCTGCTATTTGTTTTTAATCATGACAATGTGTGCAAATCTTTGAATATATATATATGTTTTAAAGCGAACATTTGTAACTCAAATCTTTGCTTCTGGGGGTACCTGGAACTAAATATTTTGAGATGGGGGTCCGCGACCAAATACATATAATTTTGGGGGATCTTGACATGAAAAAGTTTGAGAACCACTGATATAGAAACATACGGTTTTCAGAAAACAGTTAGGATTTAGTAGACATTTGTAGATGTGTTCCCGGATTGAATGGGTTAAATAACTGAGCTTGTAGATAGGCTATTTTCTCAAAATTATTATCATGAAATGCCCAGAATAGGGATGCTATTGTACATGTAGTTAATGTCTTATGTTTCAACATTGTGGCATTTGGGAAACTGTGAAACAGACAAGATCAGCTTCCCCTACATCGTGACTTAACCTATTAAGACCTGGTGTCATTTTTAGATTTGAGCTAAAAAGCATTATTTTACACTTTGCGCTATTCAAAAATAGCAGATATACAAGCTCATAGCGCGGCACCGAGTGCAGCGCTATGAGCTTGTAGATCTGCTATTTTTGAAAAATCGTGAAAATGTGTGCAAATCTTCTGAATATATATATTTTTAAAGCGAACATTTTTAACTCAAATCTTTGCTTCTGGAGGTCCCTGGAACAAAATATTTTGATGGGGGTCTGCAGGCAAAAACATATCATTTTGGGGGTCCTTGACATGAAAAAGTTTGAGCACCACTGATATAGAAACATACGTTTTTCAGAAAACTGTTGAGATTTAGGAGACATGTAGAATCGGCTTCAGGTCTCAATGGGTTAAAATAATTCATTATGAGGCTGTGATTGGCCACGTGGGTTACTTACAGTACATTTGAAATAATTGTAACTTTTAGTGCAGTGGCTCTTTGGGAAATCTATGTGTGTGGGGGGGGGGGGGGGGGGGTCTATCTTCTCCATAGGAAAGCAGTGGCTCAGACAACGCAGAGATTTGAGTGCTCGTCACGTCATGTACCATAAGCACCTTAAAGGGCAAGACCACTTTGGTAGAGGTTTACGTTGTGTATTTACCTTGCCATGATGTAACTCCAAAGGTGGGCAAGAAATAAAAAATAATTGCTCCATTGATTAGAAATTGATAATTCAAAATATGCTCCTCATTGACTTACATTGTACGGTGAAACAGCTCTCAAAGTCACTCTTTTAGCACATAAACGAACACAAACAAAGTTGATTCAGACAATATAGAACATCACCAAACCCAGTACTGTTTTTTTTTATATAAAAATGTTAACTTCCTGTTGATTTTGCTATTTTTATTAAGAAGAAAACCCGGACTGGATTCGCGGATCCGGATCCGGATCCGGATCTTCAAATAGTAAAATCAGCAGGAATTTAACATTTTTATTAAAAAAAAAACAGTACTGGGTTTGGTGATGTTCTATATTGTCTGAATCAGCTTTGTTTGTGTTCGTTTACGTGCTAAAAGAGTGACTTTGAGAGCTGTTTTAACTTACAATGTAAGTCAATGAGGAGCAAATTTAGAATTATTAATTTCTAACCAATGGAGCAATTATTTTTGATTTCTTGTCCACCTTTGGAGTTACATCGTGGCAAGGTAAATACACAACCCAAACCTCTACCAAAGTGGTCTTACCCTTTAACTCATTCAATGCCAAGCTTATTTATGGAATTTTGGCTCTGAGTGCCAGTAAAAATTCATTGTAAAAAAAAAGTGCTTAGGAAGCGAGATACAGCCTTTTTAAGTTATAGGTTAAACAAGGAGTGGATGGAGCAGCAAATCTTCAAATCATCATATCTAGGGTTCTGAAAAAAAAAAAAACTTTTATTTTGATTTTTTTTTTTTTTTTTTTTTTTTTTTTATGACGGATTTGACGGATTGTGGCGCACGCGGTGTCAGGCCACGTGACGGATTTGACGGATTGTGGCACAGAATGAGTTAATAACAGCAAGTCAAACCCAGGTAGAGATACCCTCCCCCAAAGGCAAGTCAGAGTTCTTTAGTGGGACTATAGAGTACCAGAAGTCCTGACGTCACTCCCACCACTACCCCTGGTCACGGCATTATGTATTTCATATTGGAAGGGTAATCTTAGGTTGTGTCATATAAGAATATGTGTTCCAAAAATAAACAAACCAACCCACCCCGGAGATTTTGTCAGGTATGTGACTGCTTCATATCCATGAGTAAAATCGGCAGGGGTGATTTGTTTATTTTTGGAACACAATTCTTATATGACACGATCTAAGATTCCCCTATGGGCATTTCAATACAAAAAAATAACGCTGTGATCCAGAGGGATAGCATAGCGCCCTCTAGCGGCAGTGCTCTATCCCAATGCTATGCTATGGTTTAACACACGAGAAGCAAGGGTTAGAGTAAGAAAACACACGCATTCAAAAGACCGCAAAGAGCGCACACACACTCCCTTTCTCACAGAGACACACAGAACAGTGTATGAATCCTACCAATAGGAGGCGCTTATCCCAGGTAGTCACCTGAATCAACGGGACAGAAACATCAAGGTATACATTATTGGGGAGACCGGGTGTGGCCTTGGGGGGCAGCAGAGAGGCAGTTTGAATGTATGTGGGGGGTATTGGCCACTTTATGAGGAACAATTCTGTTAAACTTCACATCAATATGTTGCAAATTACAAATCGTCTCTGTCGGGTGGAAACCTTATAAGACCAAAATTTGTACTTTTCAGGATGAAACATACCAAAAATAGCAGATTTACAAGCTCAAAACGCATCACTTCGCGCCATGTTTCGAGCTTGTGGATCTGATACTTTTGTGTGACGCTGTAGTATGATCAAGTAAGGCGTTAATTTACGAAAAAATAAATAAATATGGAGATAAGATGTTTCTGCCCGACAGCAACGAAATGTGTAAAATCTTTTGAAACACAAACTATTCGTCAGCTTGCTTCTTAAAATGGCAAACATCTCCTACTTCCCTTAAACCTAAAAATAAAAGCCACAGCTTAAGGGCATGGATGGCACCGGCACTGACCTGGGTTGCTGGAACCATCGTCCATAAATTGCACATCGTCACCAGCGTCGGGGGTCTGGAAGAGAAAGAGGACAAACTAAATGACTAAACTGAAGGGCAGGGAGTTTGTGTCGGGAAACCTTCACCATGTGAAGCAGTCACTGGCAGTGGGAAGGGTGGCGAGAGAGGAACTGTGTGCCATCTGTCCCACTGCCAGCGTAGTAGCACCCAAATAATACCCACTTGAGGCTCCTCAAAAGGTTTCAACACTTGGACGAGAGCCAGTGTCTCTACTAAGGATGGGACGATAATAGTTATCATTTATCTTGATAAAAAAAAACGCTCACAATAATCGCACAATAAAGAGATTTCAATTCATCGCGAAATTGTCCTCCTACACTGGGATCAATTTACCTTTGCCGAGGTGCATATCCGGTACCACTTAAACCCTCTAGAATTGGTAAAACGCGCCTGTAAAGAACATACTTTTTTCCACACTCTAAATCTCTTCGCCAAAAATTGCCGATCTACAAGCTCACAACGCGTCGCAACGCTTGTAGATCTGCTATTGTTGGCAAATGTTCCACGATGCTGGGGTTCAAGTGGTTAACAAAAAGTGCCATTTTAACTCATTCCCTGCCTAGAACGACTAAAACTATATATATTTTTTTTTACATTTTTTAAAAAATTTGACCCAAAGACCATGTTAACTTAAAACTTAAAAATTCTGTATCTCGGCTCCCATCTTGGCAGTGGGCAAACGCGGCCAGAAATAATTCAGGCAGTGAATGAGTTAAGAGTTTTAAGCATATTTTGATAATATCGTAAATCGCAATTATTTTGGTCACAATAATCGTGACAAGAATGTTTTCATATCGTCCAATCCCTAGTCTCTACATTAGATATTTCCCCGGGAGAGCTCGGAGGGTTAGGAAAAAGGTGGTTGCTGAGTTAGGTCACCAGTTGAGGGGGGTCGGGGGGGGGGGGGTGGAGTTGCTTGCTGTATTGATGCAGCAAAATAAGTGATGCATCAGTTAAACGTCTGTGGAACGGATTCCCGCCACCCTGTCCACCACCAGCAAACGTGCGCACTTTTAAATGTTTTTTTTTGCAAGCGTCAGTGACTGGACGTCACCCCCCCTTCATGGATATTTATTTAGTTTTTGTCGCATTCCTAAGGCAATAATTTGATGACCGGCAGCGGTTCCGGTAGGAGACACAAAGAGTCTCGGTCGGCTGATCAAATTATTGGCTTAGAAATGTGACAAAAATAAATAAATCCATTAATTCAAGTCTACATGGGGTGACTAATCGATAGAAAAAAAAGAAAGGAGGGTGTTTGTTTGTGGAGTCATTTTTTCCACTTCTTTTCTTTAAAGGAGGAAGTATATAAATGTGTTATTTTGTGGGTTAGATTGCAAACGAAGAATTTGCCTGATAATCACCGTCCGCATTGTTTACACAAGCCCCTCCCACCCTCCGGAGAGCAACACACACACACACACACACACACACACACCTCTGAACCACGTTCAGTCAGTTCATTGGTGAGAGAGAGGTTCGAACACAGAGCAAAGTAAACAACTAGCCTGCTCCCAAAAACAAAGCCCAGGGTGCAACACAAAGTTTGGCAAAGTTCACAAACCAGGATCACTGTGAAACAGCAAGGAACAAAATGAGCACAAACCACAAAGGATCCTGAACTCAAGAGAAATCCAGATCAAGATACAGACAGCCACAAGACGCTCAAACCACCAGAAACTAGAACCACTTCAAAACACAAGCTTTGCTCATGCCAGCGTGGGATTTCCCCCCTGCTCTCTCGCCCCCCTGTTAACCAATATACTGAAAACCCGCCTGTGCTCGTGCTCAGAAAGCCGGTTAGTTTTTGACCATTTCCTCGCAGTGGCCATTTTGCTCTTACTTCATATCCAGTAGAGTTGTTCCGATACTGCCTAAAATGCTGGTATCGGAATCGGCGAGTATGCCAGTCTATGCCGATCTAATACCACGTAATTTATCACATGATGTCATTTACAGTGATCAATTTGTATTTTAAATTGTGTTTTATATACTTATTGTACTATTTACATTATTATTTTACTACCTTTAACAATAAATTATTAATGGATTTTTTTACATTTATTCCTAGATCAGTGGTTCTCACACTTATTTTAATTTCAAGGACCCCCATAACTTACGGGTCCATTTGGTTCCATTTGTACACTCAGAGTTGCAGACCTGTAAGGGTACATTTGGAACCCCCTTAAGGAACCCTGAGAGTCCCTGGACCCCACTTTGAGAACCACTGTCATAGATTGTTTTTAAATGACACACTGGAATCGTATCGGTACTCTGTATTGGGAAGGAAAAAATGGTATCGGTACATCTCTAATATCCGGGGGTATGAAGTAAGAGCAAAATGAACATTGTGTGAATATGGTCCATATCATTGCTGGTTAAATGACAGAATGTAGGAGGAGAACTTTCGGTTTCAGAGGTCAGAATGCATGAGAGGAAGCCTTGGATGTAGTTGTGTAGCGTTCAGCCCATGCAGGGGGGTGAGACCCCGGTGAGAGTGGATGACAGGTGGGGTCGTGCCCTTTTTTTCTACCCCCCCCCCCCCCGGAATTGAATATTTTGTTAGTTAGGAGGTCAAATAACTCTGGATGCGATGATTGGTTGAGTGTTAATGTCACATTATTGGTTGGTGAGTGTTAATGTCACATTATTGGTTGGTGAGTGTTAACCCATTAAGACCTGGAACTGTGTCATTTTTAGATTTGAGCTAAAAAGCATTATTTTACACTTTGGGCTATTCAAAAATAGCAGATAAACAAGCTCATAGCGCGGCACCGAATGCCGCGCTATGAGCTTGTAGATCTGCTATTTTTGAAAAATCGTGAAAATGTGTGCAAATCTTTGAATACTTATATTTTTAAAGCAAACAATTTTAACTAAAATCTTTGCTTCTGGGGGGCCCTGGAACAAAATATTTTGATGGGGGTCCGCGGCCAAATACATATAGTTTTGGGGGTCCTTGACATGAAAAAGATTGAGCACCACTGATATAGAAACATACGTTTTTCAGAATACTGTTGGGATTTAGGAGACATGTAGAATCGGCTTCAGGTCTCAATGGGTTAATGTCACATTATTGGTTGGTGAGTGTTAATGTCACATTATTGTGGTGATTGATTAAACAGGTCACAGCTGGTGATGCGTGGATGGTGAGTATTCAGAGCAGTGGAAGGTGACAATAAGAGGGAAGAACAAGAAAACCATTGACAAAAGAAACTAAAAGAGAGCCGATTCGTCCCGCGTCATGATTTAGTACGAGTACAAACATCCTTTAAAAACAGCTGTTAGACTTTGTTGTGCACCAGGTGTGTCGTGCACCTAAAAATAGCAGATCTACAAAGCTTGTGAGCTTGTAGATCTGTTATATTTGCGGCTTGCAACGACACAGACCAACGCAATTAAAGTATAAATCACCCATGAGAGGAGTTAGCCAGCCAGACCCACACAGAGTGGCCATGGAGGGGGGGGGCATTCATTAATAACCGAGCCACTTGCACTGAAGCCCCTGGATTATTGGAGAAACTAAGAGGGGGGGGCAGCAGGAAAAGCCACGGGCAAGGGGGGGGGGGCTTGCTCAGCATGCAGCTTATACCTGGATGTCGTATACGGGTTTGGAAGAAGGAATGGCAGCAAACTGACGGTAGTCAAACTTCTTTGACGACAGGGACTAGAAGGATAGCAGAGGAAGTACGGGGGTGAAGACAGAGGGATGGAACGAATGAATGCAGGGATACAGAATGAGCAGGAGTGATGGGTAGAGCGAGAGAGAGAGAGTGCGAGAGAGAGAGTGCGAGAGAGAGTGCGAGAGAGAGAGAGACAGAGAGAGAGACAGGGACAGAGACAGAGACAGAGAGACAGAGACAGAGACAAAGAGAGAGACAGAGACAGACAGAGACAGACAGGGACAGACAGAGACAGAGAGAGACAGAGAGAGAGACAGACAGAGAGGCAGGGACAGAGAGAGACAGGGACAGAGAGAGACAGGGACAGAGACAGAGAGACAGAGAGACAGAGAGAGACAGAGAGAGACAGAGAGAGACAGAGAGAGACAGAGACAGAGAGAGAGACAGAGACAGACAGAGACAGAGAGACAGAGAGAGACAGAGAGAGACAGAGAGAGAGAGAGAGAGAGAGAGAGAGAGAGACAGACAGACAGAGAGACAGGGACAGAGACAGAGAGACAGAGAGACAGAGAGAGACAGAGACAGAGACAGAGACAGAGAGAGAGAGAGAGAGAGAGAGAGAGAGAGAGAGAGAGAGAGAGAGAGAGAGAGAGAGAGAGAGAGAGAGAGAGAGAGAGACAGAGACAGACAGAGACAGACAGAGACAGAGAGACAGAGAGAGAGAGAGAGAGAGAGAGAGAGAGAGAGAGAGAGAGACAGAGACAGAGAGAGAGAGAGAGAGACAGACAGACAGACATACAGACAGAGAGCGCGAGAGAGAGCGAGAGAGAGAGAGAGAGAGAGAGAGAGAGAGAGAGAGAGAGAGAGAGAGAGAGAGACACAGAGAAAGACAGAGAGAGACAGACACAAAGAGACAGACACAAAGAGACAGACAGACAGCGATAGAGCGAGAGATAAAAAGACACAGACAGAGAGAGCGAGAGAGAGACAGACAGACAGACAGACACACACACAGAGGCAGACAGAGAGAGAGAGAAAAAGACAGACAGAATGAGAGCGAGACAGAGAGATAGACAGAGAGCGAGAGCAGCAGAGGAGAGGAGGAACACAGTAGAGGAGGTGAGGGAAGCAGGAATGGATCAGGGAGAGGTAGGAGGTAGACAGACAGGCTGGGGTGACTCAGACAGCCAGCTGTGGCACATGGAAAGAGGAGCAACACTATGTTGTTTTTCTAAAGCCTGGCTTTGGACAAAGTGAGAATGAGGGTGGATGATGGGTGAGTTAATGTCAATGTATCATGAAGCCAGTCTACTTTGTCCCCTGTTTTCCAGCTTGTTGTCAATGGTCTGCTGTCCTCTTTTTTGCAGGTAACAACTTCTAAAACTTAACAAGAAGGTCATAAGCTAACAGCTTTGACAGTAGATTTCAACAGGAAGAGCTCTATTTTCGACCTCTACAATATTAGACAAGTGGGGAACGAAAACACACTGTGGAGGATCTGGGAATTCAACCAGAGGTAAAAAGTGGTTAATTAAAAGCTTACCAGTCTGCCAGGTGAGGTTACTCCACGAGGGCTCAGTTCTGTTAGAAAAACATGAAATGTGAGATCAGACCAGACAGTCTCTACTGGTTTCTTGCTTATTCAGTGCAGAGTTGAGATTAAAAGTCAATAAACATACCATACAAGTCTGTACATGGCACTATAACTATATCAAATCAGCAAACAATACTGATCTAACACATCTGGATGTTTCTTAATATCACACATCAGACAGGTTGGCCATTGGGATGACGTAGGAGATACAAAAAGGGGTGAAATGATTTTGAGTATGTAGGTGTGACCCACCTTCCAGAGGGGTGGGAGAGGGCGTGGGTGCGGGTGAGGGCGACTCCGCCAGCTGGTCTAGCGTACCGCGCTTCTTCCCCTCTCGAGACTTGGCGATGACCATCTGAGCTTTGAGCGCATCCTGCTCCAAAGACTTCATTCTGCGGGAGAGAAAGAAAGGGTGTGAGATGGGATTAGATGGATTAGAGGAGAGAGAGAGAGATAGCAAAGTAAGAGGAAGAAGAGGGAGAGAAAGAGAGAAGAAAGATCGATAGAGTGGCTGATAAGACGCTCGTGCGCACACACACGCACGCACATACACACACGCACACACACAACCACAAGGTGCGTAGTGTACTTGTGTTGCCAACTACGGGTTGCTCCTTGTCCTGGTTTGCGGTCGTCTCACTCCGTCTAATGGACCGATCAGTGATCAATACAGTGAAACTAAGGGGATGCACTCCAGGATAAGGACAACCCTCATGGGATATACCCGGCTTAAAGGGATAGTTCACCCCCAAATTACTTTTTTTTTCTATCGATAACTTACCCATGGAGACTTGAATTCATGGAGATTGTTTTGTTTTTGTCACATTCCTAAGCCAATAATTTGATTGGTAGGCAGCGGTTTCCGGTAGGAGACACAAAGGAGACTCTTTGTGTCTCTACCGGAACCTTCTGCCGGTCGTCAAATTATTGGCTTAGGAATGTGACAAAAACAAAAATAATCTCCACGAATTCAGGTCTCCATGGGGTGACTAATCCATAGGTTCTCAAAGTGGGGTCCGGGGACCCCCAGGGGTACTTGAGGGGGTTCCAGGGGGTCACCAGCTAATTGATGGACAGGAACCAATTGGACCCTTATGGGTCTGTAACTCTGAGAGTGTACAAATGGAACCAAATGGACCCGTTAGGGTCCATTTGGTTCCATTTGTACACTCTCAGAGTTAAATTAACATTGATTTTACAATATGAATTGGGGTCCCAGAGGTATAAATGCCATTAAATGGGGGTCCGTAGCCTAATGCATGTTAAACTGGGGGTCCTTGAAATTAAAATGGTTGAGAATCGCTGCTAGAGAGCCGTAAAAACCTTCTCTTATTGGGGTCCCTGGCATATCTTTTCAAATGGGGGTCTGTCGGGTAATAAGTGTCAATTTGGGGGTCCTTGACATGAAAAAGTTTGAGAACCACTGCACTAATCAATAGAAAAAACATCATTTTGGGGTTGAACTATTGCTTTAAACTCATCATGTCACTGGCAGCTTTACACTGTGTGGGCTGTGTATGTTAGTAGGATGGTGCACTGAAATCAAGACCAAGATATAGCAAGGAAGACAGATGATGGAATGAGACAAGTGGTGAAACGAGACGATGAGAGGGGGGTCTCACCTCACGACAGATGTGATATGAGCGAGAGAGAGAGAGAGAGAGAGAGAGAGAGAGAGAGAGAGAGAGAGAGAGAGCTTCACAGTAAATGGATAAAGGCCAAGACGTGCAGAAGCAAGACAGCATCCACAAAAAGAAAAAAACACATGGGCAGTGGAAGAAGCACTGTCACAACGTTGCTGTGAGTGCTTGCTTTAGATCTTATCCATCTCTATGCGTGCCCCACCCGACCCCCCCCCACCCCCGATCTCCCAACCCACGCAAAAAGCAGTGTGCCACACCACCCCACGATGCCGTGCCGTCCAGCCCACTGTGGGCAGAGGAAGCAGACCTGAGCTGGGAGGCAGCGGAGGCAGCAGGAGGAGGAGGAGGAGGAGTAGAGCAAGTAGTGGTGGAGGCAGCAGTAGTGGTGGAGGAGGAGGAGGAGGTGGCGGGCTGATGAGACGCCCTCACCCTGGCCTGGTACAGCCTCTTAGCCAGGTCCTGCTCATACTGTTTAACATCATCCTCTAGGCCATAGGGCCTGGAGAAAACAACCACCAACAATGACCAGGGAGGATAGGAAGGAGGGAAAGAAAGAACCAGGGGAACCAGGAAGAGGAGGGTAGGGGAGAGGAGGATGAGGAGAAATGTAACCAGAGGACAAGAAAAAAGGGAGGAAGAAAATAGGGAGAGAGGGAGGGAGGGAAGGGAGGGAGGGAGGGAGGGAGGGAGGGAAGGGAGGCAGGAAGGAACAAGGAGAGGGAGGAAGGATAAAGAGACGTAAGGACAGAAACAACCAACAGAAGAATGGAAGGTAACAGTAGAGTTAAGGATAGAGCCCGACCGATCACACGTTTTTTGGGTCCGATGCTGATCCTGATTTTATTTTTTATCCCACAATTTTTGAAACCCATTTTTTTCACCCAGTGCCAATTGCCTAAGCAGTAATCCTGGGTACTACTCTCACTCTGTCAGCCTGGGGAGAGCCCCGAACTGAGCTCATGCTTCCTTCACTACTTATTTTCAATGCATGAGGAGTGAGCAGCTGATTTTCTGATCAAGTGATTTTATTGTATTTAACCACTTTAAGCCTTATTCATTTAAAACAATAAGTAAGTATCCTTTGTAACCAACGGTTCCATAGCCATGTGGCCCATTCAAAAAGGCTACACAATAGCCAGTCGCAATGCGTAGTGAGCTTGCAGATTGTATTTTTTTAAAACCTTTAAAAACATACATGTTTGCCTATAAGGACACCAGGTCTAACTCATTCGGTGCCATTGACGTGTAACACGTCCATTTTTTTCCAAGGCCCAGAGTGCCAAAGATGTCTTACACATGTCCAAACCGTGTTTTCAGTGTTTGCGCTAGATGGCGCTGTTCCCCAACCTATGACTTCTGGAGAAGAGTATAGATCCGGAAATAATGTGATCACAACAAACCCAGCCCTGTCCGATCTAATGTTAAAAGATTTAGAAAAATCTAATTTGTCTCTGCCTCCTTTCTGAGTTTTTGTCGAGAACAAGCTATATTCAACAGCCAATAACTAAAGAACGGAGGGTCGCAGAGAAAAACCTCTGTGTTTAGCAACGATCGGGGGATCGATCATATTGGAGATAAATATTCTGTGATTAATTGAAAAGGTAAGAAAAATAAAAAAATCGCTGGCACTATTGGCAATTATGTATTTATTTACTTGGCACAACCAAAGTGTTTAAAAATCAGGACATGTCGGCTATAATTGCTGAAACCGAGGTCATCAAAAAAAAGTCAAACAACGATATATCGGTTGGGCTCTATTTGGGAAGAATCAATGAGATCAGTGTAGCAGACAGGAAAAACGGTATGAAGAGAAGAGGAGAGAGAGGCACAGACTATGTAAACAGACGGTCATTCTGTGTCACAAAGCTGTATCAACATTCACTCTGTATTTCTGAACAGCTGGCTGAAGAAGAGGAGGGGCTGCTGGGAAATGAACCGAACTCGGGTTACCGACCCACGGCTGACTGGCAGCCTGCGTCAGAAGCAAAGGGGTCACTAACCTCTACCACAAGAACATTTTGAGCGACTAAAAGGTCAACGGGGATAAATCAAAGACAAAAAGTTGAGAGGAAAAATGGAAAGAAAGGTTAAGATGAAAAGGGAAAAGGCACAGAGAGATGGGACGCTAGGGAAAGTAATACTAAATAAAAAGAACAGGCACCATTGTTTTTTTTTGGGGTATTTGTTAGCTCTGGTCCATAGCGTTAGAAGGAGTTCTCCTTAACGCTATGGTACTCTCCATCCGTTGCCTGAATACCGGCCTCTCGTCTTTAGTAAAAACTTTAAAATACACCTTTGTGTGTGTGTGTGTGTATTTGGGTATTTATTTTACCGTGCTGCCCTCCACATGGCTCTCTTCTCTGCCTCCAGAGCTCGTTTCTCGGCGGGCGACATGTCCTTGTCGAGGGCCACGGCCAGCTCGGGGCTCTGCATGCGCAGCCTCTCCTGGTGCCGGCGCTCCGCTTTGGCCGTACGGATGGGAGCCGCCGATGACTCGCCGGGGTACCCGGGGATGAGACTGAGAAAACACACCAGAAAAATGGATATAATCACATGAAATACAACATGCCAATACTTACACAGATGTACATTATAGAATCCTCTTTATCTCCATATTCTAACTTTTTGTGTTTTTTTTTCGTAAAATGCATTGCCTTGACCTTGATTCCATAGCGTCACACAAAAGTAGCAAAAGTAGCATATCCACAAGATCAAAAAGCGGTGTGAAGCGACGCGTTTTGAGCTTGTAGATCTTTTTTAGGTTTAACAACCAACAAAGGCGCTAACTTTTTTAACACATATACAGTACAAAATTGTATGAATCACAACTGGTATAATAATGGAAAAATATTGGCTACAACTTGAAGAATAACAAATACGTCTAATACTGTGAGATCAAAACTTATATTTATGTCCAGGGGTGCACATAACTGGTGCGCAGGTGCGCATGCGTCGTCAAAATGCACGCTGCGCGGCACATCAGACGAAGGGGAAGCGCTTTCGCGTACCAACAGCTGGGACCGCTGGGACAGGAATTTACTTCCTGAAGCCACACTCACACAATCACGCTAAAGCACGCGTTGGCCCCATACAGAGCCATTAGGCGCAGGGGGAGGGGACGCATGCTGCACGTGATTTTCTGAGTGTGGCCTCGAATGCTGACACACAGACACAGTCAGTCGCACGTCTCGCAGCCAGCACGCTTGCTGGCTGCGTTACAGGCACTCGTCACCGATGATGAACGCACCGTGATGGTGCAAAATATGCCGTGAACGTCCCAATCTGGCGGATAACAACAGCGCAGCACAGGGCACCAACCTTGGTGGGGGCACCAAACGGCGTGAAGAAAAGAAAAACGGCGAAATTTAGAAGCAGGGTAGTAGGGTCATCTGTGGCACTTCCGTGACCGTGGAGAGCAAAGGTCCGTTTCTCAATGGTTTATATGTTTTTATATAATGATTTGACCTATTGTTGTCCTTCAAATGCAAGATGGCTGCCAATTATTAGCTAGTTTTTTTCACAATCGTCACAGAGACTTCTTATTAGGCTCTAATGAAAGCTCTGCTCATGATGAGTTGAATAATATGCAGTATAAGTACACAGAAGTAATCTCTGAGGTCAATAAAGTCAATGTTTGTGTGTAAACAACAGTTACTGATGTGCGGTTTCCCATTCAATAGTGTAGGCTACTGAGAATATGGTGTCCAGTTCATCCCATCACATTTTCATAATGAACCAAAAATAAATTAGCACCATAGCCTAACATAATATAGTATTCTGTATGCAAAGCTAGAAAGGTTAGTTGCTTGAGGTGAATTTAAAGGTCAACTCATTAAGTCACTACTTATTTTGTAGTATTGCTCCCAGTGTTTACTGTCTGCCTACTTACTTTTACCTGCCTTGTCTAACCAGTCTTGTGATTGTGTCAGTGTTTCCACCTGTGTCCTCTTAGTCCCCCAGCCTATCCTAGTGTTGATTGTCTGTTGAGTTCACCTGTGTCCTGTTAATCCCTGTCTATAGGGGAATACCACTCATTTTTAACGTTGAAATATGTCTTTAATACAAAAAAAAAAAAAGTCCCCCCGCCCCCTTCTATGTTGCCTAGAACTGGATAATTGATTGACTCAGCACATATACGATGCTGTGATAACTGTCTGCTGAGTCATTGTAGGCACATTTTTATCAATAGCATTGCGACCAATCATATGCCAGTTGTGCAGATGCCCTGTCCTCTGTGGAGCAGATACTGTATAAAGACAAGCCAGCCTTAATGACAGATAGCAGCAGAGAAAACCTGAAAACATGCTCCTGATTCCTCGTCATCTCCTAGGCCTGCTGGTGCTGCTGGCACTAGGCACCATGCACACTGCTGCTGAGCCTGAAGCGACCTGCGCAAACTTCTGGTTCAGCTTTGGCTGCCACAGCTACAAGTATGTCGCTGAAGGTATGACCTGGGCCGACGCAGAGCTCAACTGCTTGTCTCAAAACGCCAACCTGGTGTCCATCCACAGCACTGAGGAGCACAACTTCGTCCGAGCCCTGATCAAGAACTGTGACCCGCAGGACCAACCCACCTGGAACGGACTGAGTGACCTTCACAAGGAGGGCAGTTGGATGTGGTCTGATGGGTCCAAGGTGAGCTTTTTTTTTTTATACCTTAAACCATTTAGACCTGTTACACCTATAAGTTGTTCTACCTTTCAAGCTGGGAACGCATCTGTGTCATTTCAGTTGTTGCTATGTATCGCTGTTGTCGGGCAGAAACCTCTTATCTCCACATTCTAACTTGTTGTGTTTTTTCATAAATTAATGCCCTACAGATCCACAAGCTCGAAACGTGGTGCGAAGCAGCACGTTTTGAGCTTGTGGATCTGCATTTTTTTCTATTAAACAATTGGAATCCTGAAAAGTATGCCAGATGAGGTTTCCACTAGACAGAGGCGATATATAGCAACATAATTCTACATTTTTTTAAAGTTTTTCAGAAAACTTTTAGTGTCTGCCTCAAGTCTAAATGGGATAATTATTACCCTGCCCTATTGGGTTGTTCCACCCACTATATAATAAATAACGTGACCTGTTCGGCTCGAAACATTGTCATTAAATTGGAGCAGATGAGTGTGCAAGTTTATTCATTTTCTTTTTTTCTTCAAGGTGAACTTCACTCTTTGGCTCGCAGGTGAACCCAACAATGAATTATTGGACAAACACTGTGGGCAAACCAACCACGATATTCCTCCTAACAAATGGAATGACAGGAAATGTTCCCGTACATTTCCTTCTGTTTGTATATCTCGTAGAGTCTGTGCCTGATAACTGGATTGTCTGGTTCAACCCATTGTACTGGGTTTCAAAAATAAAAGCAAATTGTTTGTGTTCAGATCTAAATATGTGTCCTCATTGTAAAGAGCATTGGACTTTCACACACACTAGTCAATTACAATAGAATAATGTTAAAATGCTGACGCATACTACAAACATACCTTAACCCATTAAAACTGGGAAAGCATCTGTGTCATTTTTTATTTTAGATATTCAAAAATAGCAGATTTATAAGCTCATAGCACGGCATGAAGTGACAAACTATGAGCTTGTAGATCTGCAATTCTTTTTTTTCGTGACAACTTGTGCAAATCTTTGAATATATGTTTTTTAAGCAAACATTTTTTACTCATCTTTGCTTCTGGGGGTCACTAGAACAAAATATTTTGCATTTGAAGGTCAACAATAGGTCAGTTATATAAACACCAAATATGTATTCCTTGACCAAAATAAGCTCTGAAACCATGTAGTGTGCATCATTGTAGGTCAAACCATTTAAAAAGTTAATTTTCACGGCAGCCATTTTGGATTTTGGTCTCTCACAAATTTTCCCCGCCCCTTTTAAAGATACACCCCGGCTAAATTTGTTTAATAACCCTCCTAGATGACAAATCCATTGAGAAACGGACCTTTGCTCTCCACGGTCACGGAAGTGCTACAGATGACCCTACTAGGGCGCCACAACATTGAAACGCGCCGGTGAAGCGTCCTTTTTTCTCGAGCAATCCCCCGCCCCTTAGATGTAATTTGTAATGGGAAACTAGCGTGCTGCCAGCTTGTTAAAGCCTCCATCACAGGAAAAGGGGATTAAGTCCCATTAACACTTGGGGTGCCAGAGTTTTATTAAAAAAGTGTACGTTGAGTGCCTGGATTTTTAACCATTTTTTTTAAAAGATATTTTTGGGGGCTTTTATGCCTTTATTTGGACAGGACAGTAGACTGACAGGAAATGGGGAGAGAGATGGAGGGAGACACACAGCAAAGGTCGTCGGGAACGGGAGTCGAACCCGCGACACGCTGTCAAACTGGATTACCAGCATATGTGGTATGCGCCTGGACCGCTAGGCCAGCGGACGCCCCGATTTTTAACCATTTTTTAACCTTTTTCAAGTAGTCACATAGAGGTCTCGTACAATCGGGGGAAAAAAAATAAAAACATTCTGTAATCCGTTCCATAGTTGCAGCCAGTTGAAAATAGTAAAAAATACATTGTAAAAAAAAAAAGTACACAGGAGCAGAGATACAGGCTTTTGAAGTCATAAGTTAACCAGGAAGTGGATTAAAGTCTAAATCTTCGAAAAATCATATCTCCTGGTGCTGTGAAGGAAAAAAAAAAAGAAAAAAAAAAAAATATATATATATATATATATATATTCATTTTTTTCATTTTCTTTTCAAAAAACGTATATATATACGGTTTTGTCACTCGACATCAGTTTTTGAAAAGAAGTATATATACGGCTTTGGCACCCAATGTGTTAAATGACTTTTCCAAAGCTTTATACAGTAATTCTCGATTTATCTTCACTTTTCGTCTGCGCATAATGTTCTCTCTTATAGTTAAAGTGTTATTTACCCGGTCATAGAGTTGGGCCGTTGCTCCCATCCCATGCTTCCTTCCAGGGAATTCCTCTGAGAGTCTGCTTTACCATCTACTGAGGAGGGCCTACACACAGAGAGAGAAAGGACAGATGAATTAATAGTCTGCTTTAAGGCAACTCTCCTACAGGAGAGTCTTGAGGTGTGCTCTCTTGGAATTTAACTGGGAGCAGATTCTTGACGATATACAGTGAAAGGATTATCCGCACTCTCTTTAGTCATTTCTATATTATTTCTAACAGTGGTGGAAAGTAACTAAGTACATGTACTTAAGTACAATTTTGAGTTACTTTTTACTTTACTAGAGTATTTCCAATTTGCTATACTTTTACTTCTACTCCACTACATCTCAGAGGCAAATATGGTGTCTTTTACTCCACTACAATTATTTGCAAACTTTAGTTACTAGTTACTTTGCAGATATAAATAACTATATTATAAAACATACATTAACCACTTCAGCCCTATTTTATACATAGGCTATTTTCAAACATTAGTACTTTTACTTTTGGTTTTAAGTTTAAGAATATGTTGATGCCGATACTTTTGTACTTTTACTCGGGTAACATTTAGAACGCAGGCCTTTTACTTGTAACAGGAGTATTTTTATATTGTGGTTTTGCTACTTTTACTTAAGTAAAATATCTGAGTACTTCTTCCACCACTGCTTTTTAATAGCGGTTTGCACAGCAGCAGCAAGTCTACCTCGAGAAACGGACGTGTTTCAGCACTTATACGCCTTCCTCAGCGTCTCAAACCGTTATGGGGGGGTCCTTGTAATTAAAATGTTTGAGAACCACTGGTCTATAGTGGCTAAAAACCAGGGACGTGCACAGATAGACTCTAGGTGGTGCTGGAGCACCTGCCCTTTGCCCTCTTGACCAGAAGTGCCCTTTTGAAGTGTGCCCAGTTTACAGCAGGGGTCTTCAACAGGGGGTCCGGGACCCCTAGGGGGTCCTCAGAGTTACAACAGGGGGTCCGCCAAATCTTTATGTGATATGATTTTTCTTTTTACCATAACCACTCGAAACCTAGCATCTTTTCTGAGGAGAACTCTACAAGCCCACAACGCCTCGCAGCGCGAGGTGTTGTGGGCTTGTAGATCTGCTATTTTTGGCAAAGAGGTATAGCTGTAGAGGGAAAAAAGAGCAGACCAAGTAAACAAAAAAAAAGTATAATTTACTTGAGCACCTGCCCCTCAAAATGTCTGTGCACGCCACTGCTAAAAACCTTCAAACCCTGATGAATGTTCTCACAGTGGTCATGTGTGTCGTCTTACCCGGAGCTGCCGCAGTAGCTGGGCGGCGTGACGTTGTAGCTGGGCGGCGTGGAACACTGTCTGGAGGGCGTGGACGCGGGCTCCACGTTGTACTCCACTCCGTCCAGCAGCACCTTGCCCGTGGCCTTCATGTCCGCCACCTGCTGGGCCAGGTCGTCCTCTTCGTCCTCCTCGTCTTCGTCCAGCAGGTACTCGCGCGCCCGCTGCTGAAACCTCATCTCTGAGGTTTGGGACAGAATAGGTTTGTTTAGAGAGACCATTTGAGCTGCAAATTCAGAACCACTTAAACCCTCTATACATGATAAAACGGACCTGTAAAGAGTGCATTTCTATTTTACTCTATGCAAATCGATTCGGCAAAAATGGCAGATCTACAAGCTTGTAGAGCGGTTCTTTGAAAGTGCAGCAAGCAGGGAGGTAAAAAAAGTACATGGATAAAGACGTCTGTGGAAACTGACCTTCCTCTTCCCTCATCTTCTTCAGGTCGTCCTCTCCCACGAGGGAGACGCGAGCTTTGGGTTTCTCCGGCGTCTGCTGCTTGACGTCGATCTCAAAGTACTTCTGTCTGTCCCTGAACGAGCGCTGCTCCGGACTGTCTTTACCACCGGCTGGAGAAGGAGTCTGACTCTGCAGAGGGAAGGTTGACACACATGAGTAAAGGTGTACTGTAGGTAAAAACAGAGGACGCCTTTAGCAGCCCAACTGTTAAAGTAAATGGTTGATCAGGGTCAGACATAAACCATTCTCCTCACTGACCCCAGTCAGTGGCTAGTCTTGGACTAGCAATCGAATTATCAATCCACTTAATAATTACTTTTGTAGCAGCCTGCACACAAGGAAGACTATAAACAGGAACTTCTAACCAAAGTTGCTGCTAAAGTAGACTAACTCACCAGTCACAGCTGAAAAGAAATTGCTGGTTACTGGTGTTACGTTCCCAGTTCTCACCCATATGAAGAAATGAATTGTTGGCAAGAGCCCATAAACAACAAATGAAAGAAGACTGAAAACAACTGATGAGACGACCATTACATATTTTAGTTTTGGCCGAGGCGCTTAAGATGGATAAGGATGGATAATAAGAGAGGCAATAGAAGAAAAGTATAAAAGAAATTAGGCATTCAAATTATTTGACCCAACACCAAAACTCGATTTTCTGATCGAAGTCTGATCTTCCGCAGTCACATTCCTGACACAACGGCAGCAATGCCAACTCCCATGATTGCTACAGGACAGAGGGACAACCGCCACCCATCAGATCACAGCCCGACTGGGGGAAGGCTGTCGTGAAGAGACCGGTGGGTATACCTGCATCATGTCCAGAGAGGGTCTGGAGAGGTGAGGCACGGCCGCCAGACTCATATAATCCCGACGGTCAGAGGAGGAGAGGGAGTGCCGGGGAGAGACCGAGCCGGTCACACCCCCCCTGCCCCCGGCCCCCTCGTACCCCACTAGCTCGTCATCAAACACCTCGTTGAGGGACTCAGGCTGAAAAATGGCCCAACACAAGTTGTGACTTTGTTGTGACTACGTCCAATTAGAACGGTGCTGTTATAGGGTGCCGATACAGGAACGTATACGTTTCACACAACCTTTAGAAGTAATCTGGGGAGATACTCGCATCTGTACTTGAAAGGGCACCTGGAAAAGTGCCATGGGTTTTTTGTGGCCAACACTTGAAATACCTTAAATATTTCAAAATCATCCATCTTCTTGCCAACATTTAAACATAGGCTTACCTTATCCACTGACAACATCCCATGACATGTAGGTAGGTACTTTATTCAACCTCAACATTTAACAAACAGGTTGTTATAAAAACTAGAAATTAATTTAAAACCCTCAAATACTAACCACTCGGACAAGAGCAAACTCACCTCTGGAGAAGGAGAAGGAGGCTGCATGGGGTGGACATTGTTCCTCACACCATAGTGGTCCTGTGGGACGGAACAAAGGCAAACTTTAGTACAACAAAATGACCCCTTTACACCGAGCACAAAGATAGGGAAAGTGCAGCAAGCAGGGAGGTAAAGAAGGGGTGTCAGGAGACTGTCGGCACAGGAAACCACGCAAAGGGCGTTCAGTTGTATTTGGGAGAGAAATTCTTTTAAAAAGCAACACCACTGATAACGATGACTAGGGATGGGACCATATGAAAATTACATGTCAGCATTATTGTGGCAATAATTACTGCGATCAACGATATTATAGCGATAATCAAAATAAAGCTTAAAATGGCACTTTTGTTAACCACATGAACATCCAGCATCCCTATTCTGGGGGAACGTTTTCCAAAAAGAACCGATCTACATGCTCACAACGCGTTGCAACGTGCTGTGAGCTTGCTGATCTGCTATTTTTGGCGAATCGATTTGTCCCAAGTGAAATAAGAGCGTACCAAATGCACTCTTTACAGGTCCGTTTTATCATGTATAGAGGGTTTAAGTGGTTCTGAATTTGCAGCTCAACAAAAGCTAATTCATCCTAGTGTATGACGGAGGACAATTTCACTATACATTAACATCTCTACGATAAGATTATTTGTTTAATCACGATAAATGATAATAACGATTATAGTCCCATCCCTAAAGATAACACAGTGGTACCAAAAAACAACAACAACAACGACCACAGTGAGTGCATTCCACATGCCACGGCACACAGGCTCCGATAGGCCAGCCTGCTCCACAAGGATCGGGACGGCAGAGCATGCTTTGTGATGTCACAAGCCGGGAGGAGCCCTACTGTACCTGTGGCGACTCCAGCACAGCCATGGAGTGAGGCACGGCAGCGAATGCCTTGTATGCCTGCTTGAAATCGATGGGGAACTCGTCGGGCGAGGTAGGGGAGGGGGCGCAAGGCTGCAGGGGGAGGGAGGGGAGGGGTATGGAGGCAAGAGAGAGGAAGGGAGGGCAGGACGGGATTGGGCGGGGTGCGTATGGTAGGAAACCAAAGGGAAGGAGGAAGAAGAGGCAGGACAGACAGACAGGTAGGAGAGGGCAGACTATGAGAAAAAAAAACAGCACAGTTGGAAGAAGACAGTGGAAGAGAACAGGTCATGGCAGCTGGTTTCATGTGAGAGAGGGAGGGGGGGCATGTACCGGAGAGAGAGACAGACAGACAGACACACAGAAGGGCTTAGAGAATGAGGCAGTGCTGCTGCGCTTAAAGCTGCGACTATGATTCTCTGAGCACGCTGGGTATGAAATTAATTCAGGAAGACATGGGGATGGACGGTCAGTCGGTCACGTCAAGGAAGAAAGCGGATCATTCCAGGACAGTGAGGCTATTATAGTCTCATCTGAGCGACAGGAGGTGTCACTTCGATGGGGATGTGACATTTCTCACTGGTGCAGCGGGCAGCAACGGTTGGTACCGTGGGGAGGCTGTGCCACCGCGTTGGGGTGAAGAGGGTTCCACTGGACTGTTGTAGACACAGGCCCAGTTTTCGTCCTGTGCAATTAAAATGCAAGACTCCAACACCTAGCTCAGTCGGTAGAGCACTTGCCTCTTGACCACAAGGTCATGGGTTCGATCCCGGGCACCGCCAACTCAGCGTTATGAGTAGCACAGCTTAGGTGTGTGCGGCAAGTCGTCCGATAAGTACATGGGAGCCGATGGTAGGTGTTGCGCTCCATCTCCCAGGGGGTCTAGCGCACTGCGAAACGGCGATAGACTTCCGCTCTCTGGCTGATAACGACAATAATACCTCTCCGACCTACTTACTTACTTGGTATGTGTTGTACACTATGCCGTATGGCGCCCACTAAAGTGTTCTCTTTCTAATACTCGCTCCATGTCTCGCTATGGGCATCTCGCTCATATTATCAGAGACCCGGGGTTACGTTAGTAACCTATTGTTTTGAATGAATCACAGTGGGCTGAGAGGAGAGAGAGGGGAGGGGGGACGGGCTACATACACAACAGCCCTATGTGGTGGTGGTGGTGAAGGGTCTTACAGAGGTCTGGGAGTTGATGGGGGAGGGGCCATGCTGGAAGGGGTTGGGGCTGTGGCCTTCCTGTGGACTGGCGGGAGACGGGGTCGACCACACACGTCCCACCGGCTGGATGGCTCCTGGTCTTGTCTAAGGAAAGAGAGGAACATTGATGTTAATGAAAGCTACATTAAACACTTAACCCATTAAGATCGGGAAAGCATCTGTTATTTTAGATTTTAACCACTTTAACCATTATCTTATTCCTTGGCTATTCAAAATAGCACCGAGTGCTGCGCTATGAGCTTGGATATCTGCTATTTCTGGGGATTCTACAAATGTCTTCTAAATCCTTACAGTTTTTAGACAAAACTTATGTTGCTATAATATCAGTGGTTCTCAAACTTTTTTCATGTCAAGGACCTCAAAAACTATATGTATTTGGCCACGGACCCCCATCTCAAAATATGTTGTTCCAGGGACCCCCCGAAACAAAGATTTGAGTTAAAAATGTTCGCTTTAAAAAATATATTATATTCAAAGATTTGCACAAATTTCAAAATGTCGACAATTTCGCACAAAGTCAAGGGTAATGTGGTTAACAAACACTTTAACTTGAAGGTTCAAAATGAAGATGAATGAAGCACAATGGTAAAAATGTAAACTGAGGAGGTGAAAGTGTCGTCTCAAAGGACTCCTAAACTAAGTTTACTTGATTCATGTTATTGTGTTTCTTTTATGGCAAATTGCCAGCTCTCCATAGACAACTCACTGAAGATGGGCTGCTGCTATCTCTGCCAGTGGCGTTGGTGGGGTAATGAATGCCTGCCTGTAAAGAAAATATGAATGAGAATGCATGGATGGACACCACGGGGCTCGTATGACCAGACACACCCACGGGCTTGAGTTTCAACAGGCATGTTCACACCAACGCGAGGAACACATAACTATAGTCGCCAAGCCTTAGCGTTTGGAGCTGTAAATAGACAACAGTTAAGGCTCGATATATATTGTTTACAAAATGCTAAACTTCGTCACATCATCCCTGTTTTCTCACGCTGTCAGTTAGCCATATAACATAAATATTCCCACTCGTCTACCATGGATAACAGAAAATGCATCCAATTTTACTAATCTATTACACATCTTCCTTCAACATAGAAGCCTGGTCCTGATCTAGTTTAACAAGTTCAAACATGTCACAGCAGCTAATAGCAAGTATAGACAAACGGACAAGCAAGTCACATGACATGGCTCTTCCAAGACACCTCCGGTCCCGCTAACACACTTTGCAAAGAGCAAAGCAACGGTAATCAGCCAGTCAGGGAGGAACAGTCACATGCTATAATGCTAAGATGCTGTAGCTGAGCTTGTTAGAAACTGCAGAGTAGAGCTGCCAATGGTAATTTAGAGTGAAAAAAATAATCTGTTTGCATCTCTTTTACTTGATTATATTGATCATTTAAAAGACCAACAGATGACAGAGGAAGTCATTAAGATTTGAGGGACTTTTGGTATAGAAAATACACCAAAATGCATATAATTGTGCAGCTCTAGCTGAGAGTAGTGGTAGTATTATGCTGAGAAAGCCAGGCCACAGCATAGAGCAGAGAGGGGCCCATAGGACCCACTTACGAAGCGGGTCTCCCTGCCTCCTCCACACAGGGAGCTGTTGGACGAGTGATGGCTGGGCTAAGGCAGGGAAGGAGGAGAGATCAGAGGGAGCCAAGCAGAAAGGAGCTCTGCATCCTGACTATAGAACCAAGGGGTGACTCATGGACAAGAACATAAAATAAAGGATGGAGATGAGTGGTTTTTTTTAGAGAGAGGAGGAGTACTGAGGGTTATAGTGGGACTCACCGGCTGGATGGTGGGGGAGTAGGGGGCGTCTCTGATTGGACTGTCTGTCCTCGGGAGATCACCACCAGAAGGCGCCTGGAAACATAAACAACGGTGGGGGAGGGGGGGGGGGGGGGGACATTTACTCAGCGACTGCTTTTACATTCTTTTATTGTTTGGACACCTCAGTGTAATATACACAGAAACCAATATCATGTTAAACTAATCATGTACACAACAGTCATATACATGTTCTTAACACATGATTAGTTTGAACATGATTCATCACAGTAAGGTAATCCACCAAAATTATGAGCAATAATAATGAACATGCACTCTGCTAGAGGTTGTGCTCAAAGGTGTGAATTTCAGAATTTCAGCTGGTCAGTTTTGAGAGTCACCAAACAAGTGTGGCCAATTTGCTGCCCTGGTTTTGTTGGCTCTTGACAGGGAATGCCACACAAGGTGATCAAAACAATAGGCTTTTTCCACTTCACTTGCTCACAGCAAAGCAATCCTTCCAACTCAAACTCTGAACGAACATGATTTTATTTTTATTGGTTTGTTATTTTGGGATTAATACAAGCAAAACTTAACCATTATCTGACAAGACAAACTGTATTTAAATAGATAGTTCACCCCCAAAATGACTTTTTTTCCCTATTGATTAGTCACCCCATGGAGACTTGAATTCAAGGATATTTTTTAGTTTTTGTCACATTCTTAAGCCAATAATGTGATGACCGGCAGCTGTTCCGGTAGGAGTAAGAGACACAAAGAGTCTCCTTTGTGTCTCCTACCGGAACCGCTGCCTACTAGTCCGCTGACCATCAAATTATTGGCTTAGGAATGCAACAAAAACAAAACAATATCCTTTTTTTGGGTGAACTATCCCTTTAATGATGACTCTTGTGACACGTGAACTGTGCATCACAAGCGGTGTAGGTCAATTAGGGCAAAGCAAGGCACTATTATTATCAGGGTAGAGGGGGGGAACCTTCACCGAGGTCACGCACACTATAAACATTATGCACACATTGCACTGTAAAAGCCACTATGTACACAAGCATTGGCCAAAAAAACTTGGGATCATCATACTAAGCAAAAGACGGTTATAAAGTAAAGCTACATCACACACTGTTGCCGCATAATTCCAAGGTCTCCGCTGTGCCGTAGCCGGGGGTCCCCGCGATACAGGTGAGCCAAGTAGTGCAAAAACCAGTGTATATTAGACACACCATGCCGAGCTCTTCAAACCACACACACAGGGTGTGCTTCTTGCCTTGGAGGAGTACAACCAGGGCTGCAGTTGGCCCTGCTTCCCGTAGCCGACGGGCGGCCCCGACAGGATGCGTTCCTGCGGGGGGCGGCCCTTGCCCCTGCGATTTGCCACCAAGAAAGGGTTCTCCTTAAAGCAGATGGGTTGAGAATCCACCAGGTTTTCGTCCTCTTCTTCACCGGTTATGGATGATGATGCCGAGCTGCCTGGCATCATCGTCGAGTTTTGTGCGGCGGCGCTTTCGCCGAGAGAGGAGAGCAGGGAGGAGGGGACGCGCTGAAGCCCCGTCTCTGGGTTTATACTGGGGCAGGAGGACTCGTCGGGGTCCACGTGGTAGAGAGGCGGCGGGGAGGAGGGGTGGGCCATGCCAAAGCCCAGGGGCTCTAAGGGGGCACCGCAGTGGGCCGGCAGGGGGGCCTCCATGGGAGCAGTAGGTTTTACAGTGGGAGAGAACTGAACGGGGAGAACAAAAGGGAAGAGAGAGACAGAGCAACAGAGAGTAGAGGTACAGTGTGAACTGAAATGAAAGCAAAGTACAGAGAGAGAGAGAGAGAGAGAGAAAAGAGGCCGAACAACAGTGAGAAAGATAGCTCGCTTAAAATAGTACTGAAAGATGACAATGACAGAGCAGAAAAAGAGAAAAGTAACAACTAGGGCTGTCACGATTATGAAATTGACTTTAATTCAATTGTGTGGCTTTTAGGCAACAAAAGTTGCACGGGGCAGATTATGACAAAAACTTAAACACAAAGAAATGACTGACAATGAGCAAATAATCAAAATAAATAATGTATTAAGGCCAAAATACGGCACATTTAATATTTTATACTCAAGATGTGTGGAAGAATAGTTGAAATAGCCAATCTACAAGCTCCACATGAAGTTGAACCTTTCTCAACATCGAAACGATTATGACGATTATGCAAAAATAATTGCGGATATTTAAAATAATTGCGATTAGACGATTATGTAGTAATGGTGACAGGTCTGGTAATGACCCGATTTAAAACAGTAGTGAGAAACACAGAACAGGAAAAACAAAGAGCGAGAAAGGGGGAATAAGCAGTGGTGGAAAAAGTACTCAGATATTTTACTTAAGTAAAAGTATCAATACTGCAATGTAAAAATACTAAAATGTTTGAAAATAGCAGATCTACAAGCTCACAACGCGTCGCATCAGCCTATGTATAAAATAGGGCTAAAGTGGTTAATGCCCCAAGCTGCGGCTCAAGACTGTGACTGCGGACCGGGCCTCTCCATGGAGCACGACCGTGGATTTCTACTACATTACACTATACCACTACACTATACTGTATATTATCTTAACATTCTTATATTATACCATCATACACTGCATACACATTATTGTTGTACTATATTATATTACCATATACTATCTTACACTATTATATTTGCTACTATTGTTATTGTTACTACTTGTATCTCTTTCTGTCTCTCCCTCTCTCTTTCTTCTTTCCCCCCGACACGGTCGAGGCAGAAGGCCGCCACCCTAGAGCCTGGGGTTTCTTCCAGTTAAGGGGGAGTTTTTCGTTGCCACTGTCGCAAAATTGCTTGCTCAGGGTGGGACTGTCGGGTCTCTGCTCTACATGTAAAGTGTCTTGAGATAACTTGTTGTGATTTGACACTTTAATACAATTGAATTGAATGCATGTTTCATAATATAATAATTGATAATTGAAAAGTAAGTAGTAACTAAAGTTTTCAAATAATCAAAGTAAAAGTACAATATTTTCAAATAATTGTAGTGGAGTAAAAGTATAATATTTCCCTCTGAGATGTAATGGAGTAGAAGTAAAGGTACTGAAAACTGGAAATACTTAGTTACTTTACACCACTGGGGGTAAGTACAGTAACAGGGGAGACTTACAGTAAGGGAGTTGAGTTCCAGTGAGTGAACTTAAAATAGATCTAAGGCTGATACCTATGACTTCTGTGTGTGTGCCACTGCCAAGTCATTAAACAGACCGTGTCTTCACATCCTAGTGCTGTGTTTAGTTCTATTTACAGACTTGACACACTTGTCAGGCATCCAGAGAGCTAAGGAACACCCACATGACGCTGTCCATTCAATCTGACGGTGCCTGGTGCTTAGATAAGCTTCTCAGTGGTCACCATTCCAGAACCATTAATGGGTTATGATGAGGGTTACCAGAGTAATGGTTACCACCTCCCAGGCCAGGTCCTCTGCCGTACCCACTTTAAATCATACTGTGTAACCTTTTCAATTAATAAAAATACATTTTTGATATAATCTTTCACTGGTATATTTTTTTACACCTAAATGTATTATTTGACAACTTCTCTAAACACTATTAACACTATTTGTTTCTTTGCGAGTGTATTTACAGTGTAAATGTATTTTACAGTTAATAAATAGTTTCTGACAACTTCCTGCGTTCCAAAATATCCTCGGGTGCTAGGGCCCTGGAGCATTCCTTTTTGAGTGGTACTTCCATGAAGACAAATGCCGTACGACATATGTAGGAGATGGAAGGGGTGTCGCCAAAAAGACTACTAAAACTTAACTGCAGGACACATTGTGAAAATAGTCAATCTATGAAGTCACAAGGCATCGCATCACGACGGGTTGCGAGTAGATTGTCTATATTGGACATTTCGAAAAAAAAATGTTATAAGCTCTGATGTCATACACCTATGCTTACTTTGCAAACTATACTGGACAGAAAGGGGCTGTTGAAAATAAATGTATTATATAGTGTCTACCTTTGAAGGTAGACACTATACACCATGTTACAAAATGCATTAACTACATGGAGATAAACTACTCTTGTATATGGGTTTCAAATAGCCAAAGACCTGAAAAACACCTCAACATATTTCAAACCAACCTATATACCTCTAAACCACACCGACTACCCTGGAAATCCTTCAGCATGGCCATGGCATATCTTGTGTCCGTGCCTAAGAATACTCGCATTGTGACACACACAGTAATGTGGTTCTCAATGGGGCGGGCTATAAGTGGCCTACAGCAGCATGAGGGTCAGCAGTGCTGGTATGTGGACTAGTGCTCTTTTGGCCACCGACGCAGAGGACTGCGAACAACAGCTGGGGTTGTGGTGTCTAGGAAGCTATCACACTGCCAGCCACACTGAGCTGCCCCATGCCACTGCCGGGAAGAGTTAACAGCTCAAAAAGGAGAATGGGGAACAGTAAAACTTATCAAAGTTTATCTCTGCTCTATAACCCATTTAGACCTGTTACACCTATACGTTGTTATACCTTTCAAGCAGGGAACGCCTCTGTCATTTAAGTTGTTGCTTTATAGCGTTGCCGTCAGGCAGAAACCTCTCGTCTCCATCTTTTAACATCTTTGTGTTTATTCGTAAATTAACGCCCTACTTGATCATACTACAGCGTCGCACATAAGCGTCAAAATTAGCAGATCTACAAGCTCAAAACGGGATGCAAAGCGATGTGTTTCGAGCTTGTAGATCTGCCACTTTTGCTATTTTTTTATTTGAATCCTGAAAAGTCACAGTTTTGGACATATGAGGTTTCCATCCGACAGAGACGGTAGACGGTATATAGGAGCATATATTTTTTATTCTATTAGTTTTTCAGAAAACGTAGTTAGGATTTAAAAGACCTTTTTTGAATTTTTTGAATCGGCCTCGAGGGTCAATTCTCACAGCTAATTAACAGGCTTCACATGCACCATTACCGCATATATGAGCCCATGAAATCTGCTGAAACTGCACTCTAGTCTTCAAGTTAATAACCTACAAACCTAACCGCCTCATTTTTAATCAGAAATGGTGGTGTTCAAATTAAAAGTAATGAGAGCATGACTTGAAGGCAGTCTCGGCGGGCCTTTGTGATACGTATGGCCAAAGCAGGACAGGTGGAATGAAGCAGGCTAATTCCTTTCCCACTGAACAGCTGCAGAACATTTGGTTGGCTAAGTTCTTCTCCTTATAAAACCCAGTGTCCTGCAAGTTAAAAACTTTAGACTACTTATGTGATGGCCTGCTCACTAATAGGAAAATGATTAAATCTCGACAACACTGTAAATGAGGGCAACCTCAATGTCTTTCGAGAATACATAAAGGTTTGAAATGAAATGGACTTTTTTGTTCAGCTTTTTCATGTAAGACCTGGCCTTACACAATTCTTTTGTTGCTACAGTTTAGGCTCCGAGCTCAAATCAAGTCAAAATGTGTTCACAAAATGTATACATTACTTCTAAAAACAAAGATTTTTGGTTAGTTGCAGCTTGAAATTACATAAATATTTGTGATATTCCTTCTTTGCTGGTCTGCTGCAGTTTGAATGGCCTATTAATGAGTTAGTCCAATTTCCGGCATATAAACCACCACACTGGGCTTTTTGAAGCTTCAGCACGTGACTTACATTATAGCTGATTACTACAATTAATGGGTAATAATTAATTGTAGTACTGATGGGAACAAGCCTACTTCAAAGCCATGTATCTAAACATCCACCGTGCTACAAAGTATCACAACAAACTTAGCATAATCAACTGACCCCAGCGGTGGCATTTATCTACTGTCTAACCTTAACCCATTAAGACCTGAAGCCGATTCTACAAATGTCTTCTAAATCCTAACAGTATTCTGAAAAAACGTATGCTTCTATATCAGTGGTTCTCAAACTTTTTCATGTCAAGGACCCAAACCCAAAATGATATGTATTTGGCCGCAGACCCCAATACAATATATATTCAAAGATTTGAACATATTTTCACGATTTTTCAAAAATAGCAGATCTACAAGCTCATAGCGCGCTATGAGCCTGTATATCTGCTATTTTTGAATAGCCAAAGTGTAAAATAATGCTTTTTAGCTCAAATCAAAAAGTGACACAGATGCGTTCCGGGTCTTAATGGGTTAACCATAGCCACAAATCATACCATTACACTACACTTCAATGAGAAAGACAGCACAGAAATTAATCAAAAGGAGGACGTTAAAGAATCAACCATCAGAGAGCCATCTGTTGACTGGAATCCAAGTACTCACTGTGGTTAAGTCGACAGGACTAGGTCTGCAGTTATTATGTCCACACGCAACCGACTCCTCTAAGGTTCTATGGATACTCAAAGTAAAGACACTTTTTGGTGACACTCTCCGGCCCCTGTCTCGCACCCCTCCCACTGACATGGCTCTGTCCAATTCCAGGCCAGGTCCAAAAGGGTTTAAAAATAACCCTCATGAGTAAGAGGCTGGGCTGGGTTGAATAGTAGCCAGCTGTTCCCCCTTCCCTTCCCCCAACATGACCGGTGTCTTTTTTATCAGCCTTTAGGAACTGGAGTGCCAGGCAAGCACCAAGAGTCCAGTGGTGATAAAATTACTCACATTTTGTTACTTAGGTAAAAGTATCAATACTGCAATATAGAAATGCTCCGTTACAAGTAAAAAGTCCAGAGTTCAAAATGTACTTGAGTAAAAGTACAAAAATATAGTACCAAAAGTACTCATTATGCAGAATGTCCCATTTCAAGTTTTCAAATGTAGAACAATCTTTTGAAAACAGCAGATCTACAGTACAAGCTCACAATGTGTCGCGATGCGACGCATTGCGAGCTTGTAGATCGGCTATTTTCAAACGGCCAAAATGTAAATAGGGCTTAAGTGTTTAATGTATGTTTTTTAATAATAATCAAAATCTACAAAGTAACTAGTAACTGAAGTGTTCAAATAATTGTAGTGGAGTAAAAGTACAATATTTGCCTCTGAGATGTAGTGGAGTAGAAGTAAAAGTATTGGAAGTTGGAAATACTCAAGTAAAGTACAAATACCTCAAAATGTTACTTAAGTACAGTACTTAAGTAAATCTACTTAGTTACTTTCCACCACTGCCAGAGTCCAACCCTTTGGCCAGTGGCAAACACTCACGTTTCTTTTCTTTTTACACCTTTGAAATGCATGTACAGTATGACCATTATTTTAAATCTTCACCATATCTTCCGTTCATTTTTAATCCGCTCTGAGGAAGGCTGAGGCCGAAACGCATTGGCGTTCTCAATAAATAGAAGAAATGTGCATCTGAGGCCTGTCTTGCATCCTTTATTTTCGCTTTTTCCACTTCGGTTGGCATTTGATCTTCCGGTTCCTCTCTCAGGAGTTGGCTTTGGTCTTCACGTTAATCCTTCCACCATCCAGGTTATTCTCTGCAGGAACCCAACAAACAGCTGCTCTCATTGTCCCTTTGTTTGTCCAGAGAGCAACATTACATCACATTGTGTCGGATCCTTTTGTGTGGGTTTTAGCCTTGACTAGACAGCAAGCGAGGACAAGGTATACTGTATTGGTTCAGGAATGCATGACTCGGTACGTTGTGAACATGGGCGATAGAGAGAGGATGACATTCTCTGACCCCTCTGTGGCCAAACTGCCTGGCCCTGTGGGTCATAGCATGGGTGTCCAGCGGGGATAAACAGATGCATTCCACAGGGATGTCTATTCTATTCTAAGCCATTGAAGCTTCCCACATTAGCACAGGATACAAGAATACAGGTATTTACAACACCGCTTCCCCAAAAAAAACACAAACTCTCTAGACTTCTTTTCCTTCTTTTCTTCAAACATGTTTTGTTTACCATTTTGGCAGGAAAATCACCTAATACAGTTTTGGAAGTAACTATTATAATTGCTCCCCCTCCCACCCCCCCACCCCAAGGACCCCTAGGCCCCAGGGGTCCTTCCCCTGCTAAATTAACACCAGGCCATGACCTGACAAAGATGTATTGACATCGAAATGTCACTGGGTTTGCCTGCACCCTGTGAATAAAAGGCTATAATTGTATGTGTTTGCTCCAGTGCCTTCCTTCTACACCAGGGGTCTGGTTCTACACCAGTGGGTCCGGGACCCCTAGGGGGTCCTCAGAGCTACTACAGGGGGGCCGCCAAATCTTTGTGTGATATGATTTTTTTTTTTACATTAACCACTTGAACCCTAGCATCCCTTTTCTGATAACTTTAGCCAAAAATAGCAGATCTACAATCTCACAACGCCTCCCGCTGCGAGGCGTTGTGAGCTTGTAGATCGGCTATTTTTGGCAAAGAGGTATAGGTGTAGAGGGAAAAATCACACCCAGTGTGAAGTGAGCGGTGTTATTTAAGGTCATCACAGTGATGGAAGCTCACTTCAAAAAAAAGTTTTTTTTTTTAAGTGCGTGGGATATTTATAGGTTAAGAATTTCATCATGCGTCTCGCTAGCCAATCACAATACTGAGCAAAGGGTCTGAATACTTATCAGCCAATCAGTACAGCGAAAGACACATTTTCACGACGGATGGGATGGGCCAACCCCACTTATAGGAGCGGCTACACCGCACAAAAAGAGCAGACCAAGTAAAAAAAAAAAGAAATCTTAAACTTTTATACAATATAGAGGGGGTCCCTGCTCCATCTCTCTCTCAGCTAGGGGGGTCCTTGGCCTGAAAACGTTGAAGACCCCTGTTCTACACATACCAGTACCGCTCCTGAGATGTACCGGACCAGCCTAAATGTGTCTTGAGGCGCGGGGTGGATACCCTTTGTACTGTACTAGAGCAGTTGGCTCAATGATGAGCTGACACAGTATGGTGGAGAACTTACCCTGTTGACCTTCTGCAGACTGGTGGTGGGCAGGGCAGCGAGGGTCTTGTAGTCTAGTTTTAGAGGTCCAGCGCTTAGGCTCTAAAGGGGAGAGAAAGACATGAGTCAGGTTAAAGAGAGAAAAAGGGCCTTTGGTATTTTAACCCATTTAGACAGTCTCTAAATCCTAAAGTTTTCTGAAAAACTTCTAATTTGTAGCTACAGTATATACTGTACATCGTTGCTGTCGGGCAGAACGCTCTTTTTAACCTTTAGCCCTTTTTAGTAAATTAACGCCCTACCTGCAGTGGTTTTCAACCAGTGGTCCTTGAGGGAGTTCCAGGGGGTCCCCAGCTAAATGATGGATAGGAACCAAATGGACCCTTATGGGTCTGTAACTCAGAGAGTGTGCAAATGGAACCAAATGGACCCTAACGGGTCCATTTGGTTCCATTTGTACACTCTCCGAGTTAAATTAACATTGATTTTATAATAGAAATTGGGGTCCCAGAGACAGAAATGCCATTAAATGGGGGTCTGTAGCCTAATGCATGTTAAACTGGGGGTCCTTGAAATTAGAATGGTTAAGAATCACTGCTAGAGCCGTAAAAATCGTCTCTTATTGGGGGTCCCTGGCATATCTTTTCAAATGGGGGTCCCTGGGCTAATGTGTGTCAATTTCGGGGTCCTTGATGCAAAAAAGTTGAAAACCACTGCCCTACTTGATCATACGACAGCGTCACACAAAAGCATCAAAAGTAGCAGATCTGCAAACTGGAAAAGCGGCTCGAGGCACAGTGCGAAACGCAGAGCGAAACGCAGTGCGAAATGCAGTGCGAAATGCAGAGCGAAACGCAGTGTGAAACGCAGTGTGAAGCGGCGCGTTTTGAGCTTGCCGATCTGCTACTTTTGACGTTTTTTAAATCCTGAAAAGTAACAGTTTTGGACATAATATGAGGTTTCCACCCGACAGAGACGATATAGCAACAACTACACACATAGGTGTTCCAGGTCTAAATGGATTAAGACTGAAACCAGGTGGGAGGATTCTGCTACTGTACACATGGATGCTGCCAACAACAACACAGTGAACAAAAGCAAGGGCAGCAAGCATGGATCCTAATGAAGATGGCATTATGTTTGTAGACAGACAGACCCCCTTTCTTTCTGCCCAAACAATAGACTTGTCTGAGGACCCTGTGCCCCGGGACCAGGACGAGTCTCACCTCGGTCTCCTCCTCCAGCAATCGATTCGCCTCCTCGCGCTCCAATCGCATACGCTCCTTTTACCAGGAAAGAGGGAGGTAAAGGAGGAGAACAACCCAAGCACGCACAGAGCCACACGATGGAGGTGTTAGCAGTGAAATGAGAATGAAATGATGATGATGGGGAGGGAGGGGGGTTTGCATTGCAAGGGTAATGAATGAATGAATGTTTAAAGGAGATGAAATGGTAGGAAACAATAATAAATGAACGGAGGAGATGGGATGAATGAATGGTGATGATGGTGTAACGGTGAATCCATCCAAACACACCGAAGAGAGAGGAGAGAGAGGGGGAAGAGGAAGGGAGAAAGGAAAAAAGAGTAGAGGGAATAACAGAAGGAAAAGAAAATGATAGAAAACCCACACACACATTAGAAGGTGCTCTGTTGAAATGGTTTACCGGAGCAGAAAACAAAAAAAAAAGCATGCAAGGTATGTAGGTAGGTATTGTGTATTTATGGACACAATGCCCAGCAGGTAGGACTTTATGGACACAATGCCCATAGCAGAAGCAACATTCACCCAATGGATGCTACACAGAACTGGAGCTTTTGGACACCAAAAGGACACCTGGTGTGTCCCTACTTTGCGCATGTCATTATGGGTGAAAAAAGCTCTCGAAATAGCTCACAACACTGTGCATCCCACGGCACGTTGTGAGCTCCTAGATGCTTAAATGGCTAAAGGACAAAGGACAAAGGACAACCATTTTCAACGTATCTTCATATAATTGGTCATCACTAATGCTCATTATAAAATGGTTCTCATAGGAGGGCTGTGGACACCCATTGACGATGTCACTGGTAGGCAGGTTTCTGAACTGTCCACAGCCCTCCTCTGAGACAGAGTGAGTAGACAAAAACGGCACCGTATTATAATGAGCATGAGTGAGAACCAATTATATGAAGATAGGTTGAAAATGGGTGAAGTCGTCCTTTTAACTGAAGTTGATATTTGGTAACATTCTGAACCACCATGGACCAAAAGTCAACTCTTTCATCCAACTAGTGCTCTGACAGCCTTGTACCGGCTGATGGATCTCCTGTAGTATTTCACTCACCACTTTCTCCATCTCTTCTCGCTCCCACTGCGACGTCTCCCTCACCATCTCAGACTCCTGGACAAGTACATAAACATAAGCAACATAAACATTTTGTAGTCTATTTACTCTCCCAGAGTTATTACATGCACGCTGGGGATTTTGCTGTGCAGACAGTGCAACAATGTGCTGCCATCCAGTGTTGTTTTTGACAACAAATTTTGATTTAGTTTTAGTCATAGTCTTTTGAATCAAATTCCATTTAGTTTTAGACATATTTTAGTCATCTGAAATGTTTTAGTTTTTGTCTAGTTTAAGTCGACTAAATATCATAAGATTATAGTCGACTAAATGTACAGTTGATTTAGTCGAATAAAATGTATGTTGGCGGTGCCTTGATGGCGTCGTAATGGCTGATTTTACACTTGGTTGCATGCTGAAAATAGCCGATCGCAGCGCGACGCGTTGTGAGCTTGTAGATCTGCTATTTTCATCGTCTTTCAGTTCTACTGGATCTCTTCTCCACCAGTCCCTCATTTTAGTCTAGTTTTTAGTCTAGTCTAGTTTTTATTTGTTTTGCATTTAGTCTTAGTTTTAGTCATCATAGCTTAGTTTTTATTTTGTTTTCGTCAGTGAAAAAAGGTAGTCGACGAACACTTTTCGTCGTAGTTTTAGTCGACGAAATCAACACTGCTGCCATCACAGTCTATAATAGCCTACTAAATAGCATGGTTCGAGTCTCGAGTGGATCAATAGCCTATATAATATCCAACAGTCTGGGTTGGGTCTGTATGGATCGCGGAACTAATCAGATCTCGGAACAAATGTCACGGGTTGGAGAAAAAGAAAAAAAAGAAATCGGAGCGGCTCGAAATCGGACCAAAATTGTCACGGGTCCACCCGGGTTCGGTAACGTTATTTGAAAAAAAAAATTCGGAATCAGTCGGATCTCGGGACTAATTTCACCAGTCCATTAGGGTTCAGGTCAGTTTTTTTGGACCTAACACACACAGACCTTCAGACGTCAGTTTTTTTCTATTGGTATTGTAATTATATAGTGGTGTGTTCCGAGTGTGTCCCACCTTCTGTAAGATCTCCATCTCCTCCGGGCTCAGGTCTCTGTCTATGGAGGAGATGCTCTCCATGCTGTTCTTGCGAACGATGCCCGACGATGCAAACGGGTTGGCGATGATGCCAGGAGAGGCCTGAGGGGGGACACAATGGACATGAACACAAGAGTTGAATTTCACAAGGAACCATACGTCATAGTAACCCACCGATTTCATAATTAAAACAAGTGGTCCTGTTTTGAAAGATAGGAAACTTAGTTTCTTGACTGGCATGTTTAAATAAAAGACAATCTATTATCTATATTTCAGCAATACTGATTGATAAACTGAAGGGATAGTTCACCGCCAAAATGACTTTTTTTCTATCGATTAGTCACCTCATGGAGACTTGAATTCATGGATATTTTTTTGTTTTTGTCGCATTCCTAAGCCAATAATTTGATGAACGGTAGCGATTCCGGTAGGAGACACAAAGAGTCTCCTTTGTATCTCCTACCGGAACCGCTGCCTACTGGTCCACTGGTCATCAAATTATTGGCTTAGGAATGAGACAAAAAAACAAATATTTTTTTTGGGTGAACTATCACTTTAACACATCCCCCGCCAACGGCTAATCTCAGAACGTCCATCGTAGTGCCAAGCTTTTTCTTACCTTTTTTGTTTTTTTGATTCCGTCATAGGCCCCGCTAAATCCGTTTAAAATCCGCGTTCATTTGGTTCGACACAAACACGGGACCCGACGGAACAAAACGCTGAAAACCGTCCGACCCTCCATTTTGGAGAACGAGAGCAAAACGCTACAATGGGGGATGCGGAGAGCTAAACAACAAGCCGAGATAATGGCTTCCAAAGTTGATCGCTAGACAGGAAACGGAGGCGGGACAAAAACCGGAAACAGTATTATTTCGTTTCCGGTCCGCCCCCTTCAAAACCGGAAGTGCAAAAAAAATCCGGAATCTGCACCTGCACGATTTAACATGGGAAAACACCCGCCCCGTAGGACTACGGGATTGGCGGTTAACGGTTGGATTTAACGGCCCGTAGGACTACGGGCCTGGCGGTCAATGTGTTAAGGCAACAAATATCCCCTACCCAAAAATGTATATATAACATATTGTAAAATAATGCATCACCGGCAGACGATCATTCGTGAGCTGTCGTAGAATTTCTCGAAGTAAAATATTTTTGACATTCCCTCCCGTTACTTATTTATATCATACATATTTATCATTTCAGTTGTTGCTGAACACAAATTCTCTCCTGGTTGGCGTCTCACCTCCACGGCAGCCACGTTGTGCGCGTCGAAGCCGTCGCACACCAGCATGACCAGGGTGTCTCCCACGGCGCGGAGCACCCGCACCGCCTCCGTGTGCGTCATGCCCAGCAGACTGTGGTTGCTCACCTCCAGGATGCGCATGCCCACCTGCAGACGGGCGTCCCTGGCGGCCGCGCCTGTTGAGCTCACCTTTGATGTGCAGGGCAGAGATGTATGGATAATACAGATTTCAGTTAAGTTTGTACCAATTCAATTCACCCTTTATTTGTCACATAAATAAGTAAGTAAGCCTTGCCAAGCCATATAGGGCAGGAGCTTATCTCCTGTTTCTGTAGCGTGAGGCAGATTACCCAATCTCAGGGCGGAAAATCTAACCACAAGGCCACTGAGCTGGTTTATTATTGACTTATTTGGCTCTTAAAACACTTTTACAAAAGATAGATAGCATGAAAGATAGCGTGTGTAAGTAAATAAAAGACAACGGAGACTATTTATACTTGTACAACAGAGTATGAATTAGGCAAAAGACTAATAAAAAACACAAAAAGGTTCATATGCAATTAAAAGTTTTATGTATTTCATACATAAATAAGTCCCTATGTGCAGTGATATTTACTGTATGATAAGCAGTGTTGGACAAGTTACTTTAAATTAGTAACTAGTTATAGTTAATGCTTTCAAAAAGTAACGTAGTTACTTAACTTGTTACTGCATTATAAAAGTAACTAGTTACGTTACTAGTTACTTTTCTGTTACTTTTGCGTTACTTTATTTATTAAATATATTTTCATGTTGCTGCCATAAGATGACAGCTCTTAACACATTCCCTGCCAGAGGTCTTTTTTTTTTTTACTTCCCCCACTGCCAATGTTAAAAACAAAAAACACAGGAGCCGAGATACAGGATTTTAAAGTAATAAGTTAACCAAGGAGTGAATGGAGCTAGATATCTTTGGATGGCTATATATATATATATATATATATATATTTATTTATTTTTTTAATTTTTCATTCACGGTTATACTCGTGACTGGCAGATAACGGGGTATTTATCCAATCACGGTTATACTCGTGATTGGTAGGTAATGTGTTAACCTTGATCTATTGGAGCTCACTGATGTAAACTAGTAGATATATGAATCATGTTTTCAACAACCACATTGAAACCAGTCTTTTTAGTTCTGCCTGGCATTGGACTGGAGCAGACGGTTCAAACATGATCTTGAACACGCCTCCATGTTGAACGTGCATGCGTGCTCCTGATCATATTCAACATGGAAGCGCAGGCAGGCGCAAAAAGTAGTTGCGTTACAGCAACGTGTTACTTTCTAACGCTGATGATAAGACAGACATAAACCAATTCCCAGCAGACCTGGGATTGATCTCATCGCTATGCACACACACACATACTATATGTTATTCACTGCTGATGAATAACCATGACATTCTAAAGCGGCTGCAATCTTTAGTTTTTAGTCGTTACTTTGTTTTAAATCATTATACTTTATTGGTACATCTTGTGCACCGGTACATGAGAGTAAAACTTATTTTTGTTTGGCTTTCTTCACACAATGTAGCAGCATAGGTTATAAAAAAGAAAAAAGAAAAAAAAGAAAGAGGAAGAGAGAAAAACAAAAGCAGAAAGAGTCAATAATTTTATAATAGGATAATAAAAATGTATCAGTGTATGTACTGTACAATGTACGTATAAGACATGGCATGGCATATCCATGGCATATTATATGTGTCACAGTATGATTGGGAAACCAGTCAGATTGAAAAGGGTGCACTTCGTTTTCACCGACGGAGGCGCGCCGTCTGAAGGTGACTTGAGCCACGAGAGGCACCGCCGAGCGAGCTTAGGCGAGCAAATCGCCGTGCCGAGCGTTGCAAAGTCACCTTCAGCCGACTCAGCGCCGTCCGACTTATGTCTGGATAAGGACAGAATCGCAAATCACCCTACCCCATCCCAGAACACGGGCCAATTGTGTTCACATAGACGCCCGACAAAGCCGGATTGCACCAGAGTGGATTCGAACTATTCCACAACCTACGTGGTAGTGGGCAGGGATTTTACCTCTGCGCCACCCGAGTGCCACATTAAAACCATAGTCATATCGTCAGTGCAATATTCAGCAATGCTATCATATATTGCATGTTTTCTTATTATCATCTAGGATTGCACACTGTGTGTGATTGCACTGTGTGTGATTGCACTGTGTGTGTGTGTGTGTGTGTGTGTGTGTGTGTGCGTGTGTGTGTGTGTATGTGTGTGTGTGTGTGTGTGTGTGTGTGTGTGTGTGTGTGTGTGTGTGTGTGTGTGTGTGTGTGTGTGTGTGTGTGTGTGTGTGTGTGTGTGTGTGTGTGTGAAGCATGCAGAGTGAGTGGAAAACAGCTCCGGTACCTTGGATATGAAGATCCCCTCGTCAGTGGCGTCGAAGGGGTTGCCAGCGTGACCTTTGGCTCCTCCACGGATGCTAATACCAAGCTTCTCACCTTGCTGCTTCTGGATTACGATCTCCTGTAATGTTAGTTAAGTTAGTTTATTTCGGTCATGATTTTTTTAAACAAAACCATGGAACATACAGTACTGAAGCCAAAGCTTATTTTCCCAACCGTATTACCATTTAAAATAAATGATAACAGTAGCATAAAGAAAATGTAAGAGCAAACAAAAGAACATGAACTATCACAAACCTTCAAAATGACACACATGAACTCTGGACTTTTACTTGTAACAGAGTATTTCTACATTGCAGTATTGATACTTTTACTTTAAGTTAAAAAAATTAGTACTTTTTCCACCGCTGCTATATGTACATAGCAGCGTAAGTTTTTTAGGATTTAGATTAGAAGGCATTTGTAGAATGAAAGAAAGAAGAACATTTCCCTGGCTTTGGTGATTGCCTGTAAATTCAATCACCAAAAAAAAAAAGAAGCTGGATGAAACCTGTAAACGATGACATGAAAAACTCTGACAAGCAGAACTGTGTATTTGTTTTGAACAAATCTAAACATGTTCCACTTGTGTGGTGGGTGTGCAGCCTCACCTGCATGCCAGGCGGTGAGGGGTCCCTGCGCACCAACATGGTGATCTCATTCTTGTTGGCCAGCAGCGCTCTGACGGCCTCCTGGTGGGTGGCGTGACGGAGGTCTATGGCGTTCACCTCCAGGATGCGGTCCCCGACGCGCAGGCCGCTCTGAGACGCCAGGCCGTGAGCAATTACCTGCACGACACAACACCAAAGGTAAGACAGGCAGGCAAAGATATTGAAGAGCTAGACATAATTACATGATGATAGATAAGAGATATGTATAGATAATAGCGATAGTATCCAAATACGAGCACGTTTCGGATACTCAAGCCTTCATCAACGCTGATGAAGGCCTGAGTAGCCGAAACCTGTCAGAGACTGCTGCTGCGATAAATAAAAAAATTCAAAGAAAGTTCACCTTGTGAGTGCGGACTGTTTCTATAGAATGTATAGAGATAGTGAAAGACATAACTGGTTAAACCAAAAAATTGCAGATCTACACTTATTATTATAAGTCAGCTATTTTTTGGTGCACGACAGCATCGTACGGTACGACAAAGTATAAATCCAGGCTTTAGATGAGAGCATAAAATAAAGATCTGTCAGTGTTACTACCTTTGAGATGAATACCCCAGGCTCATTAATGCCAAACGGGTGACTGGCATGGTCGCTGCCACCCACGATGCTCAGGCCCAGAGGACCGCCCGACTTCACCAGGGTCACTTCCTGTTAGGATAAACAAGCACAGCAAGTGTTAAGTGTTAAATTATGCCTGCTGTCGACGTTCTCCATTTCAATGTCCTACTTCCACTTACTTCATTCCGGTCACCGTTTATAATTACATAACTGTATACTATGCAATGTACCTATAGCTGAATATTCCTATTCATAGAAAATAGCCTTTTTCTATTTTCTGCGAAAGCTTTCCACCACAAATACGGATGCTGGGGTTTATGGGTGGCTAAAAGTAGCCAACATTCATCAGCCTGGCGGTCTCACCTCGATGGGGTACTCATCCTCCAGCTGGCTCATGTGGTTGAGGCGCTCGTCCGTGGGGTCCTCCTGGTCCGGCGAGTCGGAGGGCTCTGGGGGCGGGGGGGAGTGGGCTCGAGCCCGGGACAGGCCCGGCGAGCCCCCGGCGGCCGAGGCCTGGTCTCGCTCCACCAGCAGGGCAATGGTGGGGGAGGTGCCGGTAAGCAGCGCTACTGCCTGGTCATGTCTGGCCTCTGTCATGTCTACACCATTGATCTGAATACGAACCGAAGGAAGGAGTCAGCTCACTGACACCATCTCCTCATGGAGGAGAAGATAACCCTGACCCCTTGCTGCTGGTCACCACAGACAGAATGATATTCCCCTCATCAGGCTATCATGCTGTACCAGACGCTGCTGGAGCAGCTTTCAACTCTCACAGAGTTAAAGGTATGTTAAGTGATATTTTTTGGTTAGAACAAAACGTTTTTTGTTAAAAAGGTTAAAGCTCTATATTCTGATAGTAATCATTGCTAGAGTGTTTGATCAGTAACAAGGAGTCTCCCCGTCTCTCTAGCGCTTTGATAAACAGAAAATACATTTTCAGGTACAGGTGACGACATTTCAGCCAATCAGGAGAGAGTACCCATTTATCAGCTTCATTTTCTTATAGTGTTCCAGTTCCAATTTTGTTCTGCTCGATTCTATGTGTCATCACTTCCAATTTCACTTGTTTAATCTGTATCCTGTCTGAGTTCTCTCCTGAATGGATAAAATTGGTATCCGGACCTGAAATTGCATTTTCTGTTTAATAAAAGAGCTGGAGAGACATGGAGACTCCTGTTACTGAACAAAAACTATATAGCAATAAGTACTATCCGAATATAGAGCTAGTTAAAACGTATTGTAACCAAAGAAAATCACTTACCCTACCTTTAAAATGCTCATCCCTGAATCCATTTCAAATGCCTCATCATATCTCTGTAGCTGTCTGGTCATATACCAGCAAGCAGGCCCGACCCAGCAAGTGTCATTTTAACACATCTAGAATGCAGCTATGACTAGGAGGGGCCACATTTACAGCCCCCCCAAACCAAACCGGGACACTTAAATGAACGCGCACATCTATTCATGCACGTTCACTCAGACGCACACATGTATACGCACCATAGGTGATTGCATACAGGCAAGTGGAGGCAACGACTGATTGACCCACATCAGCGTTGAATTCAGAGACACAAAGTATTGTTCATGTTTTCTGATTGGGTTAGGTGAGCATGTTCACATGAACAGAACATGCTAAACGTCTATGCAATCACCGAAAACAAACTATTATTACTTTAATTGTGCCGTAAAAAAAAACTACAATTATGTGGTGAATGTTGAAAACGGGGACGTATTAGTGTTTTAGAGATATTTGTTGGGATTCTGGACACAGCTTGAAACCGGGACGATCCCAGGCCAAACGCGGGATTGTCTGGTCACCCTATCTATGACCATTTTTTATTTGATCCAGGTATTAGTACTGATTTGCAGAGGCGCCGGCTACAAGTGAGTACTGTTGTTATTTGAAAAACAGATCCACCACCATCACAGAGCAATAGGAACAGGCACAGAGGAGAGAAAGTTAGCGAGGGACGGCGGGCGGGCGGGGGGTAGGGGGGTTTCGGGGGGGGGGGGGGCTGCCACAGGCACAGCGAGCTGGCAGAGCTTCCCTATAGGAGCTGAGCAGAGGGGGAGGGTCAAGCTTTTAGTCGGTTTGTTCAAGCACACTATTAAAACCCCAGGCAAGTTAATGGTAGGGTACTGTAAGTGTTTTTGTAAAAATTAAAGCTCTAAATTCCGATCATTGCTAGAGTGTTTGTTCAGTAACAGAAGTCTCCCCATCTCTCTAACTCAGCGGTTCTCAACCAGTGGTCTGGGGACCACCAGTGGTCCTTGAGGGGGTTCCAGGTGGTCCCCAGCTAAATGGACCCTTACGGGTCCATTTGGTTTTCTCACTTTCTCACTTTCATTTCATCACTTCCAATTTAACTTGTTTATCCTGCATCCTGTTAATAACATTAAGTAAGAGGGTCGGACTGGCTTATTGTCGGTATCGGCCAAGAATGAGAGGTTTATCCCCTTTTCAATGTGCTATCCCCTGGGAGATGAATTGCTGAGGTGGAGCACAACATCTACCGTGATCCTCATGTGCCGATTTGGCGGTGCCCGGGATCAAGCCCAGAACCTTGAGGTCCAAAGGCGAGTGTGCTACGGACTGAGCTACCCTGACATAGTTTACTAAAGAGCTGAAGAGACATGACGACCCATGTAACTGAACACACACTATAGCAATGATTTCTATTGGAATATATAGAGCTATTTGACACCCTGTCTCTGAACTAAATGATGCAATATAAAGTCAACGTACCATCTTGCCTTTTCTCACTTAAAAACACAAGCGGCGGCATGGATCGCAGCCCAAAGAGGCTGAATTTAAGTTAGTGAAGGCAAGCACACCTTAATAAGTTGCCTATATACACTACCGTATAAGGCGTGATTCCTCTACTACAGCACTTCTGGAACAATATCAATACGCATGTTTTGTTAAATAAACATGAATAATAAGTTGGCACAGTGCCTGAACTGAGCGAGGTGGCCATGTTGGGGACAGAAAGGCACTAATACTAATAATAATAATAATAATACATATGCGGCCCCTCTGGTCCACGGAGACAAAACAGAGGCCAGCGCTGACCCGACAGTACCAGCTCTTACCAATACGGCTGGTTTAATGCTACTGCAGCTGCTGCTATGGTAAAATGCATGCCGTGCCTTCACCATGTCAGCGGACCACACAGGCTCCAGGACCGCACCACACCCCAAACCCCACCACCACCCAGCAGGTAGACAGGGAGACTAGGCAACTTAGTGCAATAGTAAGTAGTAAAAGCATGCAGAGGAAGAGGCGCTAGTGTATAGATCCAGAGACTTGTCTGAGAGAGATGGAATTGGACTCAGAGAGAGAGAGTAGGAGGGGGGAGAGAGAGACAATAGAGAGGAAGGAGCAGGAGAAACTGCGTAGAAGTAGAACTAGAAATAAGAGAAGGAAGGGAGAAACCCCCCGAAAGAAGAAAGCAAATAGGATCATTCATTCATTCAGATTCTTGTCATTGCCAATAAAGAAGGGCCAGAGAAAGACATGGTTAATATCAATCCAAAAGAACAGAACAGAAGAAACAGGTGTTGAGAGAGACAGTTGAGGAGTTACAAAACTAAAACCAAGAACATCTCAAAATGTGCGTGACTGAACAGTAAGGCTGGGACAATAAGCAATTTTGAAGACACATAAGAGTGGCGTATTCAACAATATATATATATATATATATATATATATATATATTATTGTTACCTGAAAACAGCCATTTCGCTTATAGGCTAATCTCTCAAGACAGATTCAGCTTGCATATATTATGCTTGTAAATTGCAAATGACACAAATTACTGCCCTCCAACTTCTTGAACTGTCTCACTTCATACAACATTTTCGTGGCGGCGTGCACTCACAGTTCTGGGCCAAATCACAGCATCACAACAACTGTGCAGTTACTGGGGAAAACAAGGACAGGAGTGTTTGGGGAACCAAACAAAAAACAATATTGGTGGGCAGAATGTTTATCTTACAAGCCATTCTTTTCATGCAAAACATAATTTTGCTTATCAATTTCATGGAGTTAAGCAGTCCCAGGCTTACTGAACAGACATGCAACGCCATTACCGAAAGCGTTGACAGATGGATTGGGGGTAGAAAGCAAAGCCAAGCTTTGAGCGCAGAGGAAAGAGGGAGAGACAGACAGACAGACATAGCGGTGATAACATAAGAAACTCGAGTTTCTGCTGCAAACCAGTTATGAGCTGTGTGCACCACAGGACAGGCATGAGGTTAGATTTCATATGGGGACTAGGTTAGTAAAGGTGATTTCTATTCATGGATGAGTCATGTGTTCTTGTTTGATGAGGTAATTTCCTGCATCCGGTCTATATGGAGTTCGTTTTGGCCTATATCTAACGTGAGACAGGAAAAAACTTGCCTTGAGGGGCCAGATGAGAGTTGTGTGATTGTTGTTATTTGAGTACAACTGTCATGGATTAAAAGCATGTTTTGAAAATGTTGTTATGGGCCAAGTCCTAGAAATCAGCGAAAAATTCGTTAAACAGCGTGAACGTAAACACACTGTTTCAGCGCTGTTTCATAAACAAAGAATTGACAGTGGCTAGCTACGTCAAATTCCTGAATTTATACAAACTACAAACCAGGAAATTATGAATTCATTTTCAAGAATTTCCACAAATGCGTGTAGGAATCTACATTTGAGATCAATCTGTAGTTAAGCATGGAAATTAACCATATTCACACAGTCGCCATTTGCTCTTCGGGTCGAGGATGATACCCATCGAGAATGACGCAGGATCCAAAATGGCGTCCGTGTGAATATGGTCTATGGAGAGAGAGGGTTAAGGTGAGCGTAGGAGGAATGGTTTGTACTCACGGTTAACACTCTGTCTCCTACACACAGAGTACTGTCTCGACTGGCCGCCCCGCCCTCTGCGATGCGTGATATGTAGATTCCCTGAAAAGCAGGAGACGACAAGTTCACAGTCTGGAATTTTAAGATGTTTATTTAGGCTGGAGCACTCATTTCCTTTTGAACCCACTTATACCCAGGAATGACAGGGCAATTCACAACATCAATTAAAAACAACAATTAAAAACAACATTTCATAAATATATATTATTTTTTTCTTAAAAATTAGAGTAGACAATAATCTTTTACCTCATTTTTAGTATTTATGCCAATTAATTCCTCTCCACACACATTTCTGTTGTATCCCCCTGACACACCTACCACAAACAAACAGTTTGGCACATAAAAGACCTCCAACATGGTTTGTATATAATGGTATAGCCTAGGTCATTGCTAATAATGTCTAGTTTGCCCGTTTGCGTTTGCCCGTTTTCCCAGGGGTCCCGGGAAAACGTCTCATTTCTCTTTTGGGGTCTTGAGCTAAAAAGTTTGGGAACCACTGCTTGACATACCACAGCTTTTCAGAGTAGCAGCTATTATAAATCAGATGTCATCGGTGTACTGCTTTAAGCTTGTAATTAACATTCATTAAGTTACTGTTACAGTTGCTCTTCCCTGGACACCTCTGCCTCTCTACTAAACCAGACATAGCAGGTGGGTGGCACTGGGGGTTGGGGTGGGGTGGGTGGGAGTTTCTGGTGCAACAGGCAGCAATGCCCTCCCAGCTGAATCACAGTGCTAACTCACAGCCTGTCTACAACCAAGGGTTAGCAGATGGTCAGTGAGGGGACATCCTCCCATGGTGATGACGATCTTACGACAGCACACAACCCCAAATAAAGACCCCCTTTATTCACACTCATTAGTGCTGCTGGCGCCGGGGGTTCACACACACAGAGGTAATTTTGGAGGTGTTTGGACAGGAACAAAAGACACGTGGCAATTTGCGAAGCCTATTAAAAAAAAAGATGAAATGAAATAGATAAATACATAAAAAGACTATCAATCAAAAGCACCAATTTGATGAAGGATAATCAGGAAGCCCTGGGACACATGGTCCTCATTAAAAAACAAACATGAACCCGTGTCCCCTGTTTGTCCCCCCCCCCAAAAAGAGGTTGCACAATTTGTTTACACCGAATGAATGAAAACCCGCCGAATCTCTGGGGTCTGGTTCACCCAAAAAAAACAATACAAAAAGTCCATGTAAACATGCAGAGACAAAGTCTAACTGCAACAGAACTCCACAGAGCAAATAAGAACTAAGCACTCAGCAACTGGCGAGGCACTGCATCCACACAAACTTTTGTGTGGATGCAAGGTGAAAAAAGATAAAAGGTGAAGACTTTTACAGACCTGTCTAAAATCATAAGTTTATGCGTCCTTTTTCCTCGTTGCAGGGCTGCTCGTGCTGTGTGTGTGTGTGTGTGTGTGTGTGTGTGTGTGTGTGTGTGTGTGTGTGCTGAAACCAGCCCTATTGCACACAGGCCAGTGCACAGGCACAAATATACGCCACCCCCTGCCCCCCACCTCTTCCCATTCCAGTTACAGTGGGCCTATCAAGTGTCAGGGGCTTGCTATTCATATCTCCGTTGCCCCGGGGATGGCTTAAACCGCTGGGTGGCTAGAATAGATGGTGTGGAAATGGCCTGACATGGGCTAACGCCCTCTGGCCACGTCATTACAGAATTATACGATAAAACGTCAGCTAAATCCGGCAACTAATTTATAGATGTCGCACAAGTATGACATCTGATTATTGCATGGTAGTCTATGTCTATGGACCCCAAATTGATATGTATTTGGTCGTGGACCCCCCCATCGAAAAACATTTTGTGGCAGGGACCCCCAGACGAGAAGATTTATGTAAAAAAAAATCAAAATATTAAAAAAATGTCCAAACATTTTTGAGATTTTTCTAAACATTTAAAAAACAGATGTACAAGTATTGTATATCTGCTATTTTTGAATAGCCAAAGTATAAAATATGGATAAAGTGGTTAAAATAATTGTGGTGCTATATTAAAAGGGACAGTTCACCAAAATAAATACTTTTTTTCTATCGAGCGGTTCCGGTAGGAGACACAAAGAGTCTCCTTTGTGTCTCCTACCGGAACTGCTGTCTAGGCTACCGGTCCGCTGGTCATCAAATTATTGGCTCAGGAATGCAACAAAAACAAAAAATATCCATTAATTCAAGTGTCCATGGGGTGACTAATCGACAGAAAAAATGTAATTTTGGGGGTGAACTATCCCTTTAACTAAATTAGCTGGACACACAAGATGTTTGTTGGATGCAGTTGTCTTGTTGTTGGTTGACTATTGACATTTTGAATGTCCTGTACAGTCTTGGGACACGGCCTACAGGAGGAGAGGTTAGAATATGACACCATGTGTACAAGGTCTTCCACCAAGCAGTCGCCAATGAAATATGTAACAGCTTGTTGAGAGAAAAGCCCACGTGTGACTCCTACTCCCTACGGCCGTCTAGGTATTTAGCAGACACTCTTCATTCATTCAGACCCACCTACAAAGTGCCAGATCAGAGCAAATCCAAGTTCAAACCAATAATTGCGATTATCGATATTATCGCAATAATAAAAAAAATGCTTAAAACTTTAAATGACACTTTTGTTAATCACTTTTGTGATCCCCACAGCATTCCTATTCTGGGGGGAACGTTTGCCAAAACATAGCCTTGCAAGCTTGCAACACGTGAGCTTGTAGATCTGCCGTTTTTGTCAACTCGATTTGTGTAGAGTGAAATAAGAGCGCACCAAATGCACTCTTTACAGGTCTGTTTTATCAAGTATAGAGGGTGGTTAAGTGGTTCTGAATTTGCAGCTCAACAAAAGCTAATTCATCCTAGTGTATGCTGGAGGACAATTTCACGATAAATTAAAATCTCCACGATAAGATTATTGTGAGCGTTTTTTTTATCTTGAGCGTTTTTTTTTAATCTATTGTCTTTTTGCATGGACCTATTGTGTCTGAAAATAAAGTTTATCTATATTCCCCTCTGTAAGAAAGTTTCCATGCTTTCTGGAAAAAAAGAAAGGTGTGCACGTTTATAATAATATGTGCTCTCTCTCACCGTGTCCCCCGTGCGGTAGGCCGTGGAGCCCTTTCCCCCGGCGATGCTGAAGCCCAGCCCCTTGTCGTTGCGGATCAGGGAGGTGGTGAGGCGCTGGCGAGACGCCGCGCTGCTGCCGGCGCCGCCGGGGCTGTTGGCCTCCAGGCTGAACGGCAGGCCGCTGCTACGTCTCTCCCGGGGGAAGTAGTCGTCCTCGGGCCGCAGCGGCGTGGTGGTGATGGCGTTCTCCGGCTCCACCATGCGCTCGCGCAGCACCGACATGGAGACCGTGACGCCGGAGCTGCGGAGGGCCTCCACCGCCGTGTGATGCTCGGCCCCGTTGAGGTCCACGGCGTTCACCTTGAAATAGAGAGTGACAGGGTAACTATCGTTAGCTGTCGGAGCAGAAACCTTTTTTTCCAAACGATTAGTCACCCCATGGAGACTTGAATTCATGGATATTTTTCTGTTTTTGTCACATTCCTAAGACAATAATTTGATGACCAGCGGACCAGTAGTCAGCGTTTCCGGTAGGAGACACAAAGGAGACTCTTTGTGTCTCCTACCGCGGATTGTCATCATATTATTGGCTTAGGAATGCGACAAAAACAAAAGATATTCATGAATTCAAGTTTGCTTGTTGAAAAACCAGAGGGCCGTGATTTTATTTAAAGGACGGTCGTCTTCATCCGATGCAGATCAATACCCGTCCATTCTTACATGTGAGCCCTGTGGTGAGATGGTTCCTGGGCCCCGATCTACGGTGGACTTTACCTCTAAGAGTTTATCTCCAACTTTGACTCCTGCTCTGGCAGCTGGGCCCTCCTCAGATACTCTGGAGATGAAGATTCCCTGGAGAGATGAAATACATTTTGTTTAAAGGTACTTGAACACTTAAACCCACATTTTTAAGTGTTTGTATTCATTTATTTTACCCCTCCATCTGTCTTGTATCCAGTCATCCTCAGTACTTTCAAAACACCATCATGAAGGAATGCGACAAAACCAAAAATATCTCCATGAATGCGAGGCTTCATGGGGTGAAGTATTCTTTTAACGTGCGTTAAGCACAAAATCCATGGCCCAATCTTCAGGGTAACTGCGTGTTTCGGCAGGTTAAATTTACAAGATTTTTAAGGTTAGAATTAAAAAAAATCACACCCAGTGTGAAGTGGGCGGTGTGTGGTCATCACAACATGACTCACTTTAAAAAAAGGATAAATGACTTTTTTTAAAGTCCATACTGCTATTCATAGGGCTGCACATGTGTCATGTGTTTCGCTAGCCAATCACAGTCCTGAATTTGCAAAGTCAGCCAATCACATTACAGTTAGTGGTGATGACACTAGCTGTAATGTGATTGGCTGACTTTGCAAAAGTATCGATTTGCATTAACAATGGAAGGGTTAGGGGGTATACAAATCTTTTGGTCGGTGTCCAAAACTCACTTATAGGGGGCGGCTACACCGCCCCAAAAAAAGAGAGAAATAATACAGGTCTGTGCTCCCTGTCAAAACACAGCTTTGTAGAATAGATAGAATAGGATAGTCACCACTCCTTTGGGGTGTTATTTTTGTCACATTATATGTATATGCACATATGTGAACATTTCCTTTGCTTTTTACCCATCCTATAACAACTAGGAGCAGTGGGCAGCCTTCTCCCTCCATTGGCGCCCGGGGAGCAATTAGGGATGAAGAGTCTCGCTCAAGGAAACGCATACATCGACACATTGCTGTGTGGATGTACCTGGGGACAACCAGGGGCTCTGGCTCCCCAGGCGGGCTCACTAAGCACTCAGCTATGGCCGCCCCCATAATACTGTATGTATGGTGTATTTGTAGCTAGACACCATATGTAATTGCACTTGATATTTTTTAACCCATTTAGACCTGAGGCCGATTCTACAAAATGTCTTCTAAATCCAAATAGTTTTCTGAAAAACGATTGTTGCTATATCAGTGGTGCTCAAACTTTTTCATGTCAAGGACCCCCAAAATGATATGCATTTGGCCGAAATAGTTTTCAATAGGGACCCCAGAAGCAAAGATTTATTTATATATATATATATATATATATATATATATTCAAAAATGTGCGCAAATGTTGGATATTTTTCAAAAATAGCAGATATACAAGCTCATAGCTCTGAGCTTGTAGATCTGCTATTTTTGAATAGCCAAAGTATCAAACATGGATGGATAAAGTGGTTACACAGATGCTTTCCCGGTTTTGAATGAGATAAAGGCCTCAAATCTAGAAAAAAGACCTTTGCAGACACCCTGATTGATCGTTACCTCATCGTCTCCTTTGTACGGAGTGGATCCTTTCCCACCCGCGATGCTGATGCCCAGCCCACCCGTCTGCCTCAGGATGTGCAGGGTGTGCTGCGAGGTGAGGACAGGACAGGACAGGACAGGACAGGAGAGGAGAGGAGAGAGAGGCAGTCAGTACAACTAGTGGTGAAACCTGACCGAAAAAAACATATCAGCTCAACTCAGCAAAGGCCAGAAGGGAGCGAAAGCCCACAAAGTCACAACAATCACAATTTGGGTGAAGTTAACCATCTTACTGCCAAGTCTTTATAAAGAGCCAGTTACTGGCTATGCAAGTAGGCCTGTCACAATTATTACATAATAGTCTAATCGCAATTATTTTAAATAATCACAATTCTTTTTGCATAATCGTTTCCATGTTGAAAAAAAATTCAGACATTTTCAAATATAAAAAAATAAATAGCAGATCTACAAGCAGATCTACAAGCTTACAACACGTCACTTTGTGACACATTGTAAGCTTGTAGATCAGCTATTTCTGCTATTTTCAAATGTATCAAATTATTAAATATGTCAATAATTTCTTTGTATAGTTAAGTTATTTGTCATATTTGCCCTGTGCAATTATTTTTTACGAAGCCTAAAAGGCAAACAGAAATGTATTGTTTTCTTATGTTACAATGTTCAATGGCCAAACACACAATTGAATCGTAAATCACAATTATCTGAGTGACAATTAATCGTCGACTTAAATGTGTAATCGTGACAGCCCTGTATACAAGCGGTGATTTGTTTTCACATCTTCAATGACGTCAGTGATGTTGTAAATTGTGGGAGAAAACTCTCCTTCTGCCCAGGAGGTGGCGCCAAGTGCTGGGGAAAACAACTTTGAGACTGTGGACAACATGGAGACACAGACAACAGAGAACAGACAAGTCTCTGGAGACTAATCTCAATTTAAGTGGATGTTCGATGGATTTCATGTCTTTGCTACATTTTTGGACAATTGAGATGTAGTTGGGGTGGTGGGGGCGGGGGGCGGGGGGCAGTCAAAATGAAAGCTACTGCCAAATAACCTCTTTAAAAAATCTTCAAACTGTATATGAAACCACTTAATTGACATTAGTCCCAGAGCATACACTGAAACACACACACACATACTGTCTAAAGCCCTTTAGCTAAACACAGAGAGGCTAACCTCAAACCGAACACATACATTGTTTAGTGTATGTATCGTGTGGGGGGGAAAGTACTTTAACAATAACATAACACTATATATATATATATATATATACCAAAACTGGACTGAATACCAAGCCATGAGGGTCCTCAGACTGAATATGTGTATGCTGGATGCGCGCAAGCCATGCAGAATGGGAGAGGAGTGGGAGAAGAGTGGGAGGAGATGAGGACGAAAGGTGGAAGGGAGGGGAGTGTATGTGGGAGACATGAGAGGGGGGGGGGTGTGTGCTGGGTCCTGGGCGTGGGCAGAAGGCAGAAGGCTGTGGGCTGCATATAGTATTGCAGAGAGACATTGCCATCCTTTCTAAAATCGACAATAATTCCCATGGCAGCCATTTTGCTCTTACGTCATAACAGGAGAGGGTGGGGCATGATGGGGTATGACATGTGAGCAAAGTGGCTACCGTGTGAAATCATGGTCAAAGGCATTCGGTGGCATTCGGTGGCAAATTCTCAAGACATTTATTGCGCATACAGAGGCACAGCAGGCTTTTAATGCAGCGATCATGATGCCAAGCTTCCAGGAACACAATCATTGAAACAAATTCATGTATTTACCAAACTAGATTTTCTCTCAGATTCAGTAAACTGACAGGTCAATGCTTGCATCATAAGTTAATGTAATGATAATGATGATATTGAGAAATGATGCAAGCATCTACTGTATGTATTTTATTGATTGACACCAGAAGTAACCACCCAGCACTAGATTTATATTGTTAATATGGCTTATTAGTTTTTCTACTCAAACACCACTTTCACAAGGCTACCAGCCATTTTTAAGAGTCCCTAATATATTATTAAAGCCAAGAATACCAAACATGCTCATGATAAAAAAAAGTAAAAAAGAAAAACACAAAAAGAAAAACCCACAAAAAAACAAACCTAAGTTTCCTTCACTGCTTAATACACAAATGTTTTTTCGATTGACAGCTTTTAGCACACAAATGTCTACATGAGTTCATAATTCATATTGTCTGGCACAATTGTTTCAAAGTCAACTTGTTAGTGTGGCTGGTCGTAGTTATATCAATATAAAATGTTCTACCATTGTGAAACCAACTTAATTTCCCTAGTCCTAAATTACAACATAACTACACAGTAGTTATGTTAACATTAAGGCACATAATGAAGTATACTTGTCTTGATTAATATTTCTGTGAATAATGAAATCGTTCTAATAGATGCAATTGTGCTGTGATGTTAAAGGTAAAGAGGCTGTGATGAAAAAAAAATAATACTGGTATATATTGTAGAACATAGGACACAACACAGAAAGTAACACCTTTTATCCTGTTAGCTAAACATAAATTACAGAAATGAAGGTGCTCTTTTTTTGGTTGGCAGCTGTGTTCAAAAAGTAACCTGCTTCACAAAGTTTACAAAGTAACCAATGTCACATGTAATCTGACATTGAAACGCTGTAGTTTTTTTTTTTTTTGCTTTGCACCCTGTTCTATATTAAAGTAAAAGGCTCCAATCGCCCGAGTTGCTCCAGTGCCTTCTTTATTCAGCTAACCTGCATGTCTGTCCCAGTTTAATAAAAACACAGAAAAGAACATAGTTCTGCAGGCATTTCTCCATCACGCCACAACCAGCCAATTTCCTGCAGGGCCACACAGCCTGGATGAGGGGATGAACAGGGGGCAAAGAAGGGTAAGCGAAGGGAGAGGTAGGTGAGTGCGTTAGCGTTGTTGAACCTGGGGATGGGCTGATGCCTTTTACCATGTTGCCCAAAAGTCAAGGGGGCAAGATGGGAATTAAGCAATTAACATCATCTGCCAGCTGGCAAACGCAGTTTTCTAATATTAGTACCGTAGTCTCTGACATAATGTACGCATCCTACCTGGGTCAGGTTTTTTTTTTCTTCCCCATTCTGAATTCCCATAGACGTGTTTAATATAGCGGCATATAAGAACCGTGTTCCAAAAATAAACAAAATGAGCCCGGCGGGTTTGACTCATATGGATATGAACCATCAACTGAAGGCGAGAAAACGCTAACGTCACCGTCGCCAAATTAATTACATTTTCGCCAGAAACAGACTGTATCGAATATGAGTGACTGACTATCGTAAACGATACAGAGCCAACTCCCTGACAATATCGCTGGGACAATATGTTTATTTTTTTACCACAATTCTTATATGAGACGATTCTAAGATGACCCAATGTTATTCTCCATAGAGAAATTACATACGTGACCCAGGGACTTCTGTACTCCGTTTCCCCACAGATTATCCATTACTAGGTTCCAGGTTTAAGTTTTTTTCCCAAGATGCACTGGATCACTAAAAATACAACTTGTCCTCGGTACAGCTGTTCAACTTCTTTAAAACAATCTAATGTTCGAATTCCTCACTTACCATTAAAAATAAATGAATAAAAAGATTACAATTAAATAGTAGTCACGACATCCCAGGTTCTACCATGCTGGCCGCTGAATAAATGAGTAAGGGTGAGTGTTTCCCTGGTGATTGGCTTGTATTAATCGTGAATTTCTGTGGGTTGTTTTCCCCCACCTGAGAGAAGTTTGAATGAATGAATGAATGAGTGAGTGAATGGAGTGAGTGAGTGAGTGAGTAAGGGACGAAGAGACAGAGAGAGAGAGAGAGCGAGAGAGAGAGAGAGAGAGAGAGAGAGAGACACTGGATGGGAAAGAGAGTAGGTACAGACCTCTTCCTCCTCAATTCGAGCAGGTTCAATCAGCAGATTATTGACTTGATCAAATGACACCCCCTGTTAGGACAGGAACCAGCGAGAGGCATGCGGATTAGTGAGGCCAAAAATAAAGTTATGCACACGCGTACTCAAAAAACAAAAAGTAATTATAATTGAGGAAATCAACTGAATAAAAACGTTAACAAAAAGCACACACACACACTTCCAGTTAACCTCACCACCACACACACACACATACTCCTTTGTCTGCTTTTTGGTGGGGGGGGGGGCTTTGGAATTTAATACAAGGGGACCCAATTCAAAGTAAACCTTCATCCCACACTCACTACCCAGCCACCAGAAGCAACATACAGGCAGAGGTTGGAAAGATGAGAGCCACGAGTGAAGCTACAGTAAACCATTCAACCATTCAAGTATAGAGAGAGATACATGAAAGACAGCAAAGCCTCCCATAACAGCGTTAACCAGAACAAACAAAATCTCCCCCAAAAGTCACCACAAGACACATTTCCCTTCAAGTGGAAGAGCATGTCACTCTACGCCAGTGGTTTTAAAAGAATTTCATATCAAGGTCCATTAATTATTCAGCATTTGAGCCACGGACCACCGTTTGATGAGATCTAGCCTCTCAGACCCAAAACTTAGAATATTTTGTTATCATTGAATAAGATTCCACAATTCCATGCTGTATTGATGTTTTTACCATAGGATAGATAACAGGCAAATGTTGATCAAAATGACAATTATTTAATTAAGTAATGCAGATGCTTAACAATACTTTTACTCTTGTGAGCGTAAAATGAAACCAAATGGACCCGTAAGGCTCCAATTGGTTTCATTTTACGCTCTCAAGAGTTAAAGATCTAATAACGGTCCATTTGGTTGCCAACTCTCCATCATTTAGCTGGGGACCACCTGGAAACTCCTCAAGGACCACTGGTGGTCCCCGGACCACCAGTGGTCAACATGCTTCCATAGAAGCATCTATGGAACATGCTTCCATAGCAGTCATGCTGGCTTCTATGGAATCCAAATAACTGACATCAGTCGTGGAAACTGAGAACTTGAATCCATAGTACAATAATGAAAAAGGCAGATTACGTAGAATTGTTCGTGTTGCACTCGATGAAGCAATCTTCCGATAATATGATCTATTCTGTTGAATTCACTCTATTTTATGGATCTCAACATTCCAACTCTGCCATTCTGAACATTCTGGTTGGTCTGGAAGGCCGGCCACCCGTACAAACACACGTCTGGTCCTCCACACATACACACACACCACAAGCACACAAAGAGCATATTAGTTGTCAGACTCTGACATTAGTCCCCTGATCCCACATGATTCAAATAGCAGGCAGAAATAAGCTCAAAGAACGTTTTAAATGTTACTATTCTGCAGGGATCAGGGAACATATAATGAGCTTTGATTATTATAATGCTCTCAAAATCATTTCCCCAGGTTAGGGTGATGATGAATCAAAACAGATCTCCAGTTAAGCTTCCTGATGACTTGGTCATTGATCAGGACATCATTTATTTGTCTTATTTCTGAAGCAGATGCCACTCCCTCACCACGCATACATACATACACACACACACACACACACACACACGCACGCAGGCACATTTTTTGCAAAGTTAACAATGCAGCTGCTGGGCAAAAAAAGGTCATTAACCAATTAAAAATAAAAATCAGGAGAGGGTGCAAATGATATGGTGAAAAGCGTAGGAACTGAAATGATGGGCAGATGTGAAACAAGATGAGCTGGAAGTCAGCCCACAGCGAGCAGAGGGGAGGAGGGGGTGGGGCATCGTCATTTGACATCAAAACATAGAATTCATTTCTGGCATAACTGGCAATATTTAATGAACAAAAACAGTGCTATTATACAAGCTTGACATTATCACTAAACCGGCATCACAATACAAAATCATAAATAAATGTCCCCCTTGTAACATTGATTATTGTCTTCAAGCATCAAGAATCGCATACTAGGTATTCTTTAATAGTAACAATACCTCTTTGTTATTTCAGTACTGTGGTCTAAAGTGACGAGTGATGTTGAGTTTATGAAGAGTATATGAGATCTATGATAAAAGATACCCGCACAGGCGCACACTTCGACTTGCGCGTTCCAGAGAGGTTATTTGACCCATTCAATCCGGCAACGCATTCGTGTCATTTTTTTTATTTCTTTGGCTATTCAAAAATAGCAGACCTACAAGCTTGTAGATCTGCTATTTTTGAAATTAAAATCTTTGAAAATATATATTTTTAAAGCAAACATTTGAAACTCAAATCTGTGCTTCTGGGGGTCCCTGGAATAACACATTTTGAGATGGGGGTCCGCGGCCAAATACTGTACATGTCTTAATTATTTTTCTAAATCCTAACAGTATGTTGCTATATCAGTGGTGCTCCAACTTTTCCATGTTAAGGACTCCCAAAAATGTAATTGGCCGTGGACCCCCATCTCAAAATATGTTGTTCCAGGGACCCCCAGAAGCACAGATCAGAGTTAGAAATGTTCGCTTTAAAACATATATATAGGTTTTGCACAAATGTTCGACGATTTTTCAAAAATCGTGGAATCGTGGATCTCTATGAGCTTGTACTGCTATTTTTGAACAGCCAAAGAAATCTTTAAATGACACAGATGCGTTCCCGGTCTTAATGGGTTAATGCGAAGTTGCTTCACATTAAACAACCTCTCTTGAACGTGCAAGTGGCAACCAGTGTGTGAGTATCTATTATCGTTGATCTCATCCATACCGCTTGTCGCCTACGCGCCTGCTTTTAAAGTAAACTCTTTTCCCACTAGAGTTCATGAAGAGGAAAGTCAGTAAATGATAACTGGTGTTGTTTGTGGAGAACATAGTGGACACTGTGTCCTTGCAGGGGGGAGGGGTGACAGAGCGTGGGGGGGGGGGGGATGCCAAGCTTTTGAGGGAGATAAAAGTTGGCGAGTAAAATGTAGCAGAGCAGAATCGCAGAGTCAGCTCCCAACAACAAACACTCCCCTTGGCTTCTAGAGCGGCAGGGTGGGGGGGAGGAGAGGAGGGTGGGGGTGGTGGTGTGGATGGTTGTTTATTATTCTGCACAATGACCCTGCATGCACCCTGCAATATCCCTCTCCTCTCAGTCAAAGTGCTGTAGCAGGACACTCCAAACCAAATGCAAGGTGCAAGGCGGTAGATAGGAATAGGGCTTCTATGCATGTTAAAGGTTTGCATAGAGGCAATGAGCAAGCCTTTTGCTAATTCAGTATACTGTCAAAGGGATACTATGCTTAATATAGTGATGTGATGATTTTTAACATGGGGGTGCGGTGCCTTGTGCCCAATACCATGACATGATTTTTTTTTCAATAAAATGAAATTAGACAGACTGCCGTAAGGTTACTGTGTCATGTCAACAAGACACATCCCAGTACGTTGGTTTTACTTAACCAAATGAACCCTAGCGTCTCTTGTTCTGGGCATGTCATGATATAGGCAAACATTCTTTGAAAATAGGTGAATATTTGGCAAATAATTTACTCATCTACAAGCTCACACAACACATCCCAACTCGACATGTTGTGAGCTTGTAAATAAGCAATTTTTGCCCAATGGATTTGATGTAAAGGGGAAAAAAGTAGGGGGGCCCCCCAAGTACAGACCTCTGTGGGACCCTGGTAAAGACAGTTATTTATTTATTTTAACAAAACAAAACAAGGTAAGGTTTAAGGTTTATGTGCTTAAGCAATAACATGATTCTGAGGAGGAACATTCTCTAACCTATGTAAAACAAGGCACAGGCAACTTCCTGTAAAAAAGCTGTGTACTCCATAACACCCCCACGGGCTCTCTCCTTTACCTTGATTTGACTGTTGTTCACCTGGAGGAGGTGCCGACTGTCTTCCAGCTCTGACACCTCCCCCGCCCTGTGTCGGAGAAGAGGCGTGACGTTGCACTCCTCCTCGTCCTCGTCCTCCTCCTCTTCTTCCTCCTCCTCCTCTTCCTCGTTGCCCCGGCTCTGGACGACGACGGTCTGGCTCTGTGCGTTGATGAGGCTGTCCGGACTGAAGCCCTGCATGTGGATTAAAAACAAAAATAAAATCTCATGACTGAAACGTTTTGTTGTCAGGCCTGTAGATCCTAATCTGCAATTTGTGAAAACGTCTGTATCTCGCCTGAGTCGCCTCCCTTGTTTTTCTCTGCATTTTTGACGAGACATGCTATGTTCAATGGCTAATAACTAGTGAACGGTCAAAAGCAAAGAGAAAACCTCCGTGTTTAGCAACGATCGGGGGATCGATCATACTGGAGATAAATATTCTGTGACTACTTGAAAAGGTTATAAAAACGAAAAATCGCTGGCACTATAATTGACAATTATTTATTTATTTACTTGGCACTGAATGAGTTAACACATTCACTGCCAGGGGTTTTCTAAAACAGTTTGCAGCCTCTGCCAGCAGTTTACATGGTAAAACATAGGAACATTTTTATTTTGTTCTCCGTTTATTTCTTAACATTGAAGTGAATGGAGCAGCAACTTTTTGGAAAATGTTATCTCCTGCTTCTTTGTGAAGAACGGAAAAACGGAAAAAACAAAAAAATAAAAAATACATATTTTTATTTTTATAAAAAAAAAAAAACGTGTATAAACGTTTTTGGCAGGCAATAGCTTAATTCTCAAAAAGGTTTATAAAAGTTTTTGGCAGGCAATGTGTTAATCTTAAAGGAGACACACCATGAATTAAAAAAAAAAAAAGATATTTATGGTGTATGTCCCTCAAACCATTTTCAAAAGGTTTGAGCCTAAATCAACACTCAGATATACTCATCCCAAGTCAATTCTCTCAGGCTTATAAAGCACTTTCAGCTGCAATACCAAAACGTCCTGTTGGGCAGAGGGGTGCTACTGAGCAATTCTGTCTGTCAAAATACATGGGCAGAAAGTTTCGTGATGTAAGCAAACATGCCATTCTGAGATGGCCTGTTCAGACACGCCCATTCTGAAAATCTCTGAAATGAGAATGAATGACTGAATGTTAAAAAAAAATATTTTTTGGGGTACAAGAGACACTGGGGAGCCCAAAAAAAAAATTCATGGTGTGTCTCCTTTAAAATAACTAATGACCAAAAATATTTTCGGTGCGCAACATGCTTCCATAGAAGACATTGCTGACTTCTATGGAATCCAAATAGACTGAGAAGTGTAATCCGTGCCTGTAGCAGAGCGGCCACCGTCTCAGGCTTTGGCAGCTTGGTTATCTTGAAGTGCTTCTTGTAGTGCGGCGTGTCTTTGCGGATCAGGCGCTGCTTCTCCATGGGGAAGGACGGCTGCTGGTCCTCGTCTCCCCCACTCCCCTCGCCGTCTTCATCCTCGTCGTCAGGACAGCCGCGGATGATGGGCTCCTCCGCAAAGTGCACGGTGGGCTGGGGGGAAGGGAGCAATGCTTGATATTCAATATATCTCCACTTTTCAGTCACTGTTCCAAATTTGTGGAACAGCCTACCTCTACTTATTAGGTCTGCACCCTCCTTGGACATTTTTAAAAGCAGACTCCAAACGCACCTGTTCTCCCAGGCCTTTTAACTAAACCTCCTGCTATTATATCATAGCTATTTGTCTTCCTGTTATGGTTTCATATATTTGATGCTTTTTTTGTTTTATTTTTTGGAGCATGTTCAGTATTTGATGTGTGTTTTAACCTTGATGTCTTATGTATACAATTGTCATACTGTGCAGCACTTTGGTCGGCCTCTGGTTGTTTTTAAATGTGCTTTATAAATAAAATTGACTTGACTTGACTGACCTCAATATACTCCACCTCCATCTCGTCCAGCTCCTCCTCCACCTGGTGGTTGTGATGTCCGTCCACCAGGTCCTGGGCCGGGGGGGCGGCCGCTATGGTCACACCTTCTCCTCTCCGCCGCTCCTCGTGGGAGTTGGCCGACACCGTGCTGTTGGAGGCCTGGGAGTCGTGGCTATGGTTGGACAGGCCACTCAGACGCTTCTCCTATACCAAAAAGACAGGAGATTTTAAGTACATCACGAACAGTGGTGGAAGAAGTTCTCCGATATTTTAATCAAACCATTTAGACCTGAGGCCAATTCTAAAAACGCCTTCTAAATCCTGACCTAAGTTTTCTGAAAAACAACAAATGTATGTTGCTACAGTATACACTGTACATAGCAACAAGAACCCCAAAAGGGGTTCTCGTCCTGAAAGGTATATTTACAAATAGGGGTTCCCGCCGAAAACGTTAGTCAACTTTTACTTGCACTTAAACAATAAAAGGCTTAAATCGTACGTGTAGCTCCAGCGTTCATCTCTTCTGCATCTATTGTCCCTACCCTTGTGACGCACCGGACTGGCCGTTTAAGGCTGAGGCACAACAGTAGAATCTCTTTGTACTAAAAACATATTTAGATATGGCAGATCTACAAGCTCAAAACGCGTTGTGAGCTTGTAGATCGGCTATTTTCAAATAGCCGGTTAATGTATATTTTATAATGTAATAATTTATATCTGCAAAGTAACTAGTAGCTTAAGTTTTCAAATAATTGTAGTGGAGTAAAAGTGCAATATTTGCCTCTGAGATGTAGTGGAAAATAAGTAAAAGTACTGGCAATTGGAAATACTCCAGTAAAGTAAAAAAAATGTACTTAAATACAGTACTTGAGTAAATGTACTTAGTTACTTTACACCACTGGTCACGAATTAACCACACCACTAGTGAATGACCCCCACCTGGATCCGCATTAAGCCATGTTTTATGACATTGTATCCATGTTTTATCATTTCTAGCTAGCTGTTTGGTGCGTCAGGACCCATGTTTCGGTCACGGACCAATTTTTTATGGGTCGCAAGTAAAATATCCCCCTTTCATCAATTATAAACAATTCCAAAAATGTTTCATTTTTCATAAATAACATTTAAAACATCAAATCATTTCCATAAATACATTTTAATAAACGCTTAAGAAGCACAATGCGTCGCTTTGTGCCGCGTTGTAATATTACGTGTACTGCACCTGCGGGTCAAGGGACTCTGCGTCCCCGTCGGGTTTGGATGTGTAGGCTTCATTCCTCCTCTCCTCAATCACTTTCTTCATCACCTTCAGCTCACTGGGGTGGGGTGTGGCTCTGCGCTGAAGGCCCTGAGGTGAAAACAAAAAAGACATTACGAAAAAGGGCAGCAGATAATGATTCAGTACAGACCTGACCAGACTTGTACATTTTCTTTTTATGTCAAACATAAAGTAGATGTTCCTGTGTGGGGCAATGACAGCCAACTGTGTTCCTGTGTGGCAATGACAGCCAACTGTATTCCAGTGGGGCAATGACAGCCAACTGTGAGAGATGTAGTGTGAAAACATAAATCATGGAATGATCATCAGACTTGAGTGATACAACTTCATCCGGATTTAGAGAATGTTATGCAAAAACATAATGCACACAAAAAATCTGTATGCCAAAACATTTCATTTCTACAAGGGCTTTCGCGGAAATTATCCAATCAGACCTACAGTACCAAGAGGTTGAAAATCATCCTGACAAGTGTGTAGAAGAAATTAAGCAACTCTTAACCCACTAAGACCTGTCACTTTAGATTTCTTTGGCTATTCAAAAATAGCAGATATACAAGCTCATAGCGCGGCACCGAGTGCCGCGCTATGAGCTTGTAGATCTGCTATTTTTGAAAAATCTTGAAAAGATTTTTTTTTTTTTTTTCCAAAAAACTTAGGATTTAGAAAACATTTTTAAGAATCGCCTCAGGTCTTAATGGGTTAATAAAGGATCCCTAATAAGTCTTATATGCCTTGATACTTTCTACATCTACAATTAAAAACACCTTAAAGATTGTATTTATTTCATAAATAGTTCATCTTTTACTCAAGGGGGACAACGCCCGTCACAGGTTGAAGATGTCATTGTCCATGTGCGGTCCAGCCCTATGGAATGTATAGAATGCATGTACTAACCAAAAACATTTAAGGTTAATATGAGCATCAAAACAATATTTTAAGTACGTTTTTATTAGCACATGCATTCCATAGGGCTGGACCACACACAGACAAATTAAATCAACTTGCGACGGGCGTTGTCCCCCATGAGTAAAAGATGAACTACTGTATTTCTAAAATAAATGAAATATTGAAGGTGTTTTACATTTTTTGTTATTGAGGCATATGAGGATTATTAGCCATGCAGGGATACTTATAAGTACTGTGGGTCCTCACCCTGCGCTCTGCCGCGGCCTCGTCATCTTCGTCATCCTCGGGCTTCATCTCCTCCTGGAACTGGATGACCGACACTCTGTTCAGGTTGCTGTCTGTCCAGCTGTCGTCCACGCTGTTCTGCAGCAGGTTCTCTGTAGAGAGAGACAGACAGATTTTAAAAGCGCAAAAGCAGACAATAAATACAAGACTTAAATTACTCCAATATAAATGGTTAATGAGAACGTATATAACTCCTGTCAAACTCCATCATATGTCCGCTAATATTCCAGATGTCTGTACTAAATGTTTAACTGAGAAAGGAACGTTATTTCATTGTATGTGGGAGTGTCCCAAGATATTGCAGATATTTTGGAAGGAAGTCATGAGATGTCTGTCAAATGTATTTAAATGTATAGTTCCTGTAAGTCCGAAACTATGTATATTGGGAATCTACCCTAAGAACTTTGTACAAAGTCCAAGTCAGACCAAAATCCTAGATTTTGGACTCCTCCAAGCCAGGAGAGCTGTAGCGTTATACTGGACAAATATGGAGATACCATCATTAAGGGTATGGCATAAGGAACTCATGAGTTGCATTGGACTGGAAAGGTTAACATACATAACTAGGGGAAAGCAAAATGAATTTGACCAACTGTGGGAAACATATATGAATGCTGTGGATATTACTGTTTGAGAGAGAAGGAAACTGAATTTTTTATTTTATTTTTATTAATCTATTTATTTTATTTGAGAAAGTGTAAGCAATGTGATCATTTTCTTTTTTATGGCAGGTGCAAGGGGGTATGTGTGTATGAATGTGTGTGAAAGTTGATGTCTTGTATGTAATAAAAAATTAAATAAAAATATTTGAAAAGAGAGAGACAGACAGAGGGACTTTTAGAAGGACATTTAGAAGGACATTTAGACCCCAGAAAAAACGCAGGCTAAAATCCTAGCAGGAAGTTGTGAAACATGCGGAAAGTTGCGAAATAATGCAGAAAATATGTGAGGTAGCAGATTTATAAAAGAGGTGCTCTTTTATGGTGGATTTGAAGAAGGGAGTCGCGCTATTTGATGGCCGGTGGTAGGGCATTCTACATTTTGGTGGCATAATAGTAGAATTAATTCATCCCCATGTTTGTGCCAAATCTGGGGTGAATCAGTGGAGCTCCCTCTGGTGTTGTGCCCGTGGGCATTACTCAATCTTTTGAAATAGTTGGGACAGTTGAGTATATAGTATATAGAGGGCCCATTGAAGATAACAAAACAACATTCTAAATAAGTAATGATAAAAGTGCTGATGTAAATACTGCTACTCACCCAGGCTGGGGGAGGGCTGCTGGGGCAGCAGGTAGCAGGTGAGCACCTTCTCTCCCGTCCTCTCGTCATCCTCTGTCTGGAACTTGAGCATGGGCTGGGACTGGTTCTCTGCCAGCCACATGGCCTTCAGGTTGAGGTTGGCCAAGGAGAAAGGCAGGTTTTGTAATCTGGACAGAGGAGGGGAAAAAAAGGAGAAGCAATGAGCAAGTGTTCTTTCTTCAAACTGTATTACACCATTAAGACCTGGAACGCATCTGTGTCATTTTTTGATTTGAGCAAAAAAGCATTATTTTAAACTTTGGCTATTCAAAAATAGCAGCTCTACAAGCTCATAGCGGCACCGAGTGCCGCGCTACGAGCTTGTAGATCTGCTATCCAAAAAAAAAAAAAAAATGTGTGCATCTTGAATATACATATTATTTTAAAGCGAACATTTTTAACTCAAATCTTTGCTTCTGGGGGTCCCCGGAACAACATATTTTGTGATGGGGGTCAGTGGCCAAATACATATAATTTTGGAGGTCCTTGACATGAAAACGTTTGAGCACCAGATATAGAAACATACGTTTTTCAGAAAACTGTTGGGATTTAGAAGGCATTTGTAGAATCGGCTTCAGGTATTAATGTGTTAATAAAAGAGCTGTGTCGATTTTATGCAGGACAGTCCATGAATAGGGGGATCAATGCAAGCCATCAACTAACTTGAAAGCCACAATTCAAAATACAAGCCCAAATGCATGTAAATTGAAAATGCTATTTTACAGAAAACATGAAACAGCTAGCAGAATGCAATTTGTTTTAGCATATTTAAGTATTTCCTGTAAAAGCGGATATAAAGGGAGGGATTGTCAGATATTTATTGCTGTTTACAGTAGCCAATTGGACTCGCTAAAAAACAGATGTTTTACCCCTATGTTTCCCCCTTGCTGTTCGCACTGGGTTGTCTTGTCAAATTAAGCTAAGCTAGCACAACCGTAACCTAAAATGCTGTTCATTAACCTAACCCCAAGGGTAAACCTACAGAGTCGTCACACCTAATAATTAGGTGTGGTGTACAATTATTGTATCACGTTTCCGCTCCTTCTCCTTGTAACATTGCTGATGCAGCCTGGTTGCCAGAGAAAAACATTGCATTGTACGTTTCTACAAACCACGGATATGTTGAACATTTCTGAACCCACAATTTTGAGATTGTCAAAGTCTGCACAGCCAAAAACACAGCAACGACTGCTATTTTTCTGAAATCTTGTAAATTTGTGCAAATCTTCGTATATACATTTTTTTAAGTGGACATTTTTTACTCAAAACTTGAGTTTTTCCAAAAATAGCTGAAGTATAAAATAATGGTTTATGTGGTTACACAGATGCATTCCCGTTCTTAATGGTTTAAGCCACTGTGCAGTCAGTAGCGTTTATTCTCACAGTTTGGTTGCTACTATATATTAGCCTGGTAAACCCTCCCTCCGGAAATCTCATTTCCATTTGATTTCAGGAAGGAGTCTGGTCTGAAACGCCTTTCTGCAATAATCGCTGTGGGCTGGAGTTGGGCGGGAGTAATACCGTTGACTGACAACCCCTTCAACCAATGATCGTTTTTCCCCTTCAGCCAATCAGCAGTTCATTTTGACGAGCTCCAGACTATGTGACGCACCGGGACTTTTGGGACGGCCATGCCGAAAATAGGTTGCCTTATTGGGATACATGCGTGTCACTCCCCGCCCCTGCCGGTTCTCTAAATTTATGTTTTTAAATAGGCTCTGTCATGATTAATTGACCACATATATGAAGTTAAACAACTAAATTCTATCCAAACGATATGTTAATAGTAAATTCCGTGCCTCAAAAAAGAAGTTTGAGACCGTTTTAAGAACGAAACTAAGAAGTGACGGCACTCGGACAACAACAATGGCTGCCGTTCGTCTTTTGTCGGCGGCTCTCAGGCTGCACTCGGGTTCATTCGGGCTCACTCGAACTCGCCACCTGATTGGCCAACTGTCGCTGTCAATCACAGAACAACGAGCGACGACGCTGATAGGCTCGTCGGCTCGGCGAGCAGAGCGATTATTGGAGAAAGGCGTTTCAGACCAGACTCCTTCCTGAAATCAAATGGAAATGAGATTTCCGGAGGGAGGGTTTACCAGGCTAACTATATATATGTCTATGAATTGAATACCAAGGACCCCAATGGAAAGAAGACCGCAGGACTTTTTTTGGACGGACCTTTTAGACGAAGTATTATAAATGTAATTGTGCTGTTTACATTTTTTGCCTAATACAATATTCAATCAATCGATCAAAACAGTGTTTTTCTCACAGATATGTATTGCCGTTTACAGTGTTTAGTGAAGGTTACCTGTTTCCAGCCACGTCCAGCACGTGGAGCTCGGTGGCGTCGGCCAGCTCTGCGGGCAGTCTGCTCAGGCGGTTGTCTCTCAGCGAGAGGACATTAAGGCTGGCACAGCCACCCAGCTCGTCGGGCACGCTGCCCAGACGGTTGCGGTCTACATTCAGGTTGGTCAGCTTCTTGAGCTTGCCCAGGGAGCGAGGCAGTGTCTGTGATTGTGTGTGGGAGGAGAGAAATGACAGACGGAAAGACAGACAGACACCCAAAGTCGTGTTGTAGTGTTAAAGACAAACGGACACACACGCACACGCACACACACACACACACACACACACACACACACACAGGAAGAATCCATTATCATAAATGAAATGAACGATGAAATTAATAATTCATCTCCACAGAATGATGTTACTGTCCCAGTTTTTATTATGCCTGATTTGTACTTGGTTGCACACCAGGTCACACGCCGAAAATAGCAGCATCTGCAACCTTGAAGATATGCTGTTTTAATCACCCTTTAACTTTACTATGCGGCGTGTCCCATTTCCCCATACAAAAGGCTGTGTTTAACCACAAAGCATAGAAAAAATAGCAAAGATAATAGCAGATGTACAAACAAACAATGCATCACAACAACGCATCTCAACGGAACATTTGAGCTTGCAGATCAAGACTTCCAAGACTTTCGGTACTTTAAGTAAATTTCGACACCAATACTTTTGTACTTTTACTCAAGTAAAATTTTGAATTCCAGACTTTTACTTGTAACAGAGAATTTCTACATTGCAGTTGATACTTTTACTTAAGTAAAACAATTGAGTACTTTTTTCACCACTGACACAGTTTGAGAACCGCTGGTCTAAACGGACGGCACATCTGATATTTTATTTTGCAGAGACCGTTGTGGTCTAAATAGGGCCTAAGTGTTTACGTGCTTGATGGAGGTGTACCTGTAAGAGGTTCTCTGTTACCACCAGCTCCGTCAGGTTCTCACACTCTCCTATGGAATCTGTGAGCTCCGTCATCCTGTTCTGGTCCACTTTCAGGATGGAGAGCTGCTTCAAAGAGCCTGCAAAATAACACATTGTGTCATGAGTACAAGTATGGATATAGACTTATCGTTACATTATTTTACAAGTTTGCAGCAGGAATGGTCGACAAATAAAACATAGGCCAGCTGGTAATTTGTGATACAAAAAGTGTGGAGGGACTTTCTAGCTTCACATTTAAAAACAACAGAGTTGACCAAAGTGCTTTACAGTGATAAGTAAAAGATGATATGAGAACACAAAAAATACAGTAAAATAGGATAAAAACATAAATAGAAACAAACACAAAGAAACTGTAATTCCCTGTGCTTGTCTTTGCAAACTGATAATAAAGTATTCAAGCAATCACAACTCAATCATGGAAACAAAGTTAAACAAAAAAAACTACGAAATAATCAATCAGAAGTGGCTACACTGTGGCTACACATATGCTGTATGCCATCAACACTAGGGGAACATAATAAACCACAGAGCAAGCCTTTAGTTTTGCCCTGCGTGAAGCGAGTGATAAAGGGAGTGATAAAAGGACTGAGATGGTGATCAGCCCCAAGGCGTGATAACAGTGTAGCCCTAGGGCTGGATACACCAGCAGCTAACCAATCAGGACAACCTGATGTGTTGAAGGAACGCCATTTTCTCTTTTACTTTGTGAATGAATAAGGCTATTGGGCATGTGGTAAAATGTATCGCCTGGGCATTCATCATAGACCTCGAGTGTGTAACCATGCCCCCGGGGCCTTGCTGCATACGCCAGCCCTTAGTAGGATAACCTCTTGGCGATGACGAAGGCCTCGGGGGTTAATCTATATTTATATGTAATCTCTAGTCAGCTGTTAAGCTGCACTGCAACACTTAGAGCAGAGCCTGTTGTCTGTCTGTGCCCCCTATACGGCTCACTGACATTACCTCCCCACTAGAGGGCGACGCTGTCCTTCTTGAGCCCCATGCACAGTATCCAATATCACCTCTAAAAGTATATGTTGCCCAAGGGTCTACTTAATCAACACTGCAGCAGTCTGTTGAGATGGAACTTGGAGGACGAAGGGCCTAAAAGAATGTGCACTTCTTTCAGACAATGGAAGTACATTAGTCAGGTGGTGAGGGCTCTGTGAGAAGACAACCGAGGTGGGTTTAAGATGGATGGTTGAGTGCTGAAAGACCTTGTCTATCCTTTTACTCTCCCTCCCTCCCTCCCTCTCTCTCACTCACTTCCTGACCTTCTCAGCCAGGTTAGTTCAACTTGTGTGAAAAAAATTATAAACAATAATGATAGACAGACAGACAGACAGACAGACAGACAGACAGAGAACATACAAATAAATCCCTGGGGACTAATGAGGAAATTCTCACTGCAAAATAAAGAAAACCAGTACAAACCCTTAAAGAATAATCACACACATAATAAATCATAGTTGCGTGTGAATAGGGATGCTAACTAACTGACCTATGCTGTCTGGGATCATCTCCAGCAGGTTCTCTGTGTGTGTGTGTGTGTGTGTGTGTGTGTGTGTGTGTGTGTGTGTGTCTGTGTGTGTCTGTGTGTGTGTGTGTGTGTGTGTGTGTGTGTGTGTGTGTGTGTGTGTGTGTGTGTGTGTGTGTGTGTGTGTGTGTGTGTGTGTGTGTGTGTGTGTGTGTGTGTGTGCGTGGATCATCTCCAGCAGGTTCTAGGGTGAGCAGCAGGTCACATATATATAATCATAGTTGTGTGTGAATAGAGAGGGATGCTAACTGACCTATGCTGTCTGGGATCATCTCCAGCAGGTTCTGTGTGAGCAGCAGGTCAGTGAGCGCCAGCAGGCCGTTCAGCTCCGAGGGAAGCTCCTCCAAGCGGTTCTCTGACACGTCCAGACACACCAGCCTCCGCAGGTTCCCCAGCTCCTACACACACACACACACACACGATTAAAGCAAAATATAAGAGAACTTTAATCCTTGCACACACACACCCAACATGCGTTTATCCCAAAAGTGATATAGTGAGCAGGTTGGGGGATTCACTGAGGACACTTCCACAGGAAGACACACATGCATACTTTTTGTCCAGGCATAAGTCCTGGGAGTTCAGTGTTCATGTGGAACACTTTTTGACTCTGTTACAGCTATTAACAAGCCGCTAACTAGCAAACCACCCAGCTGACCCCATACACAAATAAACGCTTCATGTAAACCATCCGTCTATTCATCTTCAACCGCTTATCCAGAGTCAGGTTCTCAAACTGTGGGTCAGGGGACCCCCATTTACAGTACAGTAAACAAACCATCATACAGTATAAGTATATACAGGGCATCTGCACATTTCTAAAGTGACAAGGACTTTTAAGACCTTTTTAATGCCTCTAAAATGAAAAAGTTAAAATGAGATCATTAGAGCGTCAAAAGTGATCAACAAAACTATCCACAAGTTTCCTAGGGCATTGTGGGCATCACTTCCTGTCGATTTGATCAGGTATCAGCATTTCAAATCGACAGGAAGTGATGCCCACAACGCCCAAGGAAACTTGTGGATACTATAAAATAAACGGTTGGCCAAATTGTCAATTACCACCTAAGAAAGAGGCAACATGTATGAAAATAGCAGATCTACATGATCTGCTATGTTCACAATATTTATCTGTGGAACCAAGTCAAACTAAATGTAATGAATCAACTCCTACAATTCCAAGTGCTTGTCGGGGTGGGGGGTCCCCAGTTCAAATATGATCTCTTTTTGGGGGGGGGGGGGGGGGGGGGGCTGAAAAGGTTGAGAGCCACTGATGTAAACGCTGTTTACTGCAAGCGCATGACACATGACAGGACCCCCCCCCCCCCCCCCCCAGCACACATCATCACCCTCACATAAAAATAGCAGGGTTTCTTTTTGGACATGATGGCGTGTGTGTGTACTCAGTACTCACAGGTGGTAACAAGGACAGCTGGTTACGATCCAGCCAAAGTTCCCTCAGGTTGGGCAGAGCACCGAGGGTGTCAGGCTAGGAGAGAGGAGAGGAGAGAGAGAGAGACAGAGTGTGGGAGAAGGAGAGAGCAAACAAAAGGCCATGTTTGTGTTATCTTTGCAGGTGATTAAGTGGCTCTGAGTGCTGAAATACAGTGGGAACAGCCGCACGCAACGGCCTCGTTGGCTCTTTTAGAGGTTGGGCCTTTGAAGCCGTAAAGACGATTGAAGAGGAGGTGGATGAGAAACGGTCATTCACACGTGTAGGAAAGGGATATTGCGTTGCGCAAGATATTCTGCTCTTACAACAGTGTATTATTATTAGTTATCTCTTAGGACGCTGATTTGGGGGCGAGTACTTCACTTTAAACCTCCGATGACAGTGGTAAGTAAGGGCGGAGGTGGGTCTCAGAGTGGTTGGCACCCAGAGGGCGAGCGAAAGCAATCTTAAGCCTACGATGGTAGTTCGAGGTAGCCCGATATTTTTTTTCTGATATAGACTTGAGGGTGTAAGGCTCTGATCTTAATGCCTGCGATTGGTGGTTGGTGACTATACAGCGGTGTTGATTTTGACAGCAAATTTTGATTTAGTTTTAGTCATAGTCTTTTGAATAAAATTCTGTTTAGTTTTAGTCATATTTTAGAAGATTTTAGTCGACTAAATCTACTGTTGATTTAGTCGACTATAATGTGTTTTGGCGGTGCCTTGATGGCGTCATAATGGCTGATTTTACACTCGGTTGAATGCTGAAAATAGCAGATCTACAAGCTCAGAACGCGACGCGTTGTGAACTTGTAGATCGGCTATTTTCCGGGCACAACACCCGAGCAGAACCAAACATAAAATGACTTGTCTTTTAGTTCTACAGGATCTCTTCTCCTCTAGTCCCTCACTAAGCTATGAGTTTTAGTCATCATAGCTTAGTTTTTATTTTGTTTTCGTCAGTGAAAAAAGGTAGTCGACAAACATTTTTCGTCATAGTTTTAGCCGACGAAATCAACACTGCTATACAGTCCACTCAACGGGGTTGTTCTTCTATGTCTCTGTGGAGAAGATATGTAACCATACTGTATGTAACCATCTCTCCAAAACCTCTTGGGAATATTATGTATCTATTCCTTCGTGGTCTATCTGAGAACATTATTCTTCTATTCATCTGGTAGCAGAGTAGTGTCTCTAGGAAGAGGCTGACTTATAACTAGTGATGTGACGTCTTGCTGCGACGTCACGCTGGCATTGTGCCCAGATTATGGTGCTTTCGTGCTAGGCGTCGTAACCTTTGTTACTTACAACCGGCTAGGTTTCATGCCAATATATGATACAACAGTGGAAATCATCTCTTGCGCTGAAACAAAAGAATCATAAGCCACTTTCTCATATGAACGCTGAATCAGGTCGGGACGTTGTCCGGTTGTTGGTCATTCACACACATGTAGCAGGAGAATGTCCGTTTCAGATGCGTTCACACACATATAGGTAAAATAGCCCGTTTGATAAGGTGAGGGGCGGGATCTGGCTAGCGGACGCACACATTAGCAACTCCCACTTAATCGATACAATTGTCAGTGTGGTTTCTTGTGCTCTGAGAGCTGTTAGCTCTCAGAGGCACTGGTTAAAAGTGTAGGAAATTGACGGTCATAAAAGCCGGCCCGGTGCACCGACCACACACTTAATCAGTTTATGGCATTAATGTTTCAAAAGGAGAGTAAAGCCACTCGGAGAAAGTTGCTTTGATGACTCCTCCGTCCAGAAGCTTCAGAAACGGCCTCTATACCAGCTGCTATACAAATACAAGCTCAACTTTCATTGTGAGTGTTAGGCCAGAACTGCAGTGATGTAAAGTAACTAAGTACATGTACTCAAGTACCATTTGCTTGACTTGATTATTAGCTTTACTTCTACTCCACTACATCTCAGAGGCAAATATCGTACTTTTCACTCCACTACAATTATTTGAAAACTTTGAATATGAAACTTTGACTTGTAACAGAGTATTGTTATTTAAAGATTGTGGTATTGATACTTTTACTTGAGTAGAAAATGTGAGTACTTCTTCCGTCACTGGAAATGAGCTCAAATGTCATTTTGAGTGTTAGGGGCAGAGTGTCAGTACTTTGTACAACTGACAGACAGGCAGGCCCGGTTTCAGAGTATGGTGATGCAAAGTGTTTACTCAGCCTCCGCCCTTGTGTCAGGTCACAGTCACATTGTTTACCCTGTGCTGCTATTGAGACAGCCAGGCACTCCCAGGCTTAAAGCCAGTGGTTGGAAGAAGTACTTGAGTAAAAGTATCAATACCCCAATGTAGAAATACTCTGTTAACTCTGGTATTCAAAATACACTTGAGTAAAAGTTCAAAAGTATTCGGCATAAAACGTACTTAAAAAAAGTATGGTACTTGAGTACATGTACTCAGTTACTTTCCACCACTGCTTAAAGCAGCATTGACACTCCTCCTGGGTACAGAACAGAACCCAGGTCTGGCAGAATGGCACCGCCGCGTAAATAGGCGGTTTTACATCACAGGCCTTGTAGCGTAAATAAGAGAAGGCTGTTTGTGCTGCGCGTTAAGAGTGTGTGTGTGTGTGTGTGTGTGTGTGTGTGTGTGTGTGTGTGTGTGTGTGTGTGTGTGTGTGTGTGTGTGTGTGTGTGTGTGTGTGTGTGTGTTTTTTTGTGGTATGAGTGTGTATATGCAAATGTGAAGTATGTTTAGTTTTTTTGTGCGTTTGTGTTTGCATGGCCTGAGAGCGCCAGAGAAGACGAGTCACGTATGGAAATGTCTGTAATAATGCCGGGGTGGTGGGGGGGTGGGGGGTTGTCTGTGAGCTGTCGGGGCTTACCAGAACTTCCAGTTCATTGCTGCCGAGGTCCAGCTGTTCCAGTTTCACCAGGAAAGACAGTGACCTGAATATACAGGACACATGAAGCACAGCCAGTGAATCACTCAGACAGAGACACGCACGCACGCGCGCACACGCACGCACACACACACACACACACACAACAAGCCAACATCAAGCCGGATGTCTTTCTACAGTACATGCGGCTACAGTACAACATGCCATTCATTCACTTGTGTAAATAACACATGCTAGGAATGTTTTTGTAAGAACACTACACCGCTAAAGATATCCGACGGAGTGCCGCTGCCAAGCAACTTCGTCGTTGTGACTTCTCTGCCACAAACAATTGTCACATTCTCACAGATGACAGGTGGTTCTACAGGCTACGGGGGGGGGGGGAATGAACGTCGAGCCCTCGTGATCGGATCTACTGCTGAGCTGTAGACAGCATTCAGTATTAAAACACTTTTAGCCTATTTTCAGGCACGTGATTATATTGTCAAAAATAGTGAAACCATTAGGAAACCGCAATTTGGCATATGGCCAAGTATATAGTGTAGGGTTCAACCATGTGGATCCTAGCATCCCAATTCAGGGCATGTCATAACAGGTGAACATTCTGCAAAAACAGCAGACACAACATTGCGTTTGCGACGCATTGTGAGATGTTAATTGAGTTATCTATCTATTTTCGGGAGGGGAAAAAGTGCATGACCCCTGGGGGCACCCCGGTCAACGTAGTACAGTAGATTGTAGGCATGTAACGATTTATCATAAATCGATTAAAATGAATTCAAACTGGTGACAATTTAAATCGATTTAATAAAGAATGTATGCAAACAGCAGACGGCGTGTAAAAAAAGAGAAGAAAATACAGGATCTTTGTAAGAGAATTGATTAAAAAAAAGTGTTCAGTCATTGCTACTGTATTGGAAAGAGGATAAGAGAAAACACGGCATTGTAAAAATAAATAAAAAAGAAGAAATAGTGTATTTGTGTAAGAGAAAAACAATTAAAAAACATTTGTCTGGAGAAAAAAAATTGTTAAAAAAAAAAGATTGAAAAATCGTATTGTGACAAATCGTATCGTGAGTTGAGTGAATCAGTTACATGCCTATAATATTGGAGTCTAAGTGGAAAAGAGGATTAAAAAAAATGCACATAGCATTGTTAGGTAACAATGCTATGTGCGTCACCTAATGCTAGGTGCAAGACGTTAGTGCCGTACTGTCGTACGGCACTAACGTCTTGTCACCTCCCTCCAATATATGAGGGACATGTGGGCCCGTCTGCTTCCCGGGCACGAGGACACTTACGTGGGCAAGGACTTGAGCAGGTTCTCCCTGAGCTCCAACGTCACCAGGTTGGACAGGCTGTGATGAAGAGAGGACAGACAGGAGGAGAAAAGAGAGGAAAGACAAAAGAAGGGAGGAAGGAAAAGAGAGGATTGGCAATAGAACAAGTGATGGGAGGGGAATAGGAGTGAACAGGAGGAAGAAACAGGGGGAGGGAATGGATGGGGAGAGAAGTGATGGCAGAGTGGGTTAATGTTTTGCTCACTGAACATAACAGATCTCCACTGTCACCATGTGTTTTTGATTTGCAATAATACTAAAAGGAGGACAGAAAAAGCCCTGTGGTAGCAATATTTATGGTCTGTCAAATGTATGTATTATTGTGTATTTGTCTGCCTCCCATTCAATGCCACTTTTCAAATCAATGTGCTAGTTCTAACTCAACTACAGCTGTCAATCTAACAGCAGAGCTGACTCCTCCATGCTTACTCTCTCTCTGTCAGCAAATCAGTACTTCTGTAACTATGTGTGTGTCACCCTTATCTTTAGTATATATCCTTATATGACTATTTAGAATAGCATCTCTGTTAGAGTGGACTATAAGAACTGTCTGAGATTGGGGCTCAGGAGGCTTGTGCCCCGAGGGGCTGCCGGAACAGGCCAGGAGGCCTGTTGTTCCTTATGATATGTAATGCTGTTACTCTGCTTGAGTCTTCCTAATGAACAGTGTTGACTAAACTAAGCTATGATGACAAAAAAATTAATATATTGACAATTTCGTCAACAAATAAAAACTAGACTAAAATGGTTAGTGAGGGGCTAGTGGAGAAGAGATCCAGTAGAACGAAAAGACAAGTCATTTTATGTTTGGCTGCGCTCAGGTGTTGCGCTCTGAAAATAGCAGATCTACAAGCTCACAACGCGTCGCGCTGCGACGCGTTGTGAGCTTGTAGATCTGATATTTTCAGCATGCAACCAAGTGTAAAAGCAGCCATTACGACGCCATCAAGGCACCGCCAAAATACATTTTAGTCGACTAAATCAACTGTAGATTTAGTCGACTATAATCTTATGATATTTAGTCGACTAAAACTAGACTAACAGTAAAACATTTCAGATGACTAAAACTAAATGGAATTTGATTCAAAAGACTATGACTAAAACTGAATGAAAGTTTCAACACTACTAATGAATGGACAACATTTCACCCTGACTGGATATGAATAATTTCCATTATAGCCCTGAGGGCTTACGTTGTTATTTAACTTGAAAATAACGTTTTTTTTTTCAGTGAAGAAACGCAATCGGGCGACAAAATATAAATGAGGGTTCAGCAGTCAGTCAGATGGAGGGTCTGTTTGTCTGGGCAGCCTTGGCAGGGTAAGGGGGGGGGCGGGGGGCCCTCCATCTGTCTGATCACAGCAGGCCCAGAGAGCCCAAGGGCCCAAGGCCAACTGGGCCCAGAACTCTGTCTGTCTGCAGAGACCCCCGCTGGGCTATGGAATTAACCCATTAAAACTGGGAACGTATCTGTGTAACCACTTTAACCATTACTTTATACTTTGGGCTATTCAAAAATAAGCAGATATACAAGCTCATAGCGCGGCACTCGAGCTTGTAGATCTTTGAATGTATATGTTTTTTAAAGCCAACATTTTTTACTCAAATCTTTGCTTCTGGGGATTCTACAAATGTCTTCTGAATCCTAACTGGGATTGAATGGGTTAAAACTCCTCACAAGCCAGGCTCGCTGTGTGTAGCGCCTCACATTAAATCATCATAGCTTTCACAACCAATTATGTGATATCAGCCATACTACTGACCATATGGAAACGTTTCCTTACTGAATAAATGTATATTCATTTAAATGATTCCATATGTGTTTGATAAGAGATCCATATCCATTTTCATGGCAAAAAGAATTGTACAAAGTACAGTGGTAGCTCAAGTCTAGACTACGTGGTTAATCATTCAGATTGTTTGAAAGGGAAAACGTTAGATATTTCATGACAGAAAGTATAAAATATAGATGTTGGATCTACACTCTAAGGTTTACATATGACACAAAGTATAAAATATAGATTTTGGATCTACACTCTAAGGTTTACATATGACACAAAGTATAAAATATAGATTTTGGATCTACACTCCAAGGTTTACATATGATAGAAAGTATAAAATATTGATTTTGGATCTACACTCCAAGGTTTTACATATGACAGAAAGTATAGAATATAGATTTTGGATCTACACTCCAAGTTTTACATAATATGACAGAAAGTATAAAATATTGATTTTGGATTTACACTCCAAGTTTTACATAATTGACAGAAAGCATAACATATTGATTTTGGATGTACACTCCAAGTTTTACATAATATGACAGAAAGAAAGCATAAAATATTGATTTTGGATGTACATTCCAAGGTTTGACATAATATGACAGAAAGTATAAAGTATAGATTTTGGATCTACACTCCAAGGTTTACAAATGAAACAAAGTATAACATAAAGATGTTGGATCTACATCTACAAGGTTCTACATACTTTCCAATGTCGTTGGGCAGCGTCTGCAGTGACACGTCGTTGAGCGCCAGGTGCGCCAAAGCCCGGAGCTGAGTGAAACCGTCCGGTAATCTGTGGAAGAGATTGGAAAAGGATCCTTTTTTAGGGTTGGGATCCAAAAAACGGAAACAGTTTTATCTCAGAGCCGGTATGTGGACTTCACGTCTGCTATACAATTACAATACCAGGGGTTATCAAACCAGACCACCATAACTCTGAGTGTACAAATGGAACCAAATGGACCCATGATTCCTAAGCCAATAATTTGATGACCAGCAGACCGGTAGGCTGCGGTTCCGGTAGGAGACACAAAGGAGACTCTTTGTGTCTCCTACCGGAACTGCTGACGGGCATCAAATTATTGGCTTAAGAATGTGACAAAAACAAAAAAATATCCATGAATTCAAGTCTCAGGGCAGAGGGAATCGTTAAGCAACCGGAATCATTAAAATCCAAAAGGATCCCAACCCTAATACAAATAGTATGGAATGGCTTTACATGGGATGAAGATCAACCCATGTGGAGAGAAAGTTCCATCTGCAAAAGCAGTTCAAAGTCCAGACTCCTGCCAAGAGTTTCCAATATGCTCTTCTATAGGGGGAAGTTGAACGGCTGGGGTGGGGGGGCTAAAGAGGGGGCTTTCCCCTTGTTGGCTATGCTTGACACTTCCATTACATACAGAGTCATGTCTGGGTCACAGGACAGGGCTTGCAATTCACTTTTGAACGCTCCAAGCTTTGTATTTGAGACAAACAGCAGATACAACGTTTCGACCCTTTCGGGTCATTTTCCAAGTCATACTTGAAAAAGACAGAAAGGGTCGAAACGTCGCATCTGCTGTTCGCAAATAAAAAGCTTAGGAGCATTCAAAAAGTGAGTTGCGAGCCCCCGCTTTGTTTTCATGATTTTGATCTTACGGTTTGGCTCAGCACCGAGAGACGGAGGATGTGCGTGACTTTTTCTTTGAGGCTCACAGAACAGCACACACACACACACACACACACACACAAAGCCAACGCTCTCCTCCATGGACCACTGCATAATCTCATCGCAGCTATAAAGGCCTGTTTTTACACATAATTACAGTCATGAACGACAATACAGGCTCTCCCTCTCTCTCTCTCTCTCTCACACACACACACACAGAGGCAGTATACATGCATACTAAAGACATGCACATAGCTTTCATAAACAGGTCAACGAACACTAAACTGGAGAGTGGGGGAGAGGAAATAGGGCAACAGAGACATGAATCATAAAATCAAATTCATTAAAAAAATGCACTGCCCCCCCCCCCTCACCCAACCTTCCCGCAGAGTGCCACTGGCTGAGCGGGAGGAGATATGGGCCGTTCCATTCCACCTTACCTGGAGAGGGGGTTTCCGCTGAAGTCTGCGATCTCCAATGCCTTACAAAACTTAATGCTCTCGGGGATCTCAGGAATGTCTGCGGGAGAAAGGAGAAAGTATGGGGAGGGGGTGACAAGTCAGCACTATGGACTGAAGACGTGATGGAGGGGAGGGGAGGTGGTGGTCACATTCTATAGAGCAAATCATGCCACGTTCCCATATAATAATAATAATAATAGCTACCAGATGGGAAGGAGCAGGGAACAGTGGAGATGACAGAATACATTCACCTGCTCTGGTTTCTCCCTCACTGTGCCATATATTCACACTGTTCAACCCATTAAGACCGGGAACACATCTGTGTCATTTTAAGATTTCTTTGGTTATTCAAAAAATAGCACAATTAACAATACAAGCTTGTAGATCTGCAATTTTTTTAATAATCGTGGAAAATGTGTGCAAATCTTTGAATATATATATATATATGTTTTAAAGCGAACATTTTTTAATTCGATCTGTGGAGCACCACTGATATAGCAACATACTGTTAGGATTTAGAAAACATTTTTAGATTATGTATTAGGCCGCGGACCCCCATCTCAAAAGGTTTTGTTCCAGGGACCCCCCCAGAAGCAAAGATTTGAGTTACAAATGTTCGCTTTAAAAATATATATTCAAAGATTTGCACAAATGTTCACGATTTTTAAAAACACAACAGCCAACAGTGATCTCTTTGCACGTAAAAAGTGATGTAAATTGATCCTACGATTAATAGCATTGCAAATCAGATGATGAGAAACAGACTCTGGGGGGCGGGTGTGGCACCAAGATGGCAGTAGTACCACCCTGCAAAAAAAAACATACCAAATGTTCATGTCACAAGCATTTTTGGCAAATCAAAGACACAGTCCCTCTGTTGCCGTTTTCCCCATGAGCCAGAAAGACAGATGGGCTTGGGCTTTAGAAGCCACTGCACAGTGCTCATTGCTGCTGTCACTGGCACTTGGTGATATCCATAGGACAGATGCCTTACCAGGCCGGTTCTTCCTGTTACTTGGTACCAAGTATATACATATCTATTTGCATTGAACAAGGGCAGTGAGAGGACAAACACTATATCCATCCAGGGAGTATGCAACTGCGAGCAAATGTATATCTGCGCGTGTACACACGTGTGTGTGTGTGTGTGTGTGTGTGTGTGTGTGCGCGCGCGCGCGCGCGTGCGTGCGTGCGTGCGTGCGTGCGGGTGTGTGTGTGTGTGTCTGCTGAGTTGCAGAATGCAATACAGCTGATTCTATATAAAGCGGGTCTTTCACTTGAGATTGGTTTGACACGTGTGATTGAGGGCAGAAGCCGGCATTGATTCCTGCTCGTTTTGTGGAGAATAGATCATGTTGTGTGTTATTCCTTGAGGACAGAGTTTTAGGTTGAGGGAATATCTTTAGGGGAATATTTTCGTTGCATACCGTGGACAAGCATGTCAACATACATGCATCTTGCCTTCATTTTTGCAGATGGACCGACCGTAGCAATCTACTGGTGGATGGTTCTTCATACATACATACAGGTTTCTTGTTTTTTAAAGATATTTTGGGGCCTTTATTGGTATACAGTAGAGTGAAATGAAATGGGGAGAGAGAGAAAGGCAGTGGCAGACAGCAAAGATCGGGATTCAAACCTGCGACACACTGTCAGGCTTTAGGGGCTTAGCATTAGCAGCACAGGTTTCTTGTTTTAACACATTTTCTTTTGTTGCTTTTCATCCCCAATTTAGTCGTTATGGCAACTGATTCCTCCCCACACACATTTCTGTGTTGTCACTGCTGTTTGTATAGACGCACGCTCGACAAAGACGAATGCACCAAGGTGGACTTAAACCCACGACAACCTCCGCAGTGGAGGGGAGGCACTTTTACCACTGCGCCACCCGTGCAGCGCATATCATTTATTTTTGAAGCAGGCCAACAGGGACTGACCGGGAGAGAATGTTGTTATCGCCACGTGCCGTTAAAAATGAGCATGTGTTAATGGTGAGGCTTCGGACATGTTAAAATGAGCATGTGTTAAGACCTGGGACGCATCTGTGTCATTTTTAGATTTGAGCTAAAAAAAGCATTCTTTTACACTTTGGCTATTCAAAAAATAGCAGATCTACAAGCTCATAACGAGCTTGTAGATCTGCTATTTTTGAAACATCATGAAAATGTGTGCACATCTATGAATATATATATTTTTAAACCGAACATTTGTAACTCAAATCTTTGCTTCTGGGGGGTCCCTGGAACAAAATATTTTGAGATGAGGGTCCACGGCCAAATACATATACATTTTGGGGTTCTTGACATTTAAAAAGTTTGAAAACCACTGATATAGCAACATACGATTTTTCAAAAAACTGTTTTAGAATCTAGAAGACATTTTGTAGAATCGGAACCTCAGGCCTTAATGGTTTAATGGTGAGGCTTCTGACATGTTAAAATGAGCGTGTGTTAGACACGCATACCGGCTGCCTCTTATCGATGAGTCATGACTCATGAGGGATAAATATTAACGGTACAGGATGGGATATTGATTGAACCCTAACCTAACAAACCATGGATGTGTGTTTATGCGAGTGAGTGTGTGTTTGTGTGTGTGGGTGTGGCGCTCACCGTTTCTGGAGATGTCCAGCTCCACCAGCTGCATGAAGTTGGCCACCTCTGGAGGGAGTCTTTGGATCTCATTGTCGCTAAGACCAAGCTTCCGTAGGTTCAGGAGTCTGAAGAAAGGCTGTGGAGGAGAGACACAGAGAGAGAGGCACGCAATGTTAAAACCAAGACAGAGAAAAGAGGGAAAACAACTTTATGGATATATGGCAGCCGCTGATAGATTAATTTACTTGCCCAAGGATCCATCTACTCTGATTTGTAAAGGAAGTGATTCACTGGATTGGAAAGCCCCGGTTGTACTGTTACAATTTGCGTTCTGTGCCCGTGTGTGTGGAGTAACTTATTTTATAAACGTTTCACTGTATGTGTACTCTGTAGTATTGTTTCATGGTCATTGTAGTGTGCTGCTTGCCCTGCCTTCTTTTTGTTATTGTTTCGTTTTAGTTTTCTTTGTATTGTATGCCTTTAATTTATATAATTCCAGTTTGTCTAACTTTATTTTAATACATTTATGTCACAAGTTTCTGTGAAAAAAATCAATAAGATTTTATTACAAAAAAAAGAAAAACTAAGACAGAGCTGAATGCATTGCAAAGCTCCCTATAGCATAGCCTGACAGGCTGCCCTGGTCAGCACTCCTGTGAGAGGGAGCAATTTGATCCACAGTCTCAGGCAACAACCACAGGCTAAATCAAAAAAAGTTCCCATGCATCCCATCATATCCTGTATTGTAACCCTAACCCCAGGCCCTTTTTCCCCCCTCAGTCATTTCACAATGACCTTTGGAATTGTCTACTTTTATTGAGAGCATGTATTTTGCTTTATGGCTTGCATAAACATTGCTACCACAAGCTTTCATGGAATGAAGCAAAATAAGATCTCATGACTTCAAATGTGATGATGATGTTTAAGGTATTATTACTAAAACCTTATGTTGCTGCTGTTCTACATACAGCCAACCAGTTGAAGAAATCACTGATTGTTATATTCATGTTTATGGAAGATGCTTCTTTAATTGTATCGCATATTGTAATTGTATAGCGCTGTGACGTGTTGTGAGCTTGCAGATCAGTCATTTTCAGTGTGTGACATGCTTTCATAGAAGACATGCTATGCTGGCTTCTGTGGAATCCAGATGACTTAATTTAACCTTTATTTAACCAGTAAAAAAACACATCGAGACTGAAGTCTTTTTTACGATGCCACGAGAAGAGGCACATAAATGTTACACAGCTGTGCCAGTAACAACAAATACAGGACAATAACAGCAATGACAGACATAACATCCGTAAACATATAAACCACTACCTAGGAAGCTCAAGGAAAAACAGTACAATACAAAATCTAAAAAGGGACCGATATAAAACTAACATTTGCTACACATCAAAGCAGGAGCACTGTCTGGGAAGTGTGCCCATGCATGGCAATCCTTTTAAAACGCACTACAGCATTGGTTCTCAACCAGTGGTCCGGGGACCACCAGTGGTCCTTGGGGAGGTACCAGTGGGTCCCCAGCAAAATTAGTTAACATAGCCTCACAATAATTTTAACCACTTAGCTTTGGCTATTCAAAAATAGCAGATCTACAAGCTCATAGCGCGGCACCGAGTGCCGCACTATGAGCTTTTTTTTTTTAAATCTTGAAAATGTGAGCATATCTTTGAATATATATATTTTTTAAAGCCAACATTTTTAACTCAAATCTTTGCTTCTGGGGGTCCCTGGCACAAAACATTTTTTGATGGGGGTCCGCGGCCAAATGTTTATCAATTTAGGGGTCCTTGGCACGAAAAAGGTTGAAAACCCACTGCACTAGACGGATCACAAAGGCCAATTTGAGTGTGGTCTGCAGGTCATTCCACGACCAGGGCCCAAAGTACGCAGTGCTTTTTTTTCCAGCCACAAGATTTCGTTGGGGGGTACGACATGGTGCATAGAATACTTTAATCCAGGAGCACTCAGTCAGTATGTGGGGAACGTTTTAAACCATTTCCAGTGGAAACCGTTTCATTTTCACCAAAGAACAACATCAAAGTGCCTTAATCGCACAACTACAAACCACTACTACACACACAGCACACCCACTCAGCAGAATAAATGTCCTGTATGTTCAACGGAGCACATTCCAACGACCCTCGCCAAAATACACCCCTCGTCCTCTCTATGGCAACGCCAGCCAAACAAAGTGGCTTTCGATTGAGGAGGAGAAGAAGGAGGAGAAACGCTGGGTTCCGTGACCGACGGCGTGCCAAGAAGTGCTTTCACAAGAGACCGCTTGTTGGACAGAAGGGGGGACGGGACGCCAGGGATGGAATTCAGGAAATTAAAATTGTGTGTGTCCACTGCTGTTCAGAAGATGGACACGCACAGACAAGACAGACAGACAGACAGACAGACAGACAGACAGACAGACAGACAGACAGACAGACAGACAGACAGACAGACAGCCGGCGGAGGATGACCAGAGGGTACGGATTAAGCCATTGAAACCGGGAAAGCATCTTCGTCATTTTAGATTTCAGCTATATCTTTATCTATCTATATATATATATATATATATATATATATATATATATATATATATATATATATATATATAGCAACATAGATTAACCCATGAAGACCTGAAGCGATTCTTAAAAATGTTTTCTAAATCCTAAAAGTTTTGAAAAAAAACTTGATTTTCTCGATTTCTCAAAAATAGCAGATCTACAAGCTCATAGCGCGGCACTCGGTGCCGCGCAATGAGCTTGTAGATCTGCTATTTTTGAATAGCCAAAGATATCTAAAGTGACACAGATGCGTTCCAGGTCTTAAGTGGTTAAACTCTTAGGATTTAGAACAGCGGATCTCAAAAATAGCAGATGTACAAGTTCGCAGCAGCACGTCACTTTGTACTGCACTGCGAGCTTGTACATCTGCTATTTTAGAATTTGTTTTGAAAAAAGCTTGAAAGTGTTTGATGCTTCTTTTCTTGGGGGTCTCTCCCTGGCACGAAACATTTTCAGATGGGGGTCGCGTTCACACGGCCAAATACCTATACATTTGGGGGTCCTCTTCTTGGCACAAAAAAACATTTGAGAACTACTGGTTTAGAAGGCATTTGTATAGAATCGGGCCTCCTCAGGTCTTAATGGATTAAGTCCTCAATCAGCATCGGGTTCTGCTGCTCACAGAGGACCTACTGTCTGTCCTTGTTGATCTCCAATCAGAATTCTCAGACACCAAGGGACACACTAACTAAGGGGATAAATTGGAGAACATGCCGACCTAAGCTTTTTTTTCGGGAGGCAGGAATTTGCTGGGAATTCAATATCGGGGGGAAACGGGAGGGTTTTCTGAACACAAGCAGCACGCAGAGCCTGATGAAAAACGTGGAAGCTGAACCTTTATTCAACTTAAAGGAGTTGTTCACTTCATGGGGTGTGTAATTGATAGAAAATAAGTTACGTGTTGGGTTAACTAATCCTTTAAAGACCTCTGGCTCTCTGGATATCTCTTCTATGCATAACTAAGCATTTGCTTGTGTGTCAATAACCCTGGAGCTAGATACAATTTACTGGGAAATCCAGAAAAAAAAAGGTCTACCTGTCAGTTTCCTCGCCATCAGGAATAGGGTTTCATGCTGGGATGGAATTAGTACTCACATGTTTTACTTAAGTAAAAGTGTCATTACTCTATTGTATAAATAGTCTGGTATTCAAAATGTACTTAAGTAAAAGTGTCAATACCCTATTGTAGAAATAGTCTGGTATTCAAAATGTACTTAAGTAAAAGTGTCAATACCCTATTGTAGAAATAGTCTGGTATAGTGGTATTGAAAAAAAAATGAGTAAAAGTTCAAAAGTATTGGCATCAAAATGTACACATGTACTTACTTACATGTACATGTAAGTAAAAAGCGGTGTTGTAATAATAATCAAAATCTACAAAGTAACTAGTAACTAAAGTTTTCAAATAAACTAAAAGTACAATATTTGTATAAGTATAAAGTATTGAAAATTGGAAATACTCCAGTAAAGTATAAATACCTCAAAATTGTACTAAAGTACAGTACTTGAGTAAATGTACTTAAGTTACTTCCACCACTACTGGTTCATTCATGAATGCATTGTAACAACGGTCTCCTCTCCCCCCTAAGGATCAGTGTAAACACTTTGCACAGCAGATGAAACTAGACGCCCGTTTTCTGTGTATATTGTAATGTTTGTGCCTGTGGACAGATCAGAGATCTGTGCAGACCATTAGCCCACATACACACACAATACAACATGCAACGGTGGGGGGAGAGCTACAATTACGTAGCCCGAAGAGGGACAAGGCTGCAGGCAGCTCCGTCCTGCAATTTGGTGGTGACAGATATTTCCTGTTCTTGACTGGTTGTGTGTGTATTGTGTGTGTGTGTGTGTGTGTGTGTGTGTGTGTGTGTGTGTGTGTGTGTGTGTGTGTGTGTGTGTGTGTGTGTGTGTGTGTGTGTGTGTGTGTGTGTGTGTGTGTTAAACAGGCTCTCTCCTGAGTTCTCTGGGGGCTAGTACTAGCATGGTACACAGTGGATCTAACAGCTGGCAGGCTGGGGTAAGGTGAGCAGGGCAGGGATCTTTCTTTTGTGTTACTACTCGGGTCAGTCATTAGTGGCGGCTCCATATTCAACAACCAGCCACTTTCACTGCTGCATTATTTGCTTCTCACAGCCAGATATCAGTATGGCAGGCGAGTTGCCGCCACGATTGGATCGTATGCTAGACAAACCTAACCAGCAGCAAATTGAAGAAAGAAATGCACCAGAATCTGCTTGCCTGTTGTTAACACTATGGCCATATGGGATTTGAAATGGGGGGGGGGGGGACCAAGGATAACGAAGAGGCAGAAAGAGAAAACAAAAGAGTGTGGTGGCTCTGTGGTCCCCAGCATGTGCCAGGTATCGAATGGCAGGAAGAGGAAATAGGAGCTTGTGTGTGTGTGTGTGTGTGTGTGTGTGTGTGTGTGTGTGTGTGTGTGTGTGTGTGTGTGTGTGTGTGTGTGTGTGTGTGTGTGTGTGTGTGTGTGTGTATGATGAGGGGAGGGGGGGGGCACCATGTGACCAGAACAGGCCCAGATGGGAGATGGCTAGCTGGAAGAACAGGTGACAATGGCCTACCGGGGGTTATGCGGATGCACAGGCACACTTAAACATCAACGTCTCACATTCAATGTGAGAGATGTTGTTTCTTGGGTGTAGGGTGATGGGTTTTGAGCTTGCTGATCTGTTATTTTTCTCATAGGGAAATGAGCGAAAGTCGACAACTCTCAGCTCTATGATAATCCCAGTCAGTGATGGTAGAGCCATATGAAATCCGTGTTAACGGAATCGCGGACGGAATCGCGGAAATGACCAATAAAAATGGAATTGGAATAAAACACGGAATATTGCAGAATTTGGAAAAAAAAAAAAAATCGCGGTAAAATATTTTTTTTTACCGCGAATTTTTACAAATCCACGGGACACCACCATTTTGCATGGCCACATCCTACTTTATAAACAGTAAAATCCTTGTAGAAATAGTCTTAGAAAGACGATAGAAACAATAATACATGCGCGACGCCATTTTGCGCATGCTCAGACCGAAGTCACCGAATTATTTTGGGAACATTTTTGCGTATAACACAACAAGGGCCATGTATGGACTGTTATATCTTGAACATTTATTCATTTCCACTTACCAGACACTTTTTTTTATGGTAAAAATGAGCATAAAAAGCAAAATACAGAATTCAGAAATATTAAAATGGAAAAAACAGAATTTGGGAAAAAATAAAACGGAATTGGGAAAAAAATAAAACGGATTTCATATGGCTCTAAGTGATGGCAGACAGTAAGAGGCAGGACTGTATGCAATCAGGCCTGTGAGAGGACCATCCTAAAGGCTCACAAAGATGACCATTCACCTGTGCTGTAGGGCTGGCTCTGTCGTAGCTCTGTTCACTACCAAACAAATCCTCAGAATCCAACATCAGATTTTGCAAGCTGCAAGCTTGGAATGGTAAGGCTTTAGTTAGTACTTTACTTCATTTCCGGGACAGTGCACATTAATGAACGTTAACTTTCAATCAATAAACATGATTTCATGTAAATATGCCGGATTTCACTCATTTCCACCCGTAGTCCCTCGTACAAAATACACCACAATGACAATAACAGAGATTTAAACCAAGCAAAGACCAATCATTTAGGAGAGTTTCAAAGACCAATCACTGAGGAGTTTCAAACACCAATCACTGAGGGCAGTTTCGAAGACCAATCAGTGAGGAGCGTTTCAAACTAAACAATGCAGAACAACAACAACAAAAGGGGAGAACGGGGGGGATTTACTGTACTGACACCCACCTCCTCATTCCCTACACCAGGGTCTGTTCTGTCACTCAGTGTGTGTGTGTGTGTGTGTGTGTGTGTGTGTGTGTGTGTGTGTGTGTGTCAGAGAGAGAGAGACCATTTGTGTGGTACATGCCATCACATGGGTGAGAACTGGCGAGCTACATTTCCTTTGACAACTTTACGAGTGTGGCTTCTATTTAACAGAGTACTTGCTACAGTCGTTTGGCTTTTAGGAGGAAGGTGCTGGAGTCATGGGGGGAGAGACGGGGGTGGGGGGGGTGCAGAAGGGGTGCAACGGTTCTGTTAGCCCATGGTTCGGTTCAAACCTCGGTTTTTGGGTCATGGTTTTGGTTCGGTTTTGGTAGTGTAAAAAGAACTACTAGATTTAGGGGAAATCTTTATTTTTTCCCCAAAAATGTTCTCTTTATTTTACTTATTAGCAATAAATGAAAAATTCTATTCAGACACATTCCATTATTTTCTGCCTTTCATTACTTTACTTATAATCGCTGACTTTACTTTCATTATTATGCTCAAAGTCATAGGAGTCAGGGGGGATATTTTTCTGGTTAGTCACGGTAGAGGGCAACGTAGAGACTCATGGGGCTTCTGAAGTCCACAGATCAATGTAAACTAGGACACTGGGACATCCGTTTTGTCCTTTGTTTGGGGAAAGCACCTGAGTCAAGTCACAAGTATTTGGGCTGACACAATAGTAAAAATTAACGACAGGCCTCAACCATTTTTTTGACCCATTCAATCCGGGAATTCATGTCATTTTAGATTTCTTTGGCTATTCAAAAATAGCAGATATACAAGCTCATAGCGCGGCACCAAGTGCCGCGCTATGAGCTTGTAGATCTGCTATTTTTGAATAGAAGGGGGAAAAGCTTGAAATTAAATAGTGACATTATTGTCAAGGAAAAAAAAGTACCTTATATCGCTGATTTAATTCAATTTGTTAATTGGAGGTGAATTAAATCAAGCCCTTATAACAGTCATTATTTAACTGAGATATGCCAGTGGTCCAGAGCTCAAAAAAGATTGAGAACCACCGATCTATTCCTTTCCCATGGTTGCCCTTATTTGGTTTTCTTAACCTTCCATACTAAACTCATGTTAACTGATTCATTGCAACACATGTATGAGCAAGCAGACACATTCGATTGATTATGGGCACATTTCCTAATAATGGTGCATGACTCAACCAGGCAATCCGGTACAGTTTCCATTGAGATTCTAATCTAATCTTCCCATTGCTGTGGAATTTCTTGACATCAGACTTCCCAGTAACTGACAACATTGACGCGTCATCTTACGTCGCCAGGTAATTTACTGCAGTGCACTGTTTCTCAACTAGTGGATGATAAAATAAAATAAAATACAAATCTTCACTTCCCTACATTACTAAATGCATGGTCAGGGACCACATGCAATACCTTCATGAACCACCAGTGGTCCACGGACCACCAGTTGAAAACCCATGGGTTAAAGGATCTACACCATGAATTAAAAAAAGAAATGTAATATTTAATATCATATTGTTTATGTCCCTCAAACGTTTTTCAAAAGGTTTGAGCCTAAATCAAGCCTCAGATATACTCATTCCAACTAACTTCTCTCTGGCTTATAAAAGCACTTTCACCTGCAATACCACATTGTCCTGTTTGACACTGGACGCTATTGAGCCAGTTTGTATGCATGTTATGTACCCAATATGACGTCACGTTCGGGTGAAAATCAGTTTGGTCTGTTTGAGACCAATTTACATAAAACCCCAGATATGCTGTGAAAGCCTGAGTGTTCAAACTGGGGTATTTTTTGGGATAGAAGAGAGGTAGGGGAGACCAAAAACACACAAAAAAGAAGGAAGAGTTAAAATTCATGGTGTAGTCCCTTTAAAGCATTTGATGGGAATATAGGCAGGGATTATTCCATCTATCAGCTGGTTAGCGGGTGCTTAATTCTTCAATTCTACCAACTAGCCACTTTGGCCAGCCTGTGTTGGTGGATCAGCTTATTGATTCTCGCAGTTGCAAATAAATCTAACTGGCTAGTTAAAACTGTAAATCAATCAGCCCGCTGACTTATAAATCTAAGTCTCTTTAATAGATTTGCCCTTCAATAGCGTGTGAGATTGAAGGGGAAAGTGGTGCAGTGCATCACACTTTATTAGTAGTACAGCTCTACGTAGCGTAGTAGTGGACAAGCTGTGTTCAGTTGCTGACAAATGGCTTCTTTAACCTATTAAAACCGGGAACGCATCTGTGTCATTTTAGATGTGTTTGGCTATTCAAAAATAGCAGATCTACAAGCTCATAGCACGGCACAGAGTGCCGTGCTATGAGCCTGTAGATCTGCTATTTTTGAAAAATCGTGAATTTCTGCAAATCTTTGAATATGTATTTTTAAAGCGAACATTTGTAAATCTTTGCTTCTGGGGGTCCCTGGAACGAAATATTTTACGATGGGGGTCTGTGTGCAAATACGTATAGCTCTTTTGGAGGTCCTTTTTTGGAGGTACGTTTTTCAGAAAACTGTCAGGATTTAGAAGACATTTTGTAGAATCTGAACCTCAGTTAAGCCTCTGTATATATAGTGTGGGGGCAGATTAAGGAATAGTGGTTAAGACCACCGGGCCGGCCTTGGTGGTCTGGACTTAACCAAACACCAGATCCCACCACAGACTAAATGCTATTTAAAGACATTAAAAGAGATCCCTCACTGGTGTGTGTGATTGATACCTGGTCACCTGTGTGTGTACATTCTGTGTGTGTGTGTGTGTGTGTGTGTGTGTGTGCGCGCGCGCATGTGTGTGTGTGGCAGAGAGGCCATGTTAGAAACATGCTCCACAACAGCAAATGTGAGACATGAATGAGACAATTATTTGAGATTATGCAAATTCTTTTTTGCATAATCGTCATGATCATTTCCATGTTGAAACATAATGGAATATAATGGAAATAGCAGATCTACAAGCTCAAAATGCGACACGTTGTGAGTTTGTAGATCGGCTATTTCAACTATAAGTTGTATATTATTATGTGTCAGTTATTTCATTTTACATTTAAGTTATTTGTCATGTCTGCCCTGTGCAACTTTTGTTTACAAAGGCTAAAAGCCAAACAAATTAAGAAATTTCATTTTAATTCATTTTAACGACAGTAACACAATTAAATTATAATCAAAAAATGTCATAATCATGACAGCCCTAGACACAGGTAGTGTGAAAGAGTACTTTCCGGATTAAGTCATTAAGTCACAGGACAAGAGATCCTGTACTGTAGTCCGTTAGCACACACACATGCACACTCCAACACACATATACACACTCAGACAGACACACACACATAGTTTATGTTTCCCTCTCTGAGGCAGGGCATCAGGGGAACAGTTTGGCTCCTGTATGTAGGAGGACTTGGGGAGGAGGGAGCAGCGTGATCCGTTAAACGTGCATATTTGTGGCTAATATTTATGTGAGCATGTTTGTGTTAAGCATGTGTTTACGCAGGTGTTTATGAGCGTTAGTCCATTAGGACACAGTAAACTCCTGAGAGAGAGAAAGAGAGAGAGAGAGACGGAGAGGGAGAGGGAGGGAGAGAGACAGACGGAGAGAGACAGACAGACAAACAGACAGACAGACAGACAGACAGAGAGAGAGGTTTGTTGGTAGAAGGCACCTAATTAGAAACTGACAACAGCTGTCCCAGAGGTAAATGTAAGGTGATGTTGCGTGTGTGCGTGTGTGTATGTACGCGCATGTGCGTGTGTTGCTAGCAGCTTTCTAGGCACGATGAGACGGAGACAGACGGACACAGACTTCAGTGTTCAAGTCAAGTGACACCATTTAGCCTCAAGGCTTCACTCCAATCAAGCCATTAGGCTACAGACGACAACACACACTCACACACACAGTTTCAACACTAAACTTCCCCCTGACAACACACACGGTCCACACGCATAACTCCTATACAACTTCATTCTCTTCAATGGAACTGAAACTCTGAAATAGTTTATAGTTGAGAATCACTATACTAGTTTCTTTCAAAACTGGCCTGAAAAGGCCTGAGCCGCAGCGTGGCGTTCCAGGCACCCTAGGATGCAATGCCAGCCTGACAGCGCGTCACGAGTTCGACTCCCGTTCCCGCCGACCTTTGCTGCATGTCACCCCCCCATCTCTCTCCCCATTTCCTGTCAGCCTAATTTCCCTACCCCTCTCTAATAAAAGGCATAAAAAGCCCCCAAGATGTTTTAAAAAATGTAAAAAAAACTGGGCTGAAAAAATATCTATCAGGAGACAGAATACTATTAAACTAAAATACTGCATCATCACGACATTTTTTGTTTTATTATTCTGTTTTTCCACCCATTCAGCTGAAAATGATTTTCTTTTTTAATATATGTATTTTCGGCTTGGCCTTCCTGCTGTATCCGACTACATGTTTGATGCTGACCAGGGCAGCGGTTTCTGAGATTAGCTGCACACAGGCAAACAAACCAGGGTGACTACATAACGTCAGCCTTCAGGCCCTGGCAGAGATCATGACATCAAACTTCTGACCCTACACTGAGTCTGGGACTAAAGCCATGAGGAGAAGGGCCGCACCAACCAACCTTTTAATGGGGGGCGGGAGGGGGTTTGGGATTTCAGATCCCCTTTTCTGCTATTCATTCATTCATTCATTTATTCAATCAACTAACTGCTGAGGCGTTTTTTGATCAATGCAGCCACTATAAACAAGTTGGCCCACGAGGAGGAAATGTAATTACACCATATTAAGCCCACCGCCCCCCTAAAATCCCCCTCCCTCCCTTGTCATTCTTTTTTCATACAGCCGTTTCCTTTCATATGGAAGAGGAATCTCCAGATCCATTCATGCTCTCCCATCCCAGTCCTCTGCATCCACATTCCACTCTATCTGGCCTCTTTTTAGTGTGGTTGCCCTAACAGGGCAACCAGACTATAGTACTCCTTATACTTTGTTTATTTATTTATAGATAAACAATACTTTGAACCGCTACTCCTCCCACAGTTTATTTTACTAAGAGATTGGTTGCATAGTTTTATTGATATTGATTTATTAGTGCATTAAATTTCCCCATCCACTTTAATGGAAAAGTGAAAAAAAAAAAAATCAAGTATTTTTTTCTCAGAAACAGTAAGAGCTAGAGTTACCAGATTTTGAGGGGAGGTTCATAGTTTATTGCCAAATTAATGAAACAAATATTACACCATTCAGCCTCATGGTGGCGCTATAACAGCCGACTTTACCTTTTGGCCTATAACTCTTGAACCGTAGGTCGTAAAATCAAAATTTGCGTCAGGATAGATTTTTTGATATTGATTTATTAGTGCATTAAATTTCCCCATCCACTTTAATGGGAATTGCAAAAACTCCCATTCAAGTATTTTTTTCTCGGAAACCGTAAGGGCTACAGTTACAAGACTTGGAGGGGAGGTTGATAGTTTTTTGCAAAATTATTATGAAAATAATCACACCAGTCGGCCACATGGTGGCGCTATAACAGCCCACTTTACGTTTTGGCCTGTAACTCTTGAACCGTAGGTCGCAAAATCTAAATTTCTTTTCCCCTGGATTCCTTGGGTCACGACGCATCTCCCCATATAGGTCACGCCCATTTGCGTCAGGATAGATTTTCCGCAATTTTGAATTTTCTTCAAAACACACTTTTTGCTCCTTTTCCTACATTTTTTTTCCAAATCTCACACAAATCGGTACACGTGATCTATGGACCCATGCGATAAAGATATCCAAGCGGCATTTTGATAGTCCGTACCGTTCGTCCGTAAATGGCTTCCAAAGTTAGCGGGAGGGGCCGCTTGACAAAAAATGCCAAAAATCACGAACGAAACTTCCGGTCAATCCCAAATTTGAATCACATGTCAAGGGTGGTATACTAAACCAATCCCCAAAAGGATTTCCACTTTGATCCATAGGGGGCGCCACAAATGCTCAAAATGTAACCGTTTGATGCAAAAACATGATTTTTGGGGGATCAATCCTCTCAAAATTAAACGCAAGTGATCTCAGGAGTGACGTGACAATGTAATTGGCGCAGTCTCCGACGGTATTCCTCCCGGCGTATTACTCGAGTCCCGACCGGCGTCGGCGCAACCACACTTTGCAATTGCCAATTGCGACGCGTCTAGTTCTAGATTCCTTGTGCTCTCTCACAGTAGCAACACAAAATACACACCCACCCAAACATAGATGAGCACACAGTCACCGCTGGGGTGAGTAGGGGCTCAATGACCACTCTCACTGCATGCATATGTGATGATGATGATGATGATGATGGGCCCTTTATTCAGAGTCCGGGAAAAGAAGATGAGAGGATTTGGTTGACTGGGTAACTCGGTAGAACACACAAAGGGGTATTTCAACCAAGTTGTGTGCAGCATGTAGATCTATTTCTAAAAAAAGATTTCAAAATGTTTTGAACTTTTTTAATTTTCGGCTTTACAGGGATAGTTCACACAAAAAAATACTTGTTTTCTATCAATTAGTCACCCCATGGAGACTTGAATTTATGGATATTGTTTAGTTTTTGTCGCATTCCTAAGCCAATAATTTGATGACCAGCGGACCGGTAGGCAGCGGTTCTGTTAGGAAACACAAAGGAGACTCTGTGTCTTATACCGGAACCGCTGCCAGTCATCAATTTATTGGTTTAGGAATGCGACAAAAACAAAAAGAATCCATGAATTCAAGTCTCTATGGGGTGACTAATCGATAGAAAAGTCATTTTGGGGGTGAACTATCCCTTTAACCCATTGATACCTGGAACGCATCTGTGTCACTTTAGATGTCTTTGGCTATTCAAAAATAGCAGATATACAAGCTCATAGCGCGGCACCGAGTGCCGCGCTACGAGCTTGTAGATCTGCTATTTTTGAAAAATCTTGAAAAATACTTTTTAATATTTTTTTCCAAAAAACTGTTAGAATTTAGATTTTTTTTAGAAGCGGCTTCAGGTCTCAATGGGTTAATGACCCAAAATGTATAAAGATCAAGACACAATTCATCGTGTAGTCCTGTTATAACTGTGTGAAGGTCTGCGAGTAGACATCAAAGAGCACCATACACACACACAAATAGTCCTCTCCCAGTCTGTGTCTTCCTGAGTTAAAGTGTCTTCAGTCCAAAGCTATGTGAGGCTGCAGAACAAAAGACAACATCAAGAATGCACCATGAGTCATTTCCAGGCCCCTCGGGTTTGCGGCACATTAATGAAGCAACATGGAGTAGTTATTCTTTTGCACGGCTCCAGTCACACGCGCACACACACACACACACACACACACACACACACACACACACACACACACACACACACACTCTGTCCCCTGCTGTTAGCCCCGAATAGTTTGAAACCCAGAGTCCAAAAACTGAAACTCTGCTTGGCCTGACTGACCCGACCCTCCTCCAACTTACTTATCTTCTGCCCACCACCCCATCCCCTCTCTCTCCCTCTCTACTACTCCTCCACTTCTGCTGCAGGGTTCCCTCCATTTTCCTTTGCAGAGGGACAAAGCCTGCACAGGGCTGTCAGTCACAGGCAGAGTTGCCAGAGTTTGCGAGAGAAACGGGCAATGAAAACTGGCACAAAATATTTTCAGATGGGGGGTCCAGGGACAAATAAATATCATTATTTGACAAGAAAATGTGTGAGAATCACTAGTTTAAACAACATTAGGAAGCAAGCCCAAATAAGCAACTACGCTTTGAGAACAAGCCCCCCAAAAAAGGCAACAGACAATATTTACAAGTGATTCTACAGAAAAACAAGCCAGAAACGTCGCTTGTAATAAGCAGACATGGCAACACAGGGCTGTCAGGGCTGATTTCATAGACCTGGTTGCTTTATTTCTCTCACAAAAATCTGGCAACACCAGGAGATTCCTCCATTGTCCAAAAGGCCACCACAGAGGAACAGAGGAGGAAGAGGGGGAGAGAGAGGGGGAGAGAGAGGGAGGAGAGACTTGAAAGGCACAAGGGCAACACAACAAAAGGAAAAGGAATCTGGTAAGAACAGGATAGAGAAAGCGAATGGGGAGGAATACTGGTGTGGTGGGGGGCACAGACAGAGGGATGGAGGATTATTAATGAAGGTGGGTGGGGGGTGGGGGGGGAGTAAACAATGGGTTCCTCCACAGGGGAGAAGAAGACGCTCTCTGGACATTCACTTGTGACATAATAGGGTCTGAAGTCTGGCCCTCAGTGCCCTCACTGACCACTACACATTATCTCAATTTCAATCAATCAATCAATCAATCAATCAATCAATCAATCAACCATTTAGCTTGAGACCCAAAAGAGAAATTAGATGTTTTCCCAAACTAGTGGAACTGCGTCCCGCGTTGTGAGCTTCTAGATCTGCTATCTTCACTACTTCTTAATCATTCCTTAGTTATTTTTGGAAATTATTATATATTTTTTTCATGTTAATTATGAAATACTTTAAAAAAGGATGTTGGAATTGTCTTCAATTGATGAAAAGTTTTTTTGTTTTAACTTTTTCCAAAATCTTTTGAAATATATTTTTAAATGCAGGAAATGGTAAAAAAGGGGATATTTACTCGCGACCCATAAAAATTGGTCCGTGACCCAAATATGGGTCCCGACCCAATGTTTGGGAAACAGTGATCTACACAACTACACGCACACGTCTCGACTACAAACACGTGATCCCCCCCCCCCCCCCCACACCCTATAGTGTGGAGGAGTGGTACAGTCCTCCTGGCTGGCTTAACCTACATAAATGTCACTGTACTGTACTTCCTCTGCCCTACCTTGGCTATCGCACAATCCCTGTGTGACTTGTTGCAGCTCGGGTGCAAAGTGTGTGTGTGTGTGTGTGTGTGTGTGTGTGTGTGTGTGTGTGTGTGTGTGTGTGTGTGTGTGTGTGTGTGTGTGTGTGTGTGTGTGTGTGTGTGTGTGTGTGTGTGTCAGTCAAAAGCACAACTACAGTATGTGTGTGATGTGACCGTCGTCCTCAAACAAACCAGCAACACACAACTATTGAACTGAACCCCCTCCATTCCACTATGTGCCACGTGTGTCTCATTTGAAGAGAGCATACTGTATCTAATCCTATTAACGTAACACAGTGTGCACACACACACAGCTCTCAGGGCAACATTTAAAAGATATTCACCATGTGTGTGGTAGGGTTGGGATCCTTTAAGGATTTTAATGATTCTAGTTCCTTTGACGAATCCCTCTTTATGGGTCTGGTTCCTTTACGGTTCCCTTAAACGATTTCTATACAGGGTTCTAAATGGACCCTTACAGGTCTGTAACTCTGAGAGAGTACACAATTTGTCTTGTTACAGATGTGTATGTTTATGACAAAAGAAATAAAAAAAAATAAAAGACTTTTATATGGTGCATTTTGTAAACCAACCAAAATAATATTGACAAACCTCAACCTACAGACCACCTAGGCTGAACATTGAGGCCACACACAAGAGAGGCGTGGTCCAGCCTGCATGACTGACAGCCCCCACTTACACGATACACTCTACACCTGTCCCAGGACTCACTTTGATCTGCACACACTGTGCCACAGACAGCTAACTAGGGCTGACCTTCGAAGTCGAAGCTTGTAATATGTTTTATACGGTAATAAAACGTATGATGTTGCACTTGAGGCGCATGGTAAGGCACGCGGGCCGAAAGCTGGCACTCAAAATAAAATAAAGAAATTAAAAAAAAGATAAATATATACAGGGGTGCACATATCTTTTTAGGTCTAGTACTCAGAAGAGCACCTGGAGATGTGACTTGGTGCGCAACAAATAAATGGTCCCGTCCCGCTTTGTCAACGGGGGGGGGGGGGGGATTCAGCACAAGTTTTGTCAACGTTGGGGGCTTCACCGTTTGGTGAAGCCCCCAACGTTGGTGCCCTGTGCTGCGCTGCTTTTATCCGTCAGATTGGGACGTTCACGGCATATTTTCCACCATCACGTGCAAAACCAACATGTGTTCATCATCGGTGACGGGTGCCTCTAACAGCCGCTGATGGCTGCGTGCACGCAGTGAGGCAATGCGAGGCGATGCGAGACACTCACACAATCACGTGCAGCATGCGTCCTCTCCCCCTCCGCCTAATGTCTGTGTATGGGGCAGACGCGTGCTTTAGCGTGATTGTGTGAGTGTGGCTTCAGGAAGTAAATTCCTTGCCTCGATCTCCAGGCTTTTATTTTTTATTTTTGCTAAAAAATAAAAGCTTGGAAATTCCTGTCCCAGCTAGTTGGTACGCAAAATCGCCTCGCGTCGTATGATGTGCCGCGCATTATTTATTTTGGGTGCGCATGCGCACCTGCGCACCAGTTATGTGCACCCCTGAATATATGTATATATTTTTAAATAAAAAAATAAAAAAACGGCAGAATAGTCAACTTTTGTTTTCATATTCGAATCCCGTGCCATCGAACAAAGCTTCGAATATTCTAACTATTTGGGTCAGCCCTACAGCAAGGTTCCCAGTTCGATCCCGGGCTCCCCCAGGGTTAGAGTCGAAGTGTCCTTGAGCAAGACGCTGAACCCCTAATTGCTCCCGATGAGCAGGTTGGTGCCTTGTAATGCACAATCTATGTAAAGTGCTTTGGATAAAAGCGCTATATAAATTCACCATTTACCATTTTAAATCCAAGGGGTCCAAGGGGCTGCAGTTTGGACGTACAGTATGGGCGCCAAAACTCTGCTACAATAGCAGCAAGAGAGGGAGTGACAGACCGGGATAGGAGGGTGAAATCGCCAACCTAGCCAAGTAGATTAAGCAATGCTGCACCTTGACACATTTAGATAACCACTACGCTCTACTTACAGTAAATAACAGGCATTGCATAATAGCTGGGAAAATGTTGGGGAGTTTTGAGGCAAGGCAGGGATTTTTCTTACCGACCAAAACAGTAAAACAGAAATTAGAAGCATTTAAACTGAACGCAGAAAGGAAAAAAAGCAAATTCCAGGAATTGTCTGGAAGTGGAGATTGCTCTGGCCCAGCTTTGTGCAACACATACACACTTGCACTTTCAGAACGTCACTCCCAACTCATAATTACCCACTTCCATTCCATTCTGAGAGCTGCAGGAAAACAATGCTGCATTATCTCACAGGGAGGGAGTTAAAAGCTGCACTCATGCACTCAGGGAGTTGGCACCGATACACAGTTGGTGGAAGAAGTACTCAAGATATTTTACTTAAGTAGAAGGATCAATACTGCAATATAGAAATACTCTTGTTACAAGTAAAAGTCCGGAATTCAAAATGTACTTGGGTAAAAGTACAAAAGTATTGGTATCAAAATGGACTTCAAGTACCAAAAGTAGAAATCACTCTTTATGCAGAATGTCCCATTTCATAAGTTTTCAAATGTGTAAAATGTCTAAAAATCTTTTGAAAATAGCAGATCTACAAGCGCACAATGTGTTGCATTGCGACGCATTGTGAGCTTGTAGATCGGCTATTTCCAAATGGCCGAAATGTAATGTAGGGCTGAAGTGGTTAATGTTGTATGTATGTTTTGTAATAATAATCAAAATCTACAAAGTAACTAGTAACTAAAGTTTTCAAAAAATTGTAGTGGAGTAAAAGTATAATATTTGCCTCTGAGATGTAGTGAAGTAGAAGTATTGGAAATTGGAAATACTCAAGTAAAGTACAAATACCTCAAAATTATACTCAAGTACAGTACTTGAGTACATGTACTTAGTTACTTTACACCACTGCCAATGTGTACAGTACGGGGAGAAGAAAATCACATGCACAGCACGTGCACTGCACACACACGCACCCACCCACACTACAAGGTCGTTGGCTCTGTAAAAACTGGCACACACCTGCAGTGCCAACATGCCACACTGTGTAGGTGTATTCATCACAGCTATGTTATAGTACAGAGCTAACCTCGGTTTCCCAGGCTCGCTCGCTCAAGTTGAGGTGAGAAGTGGATACAGTAAGGGGCGGGGCCAGTGGATAGTAAGGGGGCGGGGTCACTGACTGAAAGGGCAGGAGCAGTTCCATAGCAGGGGGAGGAGGGGCTCGCCGAGGTGCACACAGTAAACTACTACTCAGTGAAACTATTACATACAACAACTAGTTGTACTGTATGTAATTGTATGTTTTTCCATGGACCATGAGTCTGCAATAAAGACATTCATTCACGCTATGAGCTTGTATATCTGCTATTTTTGAAGTATAAGATAATGGTTAGTAGTGGATAATAAGATAATAGTGGCAGCGGTGGCCTAGTGGTTAGAGGGGCGGCCTTGATACCGGAAGGTCCCTAGTTCGATTCCCCAATTCATCACATCAATCATGAATCACCGCTGAATAGCCCTTGAGCAAGGCTTCCATGCAGGGTCCGGCTGGAAACAAGCTTCGTGCTTAGTCCGACACCCTGGGTAAACAACAAACTTTGCTTTTGGTTAAAGTGGTTAAACTCTAAAGTGACACAGATGTGTTCCCCGTCTTAATGTGTTAAGCGTCCTGAACCTGGGGACAACAAGCTGTAGTAGCCTTGTAGAAATGTCTTGTGAGCAATTTGTGTGGTGTTTCCTTATATCCTTTCCTCTGTGTGTGTGTGTGTGGTACCACGAACGTACACTCATTGTCATTGTTCCAGTAGGCTGGTTTAATTCCACAGTGAAAAAGGCTCCGTGTTTCCCAGGCGAATCGGGGAAGGAGAGTCGCGTGCGTGCTCTCGTTTCCTCCCTGCCCTTCTGAGCATCCGCTCCTATAAGGAGGAGAACCATGGAGCTCATGGGGCACAGCTTGACACGCACAGTTTTAGATTGGACTGCCCCAGGGCTGGGCTGTCTTTAGCTCCATGCATCCATTCCTCGTCTGCCTGACTTCACCTTCACCACAGCGTGGAAGATCAGCATTTGGACACAACGTCCAGAGAACGACTGACGACGAGCGAGCGCTATTTATTCATGCAATCGTTTCTTTAACCATCGGTTGCCCCCTCAGGCGCCACATGTGTGTCTCATTATATTCCGCCCTGTGACTACGTCTTGAGTTGTTGTCATCTGTGCTGTGATGGCATTGTTGACGGAGTGAGAGTGGTGATCCAGGTGTACAAAAAGGGGGGGGGGGGGGACACTCCTAGCCATCACCACAGGACACTGAGGACAGGACGCTGCTATGCAAAGCCTGGTGGTTTAGTTAAAGATGGCACAGGCGACAAGGCCTGTTATTTCATCATTTTAGGGACAAGGCCACTTGGCCTTTGTTGTTGTTTATGTTTTGAGGGCACAAACCAGCAGGGCAGGAAAGCCATCAAATAAAACAATGATCTTAAGGCCACGGAAATAATTAATTTAACCTATTAAGACCTGGAAAGCATCTGTGTCACTTTAGATTGCTTTGGCTATTCAAAAATAGCAGATCTACATTACATTACATTACATTACAGTCATTTAGCAGACGCTTTTATCCAAAATCTACAAGCTCATAGTGCGGCACGAGTGCCGCACTATGAGCTTGTAGATCTGCTATTTTTGAAAAATCTTGAATGGGTTAATCAAATGTCAGTCAAATGAATAAAGAAAAACGTTATTGCACATTTTTACATATTTACAAATTACCAATATTTGTAAACGACTGACTGAAGTTCATGCACTCTGAGTGAGCCTTGAACTAATCAGTTACTGGACTCATTTGAAGGTGGTGATGTGGAGACGGGGTAGTTAAGAATGCAAGAGCTCAAAATACACCCCAGGATTTAAAAAAATACAAACGTATTGACAGGAAAGAGACAGAGGAGAAAACGGCACAATCAGCTGGGGAAGTGCAGGCAGGCAGGGCATCAAAGCAACCGTGGCCTCAGGGGAGATGAACTTGACCTTTTTTTAGGGGCAGAAAGCCAAACTGAAGGGCTACGGTGGCCATGAAATTCCTCCATGAAATTCCTGCCCTGGTCAGGACACACGAACACACACACACACACACACACACACACACACACACACACAGTGAGTGAGCTGAGATTTAAGAGCTGCTTCCCAGCACCTGACCTGTGGGAAACATAATACGCTCATGGATGAGATGCAGCAAATTGTACAGCATGTTCTGTAAAAAGAGCGTACACAGGACAGGTCAGCGGGTCAGGCACTCACTCACTCTATTTCTCACTCACTCTTTCTCTGTCAGTCTCTCTCACTGTCCCCTTCTTTGTTCCATCTCTCTGTCTCTATCTGTCTGCTCTGAACAATACAGCTCCCTTATGTAAACAACAGGCCCTAACAGGCGTCCAAGAGGAGAGACCATAGCGAAAAAACAAAAAGAACAACAACTCATTCTGTCGCCTCCCGGACAATGTCTGGACCCGATTCATTTGAGAAAACCGCTATGCATGAACTCTGCTCTCTGCTGCTGTGATGAATGGTGGAGTGGTGTGAGTCAATGGAAAGATATGGATGCTGCTGACTGAGTCAGCTCATCAGCACCCATGGACAACCAATGGCGTGGGAGTGTGTGAGGTGCGAGCTAGGAGCCCATTTTTAGGGGCTACTCGCCGTGCTCCCATCTGCTTTTTTTTGGGTGAATGACCAGTGGGTTTCATCACATTGAAACTGATTCAATGTCACACTGCACCTGCCTATTCCTCCCACATCTTTAATCTTTTCTCACTCGAGTCAATGGCTCTTTGCAGTGGTGGAAAAACAACTCAAATGTTTTACTTACGTAAAAGTATCAATACTGCAATGTAGAAATTCTGTTACAAGTAAAAGTCCAAAATGTAAAAAATTGTGGTATGAAAGTGGTATGAAAATGTACTTAAAGTACCAAAAGTAAAAGTGCAGAGTAAAATGGCAGATCTACAAGCTCACAACGCATCGCTATGAGACACGTTGTGAGCTTGTAGATCGTCTATTATCATTTAGCCTAGGTTTAAAATAGGGCTTAAGTGGTTAATGTATGTATTATAACGCAATAATTTATATCTGCAAAGTAACTAGTAACTCAAGTTTTCAAATAATTGTAGTGGAGTAAAAGTACAATATTTGCCTCTGAGATGTAGTAGAGTAGAAGTAAAAGTATATACAATTGGAAATACTCCAGTAAGGTAAAAAGTGTCTTACTGTGATGTTTGGCAACATAATGGAGTAAATGGACACAAAATCCTGGCTGTGATATTCCCAACCCCCCAAGAATTCATAAACCATAACCAACAAAATGAGAGGGAAATTTAAAGAGAGGTTAATGGAAACAACAATGGAAACAGGCTTTGGCTTTGTTGTGTGTAATCCACGACACGTTGGCGTTTAAAAAAAATCAATGTCACTCACCATTTTTTAAAACTTTCAATAAAATATTAATATTAATGTTCTATCTACCCACATTAAGGCTAGGGGTAATGTTTTTGTGTATATTTGTTTTTGCTCCAATGCAATCCGCATATTTCCGAGATGCTATCAAGCTGTTATTAAAAGCCGGTTCTGACACGTTTGTCGATATTCCTGCAAACACGTAGCCTGTGGCGGTGTCAGGCTGACGGCTCGTTGGCAGGCAGAGCACTGCAGTGTGCGTGTTAAAAGACCATGGAGAAAGACAATAGACCAGGAGGAAAGAGACTCTACAATGCTGCTGTCTGCTGGCCATGACAGAATAGATTGAGAGGCAACAGGTGGATGTGGCATTCTCTGGCTTACACGCCTCACCACCACTGACACAAATGTCTCTCACACACACACACACACACACACACACACACACACACACACACACACACACACGTACACAGACACATGCACAGAGAGAGAGAACGAGGGTCAGAGGAAAGCACAGCAGCTTTATTACTTTACAGCAGGGGTCTTCAGCAGGGGGTCCGGGACCCCTGGGGCGGTGGTTCTTAAAACTTTTTCATGTCAAGGACCCCCAAATTAACCCTCACCCCCATTTGAAAAGATATGCCAGCAGGGACCCCCATAAGAGAAGATTTTTACGGCTCTAGCAGTGATTCTCAACTATTTTAATTTCATGTCTCCCCAGTTTGACATGCATTAGGCTACGGACCCCCATGTTAATGGCATTTCTATCTCTGGGACCCCAAATTATAGTAAAATCAATGTTAATCTAACTCTGAGAGTGTACAAATGGAAACAAATGGACCCGTTAGGGTTACAGAGCCATAAGGGTCCATTTGGTTCCTAGAGGTTATTCCTAGGTGGGGATCCCTGCCTCATCTCTCTAAGGGGTCATTCCTTGGTCTGAAAAACGTTGAACACCCCTGCTTTAACAGACATGCTCCATAACTCCCAAGAGCTAGGCTGCACAGAAGTCCCAACTAATTTACATCTCATGAAGCTCAGAATCCACTGACTTCCTCTCTCCTGGGCCTCCCCGAGTCTTATCTCACCAGACACGAACAGATAAAATACCAATGGGTTCCAACTGGAAAGCTCACTGAGGCATATAATAACGAAAGAGATAGTCAGTAAGTGGCATCTTCTTGGGGGATTCCATGGACAGAAATCAGCTTTGTTACAGAGAACTCATGACTCAGAGGCGTACGATTCCACCGTTGGTAAGAGGAACACACAGAGGAACTTGCCTGTCCTATTCCACAGCGTAGTTGACCTCATGTTTACCTAATCGCTGGTCTGGTACTGTAGAATTGACCCCTTGTTTGCTACTGCCAAACGGACATTGCTAAAGTAGAGCAAACTATCAGCCTCAGGAAAAATCTACGGAAATGTATTTCCGTATTATTTTGTTGTGTTTAACAAGTCATGATACAAATCTGTCATGTGGCTAAAGATTAATTTACACTCGTAAAAAAAAAAACAGATTTTTGGCAAGTGACAGTCCTGCGTTGATAAAAAAGTTAAGCTTAAGGTTTAGCCATCATATGCGATTTTAACTCAATATAATCGTATTTAAGAGCTGCCTTAAGGAAGGATCTAAAAAAGCATTGCTTATCTGCACATAGGCCTAATATGAAGCCGTCTATTATCTCTGTCACCCGTCATGTGCTTCGATTGAATTATGCTCATTCAAGAAAGTACAGAGGGAGAGAGTCCTGGTGAAACGCAGAAATTGAAATGAATACAGCCGAGGTGTGATGGCACTTCTGATACTGTGTTTTACCACGGAGGAGGGCATGAGATTAGGTGTCTGTCGCAGAGCTGAAATATCTGCAGAGGTGACAGTGGTCGATTGCTTTGCATAGTGTGTAAAGCGCTTTCCAGTCAGTGTGTTTTATAAATAGACAGGTCGGCTGCTAATCCTGATTCCTGACCGTGTTGGGGGGCTAATCAGTGCTTTGGGTCACTAAAACTGGAAACCTCATATGCCAGGCATGCTTTCTCAGAGAGAGAAAGACCTGGGGAACGTTGAAGTGACTCGTGGAAAGAAGGGGGCGGGGTTGCTTAACGGTACGGAGGAGCCATTCCATAGAGGCTTTAACCTTTGCTTTTATGGTTAGACACACACAAGGTTTTTTTTTCCCCCCAAGCCAAACCCTACTTGGCATTCTTGCCTTGAACTTGAACTTTTAGGAGCTGCTCTCAGACCTCTGTTCTGTTGTATGATTCAGTCTCAGGTTTCAAGCAGCCTAACTCCCACTGGGCACCATAATGCAACAATCAATAACATATCACGTGTTATTTCAAGGATAGGTGTGATGCTGGCATTCTTCAGTGGTATAAAGTAACTAAGTATATTTACTCAAGTACTGTACTTAAGTCCAATTTTGAGGTACTTTTACTTTTAAAAAGTATTTCCAGTTGTCTTCACTTCTACTCCACTACATCTCAGAGGCAAATATTGTACTTTTACTCCACTACAATTATTTGAAAACTTTAGTTACTAGTTACTTTTCAGATATAAATTATTACATTATAAAACATACATTAACCACTTTAGCCCCATTTTATACCTCGGCTATTTGAAAATAGCCGATCTATAAGCTCACAACGCGTTGCATCGCGACGTGTTGTGTGCTTGTACCTTTACTTTTGGTACTTTAAGTATATTTTGATGCCAATACTTTTGTACTTTTACTCAAGTAACATTTTGAACCCGGGCCTTTTACTTATAACAAGAGTATTTCTACATTGCAGTATTGATACTTTTACTTAAGTAGAAAATGTGAGTACTTTTTCCACCACTGCAATGGCATATGACGTTTTTTCTAGGATAGGTGTGCTGCTAGCATTCTTCTACATCACAGAGAGTCGGAAGGGATACATATAGTCAGGTTCACTATGTAAAACAATATACTTTCGTTCAAAATTTGTGGAGATTAGCAAAACTATACATTTTTTTTATCTTCAGAACATGGGGAATCCAAAAATCTATGTTTGCATTTGCACAGACACCTGCATGTCCGCCATATTGGACGTTCAAAATGGCCGCCATAAAATATATAATTTGTGCTACCTTGGCTTCTAGACGACATAGAAAGTTAATTAAATATGCTAATCCTATGTTTTCTGGGTCAAGGAATCCAATAGAGACCTAAAGGATAGTGCACAGGGACTTGCAGCAGCGCCCCCTAGGGGATAGCCATGGAAATGCAGTTTGATGTTAGAAAATATACTTTTGTTACAAATTTTTGATTAGCAAAACTATAACACTTTTGGAATCTTCAGAGCATGAGGAACCCAAAAATCCTTGTTTGCATTTGCACATATACCTGCATGACCGCCATATTGCATGTTCAATATGGACCACATAAAATATATAGTCTAATTTGTGCTACGTTGGATTCTAGACAACCAACCTTAATTAAATATGTTTTCCAGGTCAAGGAGTCCAATACAGACCTCAGTTCTCAGGATTATAGAAAAGCAAGAAAACAAATGTAAATGTAAAACATAGTGTTTATAGTTGTGTAGTTGCAACACATTGACTTTACAGGTTTACAGGTGTAAAGGAATGGGTGGAAAAACCCTTTGTTTCTGTTGTTTTCAAAGAGAAGAAAAGAAAAGAAGAGGGGGGGGGGTCAGGGAGAGCAGGGAGACAGTAATAGAACACATGTCAAGGATATACAGTAATAGAACACATGTCAAGGATATACAAGTGGCATAAACCAACAGATACAGTATGTACATGAGGTTAGACATAACGCGAAAGGGCCTACTCTGTGTGGAGTTTGCATGTTCTCCCCGTGTCTCCTAGGGTAGTTAATACCCTCACAAAAACATGTAGTAATCCTGGTCACTATACTGCCTCCCCCTGGCCAGCCGGGGCGCCTGATGGAGGGGAAGGGAACTGGTTGGAATAACGTGTTCCTTCCACGCGCTATGTCCAACCAGGGAAACTCCCCCCTGTCACGTGACAAGAAGGTCAGTTGGCTCTCATGCATTGAAGGAGGCATGAACTCGGCCCTGGCCTCCCTAGGCTGGTGGGGGGAGTGTAGTGCCCAGGATCACTTAGCAAATTGGCACCGGGTGAAAAAAGGGTTACAAAATTGAGGGATAAAAATTGGGGGAAAAAAAGACATAAGGTGCAAGGTGGTGACACTTTGGTAGGTCTACATTAGCAGCAGGTATGAGATTAGACATTAAGGTGCAAAAACAGTATGAATGATTGAACTATATACATACAATATCTACTAGATCTATCATTCAGGAATATTCTTTTACAGCTCGTCATCACTGTCTGGGGTGTCATTTTCAGCATTACAGACAGTCTGTGTCGTTTTCGGAGTCACTTCCACACAAACAAAGTTCTGTGCAAGCCAAGTTGTGTCCCCTGCATGAACTTCTCTGGGTTGTCCAATGGGTTTTGCACTGACATCTGACCACTAACAGAAACTAACAGAGTAAGGCGACCTAACACAGGAGGTGAATGATGCATTGGCCAACTTTGTATGATGTACTGCCCAAGGGGCATCCATATAACAAGCATTCCTGACCTAAGGTGGTATCTGTTTTGCAAACATCTGGCATAAAGCAGCAAGTTGCCTCCTACCGTTGGTGCCCTTGAGGAGCACATTGAACGTGTGCATGATCAAAGTAGGGTGTGGTGCCAAGCCAAGACGTGGCAGAGTCTTTTTGACCCACTCAAACATGGAGCCATGGTGAGATACTACCTACTACCACAAAGGTTCCTCCTGCACCACAGGCCATTGTAGAGTTGTTCAGATGTCAGTGCAAAACCCATTGTACAACACAGAGATGTTCATGCAGGAGACACAACTTGGCTTGCACAGAACTTTGTTTGGAAGTGACTGCAAAAACGACGCAGACTGTAATGCTGAAAATGACCCTCCGTGATGAAGAGCCGTAAAAGAATGATAGATGATATTGTATATAGTTCAATCTTATAACTCGTCAATACTGTTTTTGCACCTTAATGTGTAATCTCATGTACATACCTGCTGCTAATGTAGACCTACCAAAGGGTGTTCACTCTCCATTCCGACATCTCACCACTCCGACTAGTGGCTTCCGCGTGCGGTTAGGGTTAGGGTTAGGGTTAGGTATAGGGTTCGTCAACGTCGGAAAGGCGACATGTCGGAAAGGAGAAATGCACCCCTACCAAAGTGTCACCACCTTGCACCTCTAACCTCATGTACATACTGTATCTGTTGGTTTATGCCATTTGTATATCCTTGACATGTTTTCTATTACTGATAGATTGTTCTCCTTGCTCTCCCCGCCCTCTTCTTTTCTTTTCTTCTCTTTGAAAACAACAGAAACAATGTTTCTCACCCATTTCTTTACATCTGCAAACCTGTGGTGTAATAAAGTCAATGATGTGTTGATACTACACAAATATAAAGACTATTTTCCATTTACATTTGTTTTCTTGCTTTTATATAATAACTACATTGAGGTCTTTATTGGACTCCTTGACCTGGAAACATATTAACTAAGGTTGGTTGTCTAGAATCCAAGATAGCACAAATTAGGCTATATATTTTATGTCGTCCATATTGAACAATATGGTGGGCCATGCAGGTATCTGTGCAAATGCAAACAAGGATTTTTGGATTCCTCATGCTCTGAAGATTCCAAAAGTGTATATTTTTGCTAATCTAAACTTTTTAACGAAAATATATTTTTTAACATAGTAAACCTGAATTTCACTGGCCATCCCCTAGGTGGCGCTACTGCAAGTCCCTGTGCACAATCCTTTAGGTCTCTATTGGATTCCTTGACCCAGAAAACATTGGATTAGCATATTTAATTAACTTTCTATGTTGTTTAGAAGCCAAGATCTCACAAATTATGTATTTTATGGTGGCCATTTTGAACGTCCAATATGGCGGACATGCAGGTGTCTGTGCAAATGCAAACATAGATTTTTGGATTCCCCATGTTCTGAAGATAAAAATAAAGTATTGTTTTGCTAATCTCCACAAATTTTGAACAAGAACACATAGTGAACCTGACTAATATGGCAACTCCTAATGAAGCAAATATTATCAGCAGGTGTATTGTTGTGTTGTCTGACCACAACTGCCACATTGGGAGAGAGTTCCCCTTTGGCAAACAGCCCCAACCTGAAGGCGTGGCCTCAACACCAACACACAGTATGCAAACATAATGCACTACATGAGTCTGCAGTCGCCTGGGGTGAGGATTTAACCGAATAAAAACCACGGAAGACAAATAGGCGAGGGGACAATCAAACAAGCAGTGATTTGTCCATCGTTACCAACAACAATGGAGTGGACCACCCCACATTCGCATTGTCGTGACTCCTCGTCTGTGTGATTATTGGACCAACAAAAAACAGTTTTCAACACCGCGGTGGTCCATGGCCCATTCAGAGCCTCTTGCTCTGGTTACTAGAGCAAGACTAGAGTTTCTAGTCTCTGGTTGCAGAGACGTGCAGCGACTCTCTCGACTGTAGCGTTCACACACAGCAGGAGCTAACGAGTGTAGAGAGAGGTCAGAAAGAGTCCCCCCTCGCTCTCTCTCTCTCTGTATCTATGTTAGCATAAACATGACCCCGAGCCAGCAGCGCCATTGTTTATAGTCCACTGAGGACGTTTGGCTCTTTCCTGGATGGCTTGGATCCGGTATGCTGCCTGCCTGCCTGCCTGCCTCTTGTGTGTTTGTCTCCTTGTCCTGCATTGCAGCAGCACCACTGCTTCATGCCATCACTGCGGCTGGCTTTTTGGTAACATTGTTTAGATGAGAGTTCCTTCCTGTCCGGATAACACAACAATCAACACATTGCAATTAGAGGAGCGGTATAATGCTTTGAAAGAGGCATTTTACATTTTTTTAAGTGACCCGTTTCAATTTCCAAACATTCACGGTAACTTCATGTACAGAATCGCTCTAACTTTTGCCTAAAATTGCCTTATTCAAATAAGACGAGTGTCCAGGTGGTGCATGTCAGAATTGCAGGGCAACAACAGGGCCATTTTGCACATTGCCACAGTGCACTCATGCCAGGCCTCGACCTGAACCTGTGGCAGGGAATACCAAAACGCTTGGCCCAAAACAGTCGCCCCGGGGCAAAATCGGCGGTATTCACCAGGTATTCCCATTCTCAGTAAACTATGCCTAAACATTATCTTATTCCTAAGTGTAACCTCAGTAAAACAGTGCCAAACCCACAACGTATTTCTAACCTTATCCTCAGTAAAACAAATACAAGAACCGCTGGTGCGCGAAAGAAATGGGGGTGAGCGTGTTTTGGGGTGAGCCTTCCGGTTGCCGTGGCAGGAATTTCGGGTGGGAGTCCAACAGTGTGGAGTGAACGCACTCTCACACCCAAGGACGAGTTGGGAAACATCTAACCAAGCATTAGAGGATGACATGATTTACGATTCCAAGCGTATCGCTATGCAACTTTAATGGTGCATACCGTTGCATAACTTGTTTTAAAGATTTTCCAACAACCAGTTATGAGTGGAGAGTGAGAAGAACGCATGTCTGCATTCCATCTTCAGTCACGTGATGCGGGACTACCAGGAACGTTGAAAACGGTTCACATATTACAACCTGGGAGTGAGAATGAGGGGGTGGAGTCGGGTGTGTGTGTGTGTGTGTGTGTGTGTGTGTGTGTGTGTGTGTGTGTGTGTGTGTGTGTGTGTGTGTGTGTGTGTGTGTGTTGTCTTGAGATTGCTGGCTCAACCTCTCCGAGAGCTTGTAGATCTGCTATTTATTTTTAAAAATGTGTGCAAATTGGCCGATTCTACGAATGTCTGAATCAGTTTTTTGGAAAAAAAACTATGTTCAGTGGTTTTAAAACGTTTTCATGTCAAGGACCCCCAAAATGATATGTAAATTGCCAGGGACCCCCATCTCAAAATATTTTGTTCCAGGGACACCCCCCCCAGGGACACCACCCCCCAGGGACACCACCCCCCCCCCCCCCCCCCGAAGCAAAGATTTGAGTTACAAATGTTGGCTTTAAAAAATATATATATATATATATTAAAAGATTTGCACACATTTTCAAGATTAAAAAAAAAAATAGCAGATCTACAAGCTCATAGCGCGGCACTCGGTGCCGCGCTATGAGCTTGTATATCTGCTATTTTTCAATAGCCAAAGAAATCTAAAAATGACACAGATGCGTTCCCGGTCTTAAAGGGTTAAAAACAAGGCTTTGTCCAGACGGAGCCCTGGACGAGGTTGTGATCTGATTCTGCCCCCTTACTACCATGGACAGAAGAGGAGGGTGTTGGTGGTAGTTGGGTGTGTGTGGGTACATGACATTCTCCAGCTGACAGCGGTACTGGACACATCACAAAACCGCGTCCAAGACCTCCGTCTGGGTGCAGAAAAAAACGCTCTATATGCAGCACTTTTTATTCATAACAGGCGGGCAGTGTGTGTGAACACACTCTTAGAGTCTATATTGAGCATTGCAACCCTTAGAAAAAAAGTGACTGTGCGTGTGTGTGTGAACAGCCTTGGTACAATTGGCTCATTGTGTGTCCAGGTTACTGCCCCCCCCCCCCCCCACAGTATCATGTGGTTGGACGTCAGTGGTTTTGCGGCCGTGGCCTCGACATTCTTTCTCCTCCAGCAGCAGGCTTCCCAGAGGTCTCTCTCTCTCTCTCTCTCTCTCTCTCTCTCTCTGTGTGTGTCTCCGTCTCTATTTCTATACAGTATGTCTTTTTCAAGAATGTGTGCCAACTGCTTGTGGAGCTGAGATTGGAAAACCAACCAACCACCCAAGTTCCATTCTCATCATCTAAAGTCACAGCAGCCAAAGTTACCAAACAACCCTTAGCTGAAGCCCAGGTCTAAAATAATGTTTTATCTGGCACCATAATGGTTAACCCTTTTAGACCGGGAACGCATCTCTGTCATTTTAAGATTTCTTTGGATATTCAAAAATAGCAGATATACCACGCTATGAGCTTGTAGATCTGGTATATTTGTTTTAATTGTTTTGCAAATCGTTTTGCTATACTGTATCAGTGGTGCTCAAACTTTTTCATGTCAAAGACCCCCAAAATGATCCCCCATCTCAAAATATTTTGTTCCAGGGGCCCCCAGAAGCAACAATTTTAGTTAAAAAAATGTTTGCTTTAAAAATATATATATTCAAAGATTTGCTCACATTTTGAAGATTTTTCAAAAATAGCAGATCTACAAGCTCGTAGCGCGGGACTTGAATCATAGATATTGCATCATAATTTGGGGGAAAACATTTGTGTAGTTATGTTAGCAATTTCTGAACAACGGCCGGCATCCAAGTGAAAATATTTCAATGCATATTATGCAGGTATTTTCAGTTTACAGATTATATGGAAAGCAAATATCTTCAATATATACCAGAGAGCCTCTTTTCAGTGGTTCATGAGCGCCGATAGGCTGCATCATATTACTTTCAAAACATTAGTAACGGTTATGTGAAAACCTCAGGACGGCGGAAGCAGCCAAATCACATCATGGGTGTCAAAGTAGACACAGGACACAGATAGGAATCAGGAGATATGTTGTGGCCAACCCTCCACTCGTAAATTATCGCCCTACTTGATCACACTAGAGTGTCACACAAAAATGTCAAAAGTAGCAGATCTGCAAGCTCGAGTAAGTTTCAGCTCCTCGACATCGCAATAGGACAAAATAGTAAAACATAGCAATAAAATAACAGTAAGTAAATGTGTCTAAATTTGGTGGAAAAAATGGATTAACAAGTAATAATGATACACTCTACATAAACTGCCCGTAAGAGATTCATTTTTATAATAGATTTTATTATTATTTATTATTTAAGTGTTTACTTTGACTTGTTCTACAGTTTGAAGGTCCTACAACCCACTCGCAGATATTTGCATTGGCTGACTCACACGAAAAAGAACAAAACAACCAGTAATAAGGCGTGTTAACAGATGCTAGTCATTTGTCTGACCGACATTAGAGGACAAACCCCCTAACAAATTAGCTTTGACAGCCCAGTGCTGCGTGTGTATACGAGTGGACAAACATGGCGTGCCTACGGCAAATTTTTATTCAATCATACTTATGTTTTCTGCAAACTGTTACTGAGTGATACAGTAAGGTCAAAAGGTCAAAGTCGGAGGAAATGACTTAACTCACACGCAACCATTTCTCAGAATACACGTAATTCATTTAACCTACATACATATATGCCAATTTTACTCAATGCTCCGGCCAAAGGCATGTAGGCTCACACCAGATCACATATTTAGTGAATAGCATATTTCATAATGCATATTAGCAGCCATTGTACAAGGTAAAAAAGAAGCAAACCGAAATTATGGTAGAAACTTTTAAGCAATCAAGGTAGGGCTGACCGAAATAGTTTGAATATTGGCACGGGATTCGAACATGACAAAGAAAGTCAACAATTCCGCGTTTTTACCAGCTTGCAAAGCACACTGGTCTAAGAAGAGACTGAGTCTAGTCAACACTTTCTCTACACTTTTTCATCATTGGCTGTCCTTTAAGCCAATGGGGGTACTTTCCCATACTCTGAACAGGCGCTCTCGTCCTCCCAAGCTATGGTACTAGACACGCCTCTCACCTCTATGGCAGTGTTGTCAGATTCTGCGAGAGAAATAAGCAACAGGTCTAAGCCAATGGGGAGCCACTAGCAGTGTTGCCAGATTCTGCGACACAAATCAGAGAAAACAGAAAGCAAGCTGGTATACATGACTGAGTCATGTCTTGTTTCAGTGATATTGCTAGGTTTTCAATGTAATGGGTCCCGGGACCCACAAGTGGTCATTCAAATGGGTCCCAGAAACATTTTATGGGTCCCCAATTACACGCCCCCCCCCCCCCTCTATCGTTTTCTTTGATCTCCAATCTCCATATCGTCTATGTGTGTGTGACTGTGTACATTATATCCTAATGCAGTGGATCTCAACCTTTTCAGGCAGTGACCCCCCAAAATAATCATATTTGAACTGGGGACCCCCCGAGGAAGCACTTGGAATTAGGAGTTCAATTTAGCATTTAATTTAGTTTGACTCAGTTCCACAGATGTATATTGTGAGAATAGCAGATCTACAAGTTTTTTGTTTTTTTTTGTAAATCCGATCTACAAGCTCACAACACCTTGCTTGTAGATCGCGTCTTTCTTATATTATTTCACAATTTTGCCCGTATTTATTATAGTATAGTTTGTTGATTAGTTTTGATGCAGTAATAATAATCTTTTTTCTTTTCTTTCTTGAGGTATTAAAAATATCTTAAAAGTCCTTAAATTGTGACTTCACTGTCATCTGGGGACCCCCCCCAAAATCATGTGGGGACCCCCCTGGGGGTCCTGACCCACAGGTTGAGAACCACTGTCCTAATGTACATTCTATTATGCTACGTGTTGTAGTCATAAACTCAGAATACAGGGTACAAACTACGATATAAAGTGCATAATAATACTATGAAAAAGATAATGTACACTTCATAGGAGCAGAGATAGATAGGAACTAAAGAACAACGACACTTTGTGGAAGGGGAAGAGAATGTAAACGGAACAGAGATATTTGTTTAAGAAAAGTAGATGTTTGCAGCAGTATTTATTGCTCTGGTGTTTTCTTCTTAAAAAGTGGGATTCCCTTCAAATGATTTATGCTTGTGTCACACCGAAAATAACGATCTGAAAACAACGTGTCACGCGTCAGTGTTTCGGCTCGCGGCTCGGTTTGGTGCGCAGGTCGCGGTTCGGTTTGGCTCGAGGGTCGCGGCTCGGTTTGGCGCGTGGGTCGCGGCCCGGTTCGGTGCGCGGGTCGCGGCCCGGTTTGGCGCGCGGGTCGCGGCCCGGTTTGGTGCGCGGGTCGCGGCCCGGTTTGCCTCGCGGCTCGGTTTGGCGCACGGGTCGCGGCCCGGTTTGGCTCGCGGGTCGCGGCTCGGTTTGGCGCGCGGCTCGCTTTGGAGCAGGGCTGCGTGGCTCACGGCTCGCTTTAGTTGTATGCGTCCCGTGGACGCAGTGATGGTTGGTTTAATGCGTCCTTTATTAAAAAGGTGTGTCAGAGACGCAGGACGCAGGGCTAGCAGCATCTCTGCTTGTTTATTTTTTATTTTTTTGAGCACCAGCTTTTGGCCTGGGTGCCTTACCTTGCGTCTCAAGTGCAACGTCATACGTGTTATTACCGTATAAAACGTATAACAATACGTTTTATTACCGTATAAAATGTATTATCGGTGGGGGGGTGCTCATTATTAGCTTCAACTTCAAAAAGGTCAGCCCTAAATCAAAGCCAGGACAAAGAGCCATCTCTCTATGTAGCTCACCGTTTCTTATCACCGTGTGAAAAAATAATACACACCCAGTCCCACTATATAGGTGCTGCTGTAAAAGTGTCAAATAAGAGAACACTCAAGAGCACAGTCAATGTAGTTACTGCAACACAAAAAAAAACAGATACTGCAGCCAGCCAGGCAGCAGTCCAAGGACAAAGTGTGGCTTTGAGACAAGCAGGACCAGTCAGGTTCCCTCTTCTCCTCTGGGACAAGAGCTGGCAGGCAGTGGTGTAAAGTAACTAAGTACATTTACTCAAGTACTGTACTTAAGTACAATTTTGAGGTACTTTTACTTTACTGGAGAATTTCTAATTGTCTATACTTTTACTCCACTACATCTCAGAGGCAGATATTGTACACTCCACTAAAATTATTTGAAAACTTTAGTTACTAGTTACTTTGCAGATATAAATTATTACATTAAAAAACATACGTTAACCACTTTAGCCTCATTTTATACCTAGGCTGTTTGAAAATAGCAGATCTACAAGCTCACAACATCGCGACGCGTTGTGAGCTTGTAGATCTGCTATTTTCCAACATTCTAGTACTTTCACTTTTGGTACTTTAAGTACATTTTGATACCAATACTTTTGTACTTTTACTCAAGTCAAATTTTTAATTCAGGACTTTTACTTGTAACGGAGTACTTCTACATTGCAGATATTGACACTTTTACTTAACACATTGGGTGCCAAAACCGTATATATACGGTTTTTGCAATACTTACACGGAGTGCCAAAACCGTATATATACGGTTTTTGAAAAAAAAATATTTTTGAAAAAAAAAAAATGTTTTTCAATTTTATTTTTTTTTTACCTTCTAAGCACCAGGAGATATCATTTTCCGAAGATTTTGACTCCAATCCACTTTCTGGTTAACTTATGACTTCAAAAGCCTGTATCTTGGCTCCTAAAAAATGGTTAAAAAGTCCTGGCACTCAGTGTACTCTGTTTTTAAAAAAACCTGGCACCCAATGTGTTAAAGGGATATTTCACTTTCAAAAAAACTTTGGGTCATTTTATCATCTACTCAGGCTTTTGTGAGCCCCCCACACCGTTTTTAAGTTGCTTGATTCAGTATTTAGATATATGATATTCAATTTATCACTTATTTTATTATTTGTTTTTATTGTATTTAATTTTTTTCATTTTCCAAAAATAATATTAAAAATAAATGAAAAAAGTTATCGAAAAAACACGCCCCCCTCGCGTATTAGGAGGGCGGGGTGAGTCACCAAAACCAAGGACGGGTGTTTTTGATGAATCTAACATGTTAAAAATGGAGTTTGAAGTTATAATGGGTTTGTATAGGAAGGTGTCTGATAAAATGAATATCAAATATCTAAATACTGAATCAAGCAACTTAAAAACGGTCTGGGGGGCTCACAAAAGCCTGAGTAGATGATAAAATGACCCAACGTTTTTTTTAAAGTGAAATATCCCATTAAGTAAAACATTTGAGTACTTTTTTTCCACCACTGCTGGCAGGGCATACAGGCTCTGGGGTGAGCATGGTGCTGAAAGCAAGATTTCAGAGTGTCTTTGGTTGCATGCAGCAGAGGGAGGTTTTTGCAGTGACAGGACAAACCGTAAAGGCAGCAGCTTGGCGTCTGCACCACAACCAACCAGGCAGCGTTAAGACTAAACAGGCCCCCGTGTTGGCAAACCGCTGGAGCCTGGGAGATCCATCACCCTTGGAAACGGGGCGCTTGTTTAAGCGACGGAGGAGGAAGCAGGGATGTGTAAACCTCTGTGGTGGTGGTGATGCATGGCTGACAGGTTGACATGCGAAATGAAAAACCATACTAAGCCACAATCTATGAATATAGTTGCTGCTGTCGGGACAGAAACCTCTTAGTATCTCCATTAGGGCTGTGAATCTTCTGCTATCTCATGATTCGATTCCGATTCTTGGGGTCACGATTTTTTTCAAAACAAACGATTCTCGATTCAAAACGATTCTTGATTACATTTTTTTTTTTCAATTCAAATAGATTTTTTCCCCCAATTCAGCGCAGAACTTGGCACTTCTCAAAAATGTCATTATACAAAAATACAGATTTTAGTTTTTTTAATAGATTTTTTGAAAATGAGAATCGATTCTTAATCGTCCAACATGAGAATCGGGATTTGCATCAATTTTTTCCCACACCCCTAATCTCCATATTCTAACTTTTTGTGTTTCTTGTAAATGAATAATGCCCAACTTGATCATACTACAGCGTCACACAAATGCATCAAAATAGCAGATCTACAAGCTCGAAACGCGGCGCTGAGCAATGCTTTTTGAGCTCGTCGGTCTGCTACTTTTGCTATTTTTGAATTTGAATCCTGAAAAGGGAAGAGTTTTGGACATACAGTATGAGGTTTCCACCCGACAAGAGACGATATGCATTAACATCCAAAGGATGAAAACTCTACTGTAAGTTCATCACCAATAGTGATGTTTCTGCTTCACTATGAGCATAGACTGGAATTATGTCTGTGTCACTGACTATCATTTCCATACAGGGGTTCTGACTGTCATCACGACAATGGTTATATTATTATGTAATATAGCCAGGCTCAATTAAATCATGTAATCCACGGCAGTGGGAAATTGTCATTTTGTTTCCTTTAAAACCCACTTTTCTTGGGAAAAAACAGCCAGGACGTCCATCTCCAATAACGAGCAAAAACTAATTAAAAGATTAGAATTTTAGCCAAAAATCCCTGCAGCCTGGCTTACACATGTGACATAGTAGGGCTAAGGGCGCCGTTTACTCACTCAGAGATTACCAGCCAAATCCCATTAATATGTCATGGGAGACAGCTTCATTAGCAGAATTGTCTACACACCACTCCCACTCAACTCCAGCGAGGATTTTACCACCAGGGATGATGAAAAAAAAACACCAGCCCCTGACCTCGTGGGAAGAGTCACAGACTAGTACGCTGCACTATAAAGCCAAAGTGCAGTAACTACGTTTTTGGACACACCGACTTATTTGTGTATCCCAAAATGTCAAATTAGCCTTCGTGATTTTGGGGGGATAAACAATAACCTCAAGAACAGATACAAAACACTCTGTGTGGAGTTTGCATGTTCTCCCCGTGTCTCTTAGGGTAGTTAATACCCTCACAAAAACATGTATTAATCCTGGTCTCTATACTGCCTCCCCCATGACAGCCGGGGCGCCTGATGGAGGGGAAGGGAACTGGTTGGAATAACGTGTTCCTTCCACGCGTGGTCCAACCAGGGAAACTCCCCCCTGTCAGGTGACAAGAAGGTCAGTTGGCTCTCATGCATTGAAGGAGGCATGAGCTTGGCCCTGGACTCCCTTGGCTGGTGGGGGGAGTGTAGTGCCCAGGATCACTTAGCAAATTGGCACCGGGTGAAAAAAGGGTTACAAAATCGAGGGATAAAAATTATATAAAAAAGAACAGATACACAATTAGTGTAATATCGCTTATATGCCGGTAACCCATTTGGCTGACCGATTGAAACACTTTTAAACGCTTTTATCAGTTAATTAACCCACTAAGACTGGGAAGGCATCTGTCATTTTAGATTTTAACCACTTTAACCATTATTTTATACAAGGCTATTCAAAAATAGCAGATATACAAGCTCATAGCACGGCACCATGTGCCGCGCTATGAGCTTGTAGATCTGCTATTTTTTTTAAATCATGAAAATGTGTGCAAATCTTTGAATATATATATTTTTAAAGCAAATATTTGTAAATCAAATCTTTGCTTCTGGGAGTCCCGGGAACTAAATATTTTGAGATGGGGGTCCGCGGGCAAATAATATATTTTTGGGGGTCCTTGACATGAAACCACTGATATTGTAGCAACATAAGTGTTCCAGAAAACAGACTAGTACGCGCACTGAGCCAAAACAAGCACCAGCTCCTAACCTGGTAGGAAGTCACAGAGTAGTACGTTCTGAGCCCAGCTCTGCTCCTCTGGGGCTGCCTGCCCTGGAACACTGCCTTTCCTGTATGCCTCTCACATACCCTACCTGGAATGTGATAGTAGCTCTAAAAATATCACTAAAAAGCAGCTTGAACCACTGCTGCAGCCCCAAATGTTTCATCCAAAATTGTTGCACGTTAAAAAAAAACTACCGTGTCAGCCGCTGTTGTTCAGGAGAGTGGAATTTGTGGTCTTTTTAATGTGGCTCAAGCAAAGCAAAGCATTGAACTGGGCCATAACATAAACATTGAAATGATTGGAATAATAATCCCACAGCTCCTTTGATCAGCCGCATGAAGAACTCTCCTTGCTCTTTAGCGATCTCACTACGGACCCAGAGAGGACCAACACAGTCATCACTGCTTAATGATTTGTTTTCGTTCTTCTCCACAACTAATAGAATAATAATACGCATCATCAGACTTGGTGTGCAAGGTGGGTGTGCGTGCGAGGACTACTCTTTTGATGCTTTTGTGTGACGGGGGGGGGCTGGCACGATTATGACATTTCACCTGACTATTAACTGTCACACAAATAATTGCGATTAACGATTTAGTTGTGTTTTTGTCATTGAACACTGGAACATATGAATAAAAAATCCATTTCTGTTTGGCTTTTAGGCTTTGAAGTTGCACAGTGCAGATATGACAAATAACGTAAATATAAATGAGTGACTCCATTTTATAATTTTATACTTTCAAGAAGACATTAATAGTGGAAATAGCCGATCTACAAGCTCACAGTCACTCACAACGTGTCACGATTGAGCTTGTAGATTGCGATTATCTCAAATAATGAATAATAGGCAATTATGTAATAATTGTTACAGGCACTACTCAGCCCTGACGTCTGTTGCAGCACTGTGTCACCACAGCAGATGACACATTTAGTGAGGTGCTGCAGTAAGGGTAGAGCCACACACACAGCCACACACACCCACCCACCGGCCCACAAACCCACATACACACCCACACAAACACACAAACACACACAGAGTAGCCTTGGGCTTTCTTTCGGCAAGTCTCCTCAGCCCGGCCTCGACTCCTCATGTCTTCCAGCCAACGCTGGTCTGCTCTAGAGCTACTAATAAGACTTCTGACATGCAGTATGAGGCTGATCCAATTTTCCTTGGCTGCATGGTCTATGTGAGCTGACTGAGGTTAATCAGAAGTATCATAGCTCGTTAGTTACACAGGCCCAGTTCTGTAAGCACAGAGCTCTCTTTGATCAGCATGCTGTCTAAAAGGTGTCCTCCTGTAATTCCTTGGGCTTAGCTCGTTTACTGTACGGCACTGTCCTGTCTGAGTTATCTAAATCCCTAGAGAAGACGGAAACTATTTAATTAAAAGAAATGTGATGGGAACAGCCTCTGGGACGGCTTGCTTTTTAATTGAGGGGCAACTGAATGGAGTCAAGTTTGATTTAGCAGCGAGATTCAACTGTGAAGACAGTAGCGTGCGTGTGTGTGTGCGTGTGTGTGTGTGTGTGTGTGTGTGTGTGTGTGTGTGTGTGTGTGTGTGTGTGTGTGTGTGTGTGTGTGTGTGTCTGTGGGCATGTGGCCAAGTTGAATGAGCTAGTGTGTGTTGTGAGGGTCACGCAGTCACGCATGCGTCTACATTTGTGCAAGTATAGGTTATAGTATGTGTGGCCTCTGCCGAGAGGAATGTGAACAATTGGTTGAGTGCAGTTTGTTTCTGTGTGTGTGTGTGTGTGTGTGTGTGTGTGTGTGTGTGTGTGTGTGTGTGTGTGTGTGTGTGTGTGTGTGTGTGTGTGTGTGTGTGTGTGTGTGTGTGTGTGTGTGTGTGTGTGTAAAAGCGTGGCTTCCAGAGGGCAGGGCAGCCTACTGGAGATTCCAGTCATGCCTTCATTTCCGTGGAGGTCACGTGTTGGCGCAGTGCTAACACAGCTATGCAGAGTAAATTACATTGCACGCTGGAAGCTCAATAACCTTTGGATTGAAACACAAAATAATATTTAAGAAAAATGTCCAAAACATTTGACCCATTGTACGCCATTAAATCATTTTAAGAATCTAAAAAAAAGGCAACATAAAACAAATGTATTCCAAGCACAGTGGAGCTTTCAAACATGCACGCTCATGTCTAACAATTACAGAACCTTCCTGACAGATATCACACAAAATGGTGATTGTGAGGAAATAATTATAATTAGAAATGTGGCTGGTGGGAAAGGAAAAGAGAGCAACACAAAGAGCTGCATTGTGAATTTTCAGCAATTGTTCAAGTTAAAATAACTGACCTTTTGCTTAAACACAATGCCCCTGGCAATCAAAACTTGGCTGTATCAAACATCAGATGTTGGTTGTTGCCCTTTCTCGACAAGTTCACAGTTCGCTTCAACCCTCAGACACCGACAACAGACATGGCAGGGAACATTGTCTATGCCGTGACCAAAACGCAAGAGGACAATGAAGAATAACATTATACTTCACTGTACAACTGTGCTGCTTGACTAAAATGTTCGGACGCTAGTTGCTCAGAGGACAAAACATGTTTAGTGTCCTCTTGACAGGCCCACACGTATATGAACATCCTAATACTTAATTTGTGTGTAGGGCTGGGCCTAGGAACAAACAAAGAATAATCACAAAGGAAAATGAGCGACAGTTCCTTCCAGCCCTAAACGGATGAAAAAAAGATGATCCTCAAACATGATTGGCAGAGAGATAGTGAGTCAGTCAAGCGCAAGAGCATTTAAGTGGTTTGTGGTCTAAGTGAGTGGTTCTCAAACGTTATCATGTCAAGGGAAAAATGGGACACGACGCGTTGTACATTGGCCATGTTTTATTATCTATTTAGTATCCATCTTTTATTGTTGATTTTGTCTACCGTTTGTTGCCTACAGACCTGCTTTTAAACCTGTGCGGAAGTTCTTTTTCAATATCCTAGTGGTAAATACTGCAGCTTCCCATTGTGTGTGTGTTGCAGGGATTACGCAGCAGTAACAATGTGTTTTCTTATCAGATGCCCTGCAAGTCATAGAGACCTGGCTGCAGGGCCTGAATTTCAGCACAGGATTGCAGGTATAGTGTGTCATTTAATTGATTCCCCCAAATGTTGCCTTTATAATGCGGAAGATTTCTGCACACACTTACAGCGATGACAATTATATAACAAACCAACAACAACATGAACGTGGGAGGAGGACTGGCTGCTCTGACGGACAGTCCGTTATCAGTAATGAACTGGCCATATAATACAGTTTCTATCTGCCTGCTGTTTGCCATTTTGCTATATGTTCTCTGCTCTCTCTCACACACACACACACACACACACACACACACACACATACACTGCTGCTGTGTTAAAACAAATCATTTTTTCCCTTAATACGGGATGAGTCCACAGACAAGTAACTGTAAGCAATGCATTGCAGGGGTTGCAAATAATGGTTGACAGATGGCATGGGGGAAAAAATATTCAGGCAAGTGAGCTTGCTGTCTGGTTGCCTGAAAGAGCAAATGGTTCTTTTATGGGGTTTTGTCTTTCCTTCTTTCTTTTTGGAGTGTTTTAGAGACTGAGAAGTCACCGTCCAGCCAACCTTCCATAAGAAATGATTGATTGCGTATGTGTTTTTGTTTTTACAAAGCTGTTAAGTGTAATAAGACATGAAGTGGAGGAGACAGAGTACAACAATGCAGCATGGAGACCAGAGACAAGAGGGAGACACTATAAGACAGACAAAAAAAAAAGACTAATTTATACTTGGCTGGTGTCATGCACCGAATATTGCCGATCTACATCACTGTTGTGAGCTTAGGAGCTTGTAGATCGGCTATTTCTCGGTGCGTGTCACAGTGCGCAACCAAGTACAAATCAGGCGTAAAGGACACAGAGTACAAGGAGAAAGAGATAACTATCTTCTACAGCATACGTAGTTCAGAGAGTCCCTTATGTTGGTGCAGAACGACAAAATACAATGTGAGACGAACAATGTAAGACTTTTACTTAAAGCTCACAAGTAGTATCCCAGAGACCTGAGGCCGGTTTTGAAAACCCCTTCTAAATCCTCACCTAGGTTTCTGAAAAACATCAAATTTGTATTATTATTATTATTTATTTTTGTAATGTCAAATTGCTATATGCATAGCAACATCTGAAATGACACAGATGCTTTCCCCATTGAAGGGTATAATATTCAACATATAGGCTTTCCAGGCTCTAAATGGGTTACGGCGAGAATTCCCCCCAGTGTGAAAAATCTATTTCAGGCCAAGTGTTGTATGGCTTTAGTTTATGGGATCGAAAAATGGAGTCGAGTCGAGTCTGGGAACCAAAGGATTAGCAGCAGCACTGTAGAAGGACGAGGCCGGCTGATGATGTTGAACGGTGACACAGTTACAACCAGAGAATGTATGGAGATGTTTCTGACATATTTATGTATAACGCTTGCAGCTGCTTTTATCCCAACACAGGCCCCATGTGTGGAGATGGGCCACACAGCAAAACGTCAAACATTCCACGCCTCAGTTGATTATTCCCGCTTCCTCTCGGGGAGAGGCACTCCCAAACAAAAGAGAATCAACAACAAAAACATAGACGTCAACAACATAGGAGGACAGGATCATAGGGATCCAAGCCCTTAACCCGGACACTGGCTGAGTGACTGACTGAGCTGCTTATGGTGGAAAACAACAACTCCCAGGGCAGCTCTGCCACTGCGACCGCCGACCAGCTATAGACAGAAGGAGGTCATTCTAAAAAATAAATAAAAACAGTTGCCTCACTGATCGTGGCTCTATTTATAAACCTGTGTATGCTTTGATCTGTTGGCCAAGGCGCCGATGATGAACTGCTTATGACGAACAGGAGGTTAGAGTTACATCCACGTGGGGAAACGTCAAGCAGTGGCAACAGCACGTGTTGCTGTTATTAACCCATTAAGGCCTGAGGTTCCGATTCTACAAATGTCTTCTAAATCCTAACAGTTTTTTGAAAAAACCTATTACTATGCCAGTGGTTTTCAAACTTTTTTTAATGTCAAGAACCCCAAAATGTATATGTATTTGGCCGCGGACTCGCATCTCAAAATATTTTGTTCCAGGGACCCCCAGAAGCAAAGATTTGAGTTACAAATGTTTGCTTTAAAATATATATATATATTCAGATTTGCACCAATTTTCTCGATTTCTCAAAAATAGCAGATCTACAAGCTCGTAGCGCGGCACTCGGTGCCGCGCTATGAGCTTGTATATCTGCTATTTTTGAATAGCCAAAGTGTATCGATTAGTCACCCCATGGAGACTTGACCGGCCAATGCTGGTATATCTGGAATCCGGAGCTACCAGAGCAGCAGAGAGCGAGGCCGGGCGAGGGACCAGGGCCAGAGGACAGTGTCAGGTTACAGCCAGGGTGAGTGATGGGAGACTCAGACGTTCAGTGCTGTTCAGACTGTGTGTGGGCTGCAGATAAAAGGTCAGTGTTTGTTTGTGTGGTCTCGTTTTAGTGCCTTCCTCGTCGACGTATTCCCTCCCTCCCTCGGGGGCAAGATGACACAGACAGTGGCTTCAAAGAGCCACAAGTGTGACCGGCAGCAGGGCCCTCGTGGGTACTCATCAAAAAGAGTCAAGAGTCAGCATCCACCCTCCTATCTCCCAAAGAAATGTCACCATCCACAACAGCCATCCATGTGAAAGCTAGCAAGGCCCTGTAGCAGGGGTCGATACTAACGGTTGCCCCGACTGCCCGTGGCAAGTCAATAAAAACCGGGCAAGTGGAGTTTACTTTCAGGTTGACCGAACGGGCAAGTGCATTTGAGTGGGGAAGCAACAGTCTTTAGTTCACTATAAACACAATACGAGATATCTGTCTATAAACACATGGCCAGAGCCCCCCCCCCCCCCCCCCCTACACACACACATACACACACTCTGCGTGCAGTGGCTACTTGGGTTGAATATGTTAAATGAGTGTTAAAACAAACAGCAATTCAAATTTTAGCTATCATTTTATAATGGACTATTTACTTACTCGGTCAAGTGGGCATGTAGAACATGACCTGTACTTTGCCGAAGAGCAAGTGCCTCTGAGACCTTAGTGTCAAGTTCAAACCCCTGCCGTTGGCCCCATTGGCTGCAGACACGATTTTGGAGCGTACATATCATCAGGTGCATCAGATAAAGCCAGCCAGTAAATTCTGCCTGTGGCAGACAAGAACGTCTTTTATTATTAGGTGGAAAAAACCCTACCAGGAGGTTCTATTCTACAGTACTGAATCTATTTGGCTGTTAACCCATTAAAACCGTGAACGCAACTGTCTAACCACTTAAATTATTATTTTATACTTTGGCTATTCAAAAATAGCAGATATACAAGCTAATAGCGCGGCACTTGGTGCCGCGCTATGAGCTTGTAGATCTGCTATTTTTGAAAAATCTTGAAAATATGTGCAGATCTTTGAATATAAATATTTTTTTAAAGCAAACATTTTTAACGCAAATCTTTGCTTCTGGGGGTCCCTGGAACAAAATATTTTGAGATATGCATTTGTCCGCGGCCAAATACATATCATTTAGGGGTCTATGACATGAAAAAGTTGGAGCACCACTGACATAGCAACATACTGTTGTTTTGTTCCAGGGACCCCCCCAGAAGCAAAGATTGGAGTTAAAAATGTTCGCTTTAAAAATATATATATATTCAAAGAATTGCACACATTTTCATGAGCAGGTTTGATCCCCGAGCCAGACGGCATATATGCTGCATGTCACACCCAGTCTCTCTCTCTCAGTTTCCTGTCACTCTACACTATGGTATCCACATAAAGACAGAAAAGCCCCAAAAATCCCTGTAAAAAAATAATGATAATAATTAGAGAAAGTGAATTTTAGGATATACCAGCCACTGTGGCTGGTGGACAAGAAAGTCTGCAATTCTGTGAATTGGTTGCCATTTGTGTACATGCCTCATAAAGACCGTTTACACAACAGAACGACTGGAGGATGATGACTTCAAATTGCCATGTTAGCAGAGTAGCAAAATGGCTAGTTACGTGCTAGTCAATTATGACTAAGGCTTGTTATTTCGGCTATTCTAACAGACAATTTTACAGGTAACAACTATCATTTTTGGGGAGTTCTTTCGTGTTCTCAATCCTTATTTGCCTGTTGAAATGTTGAAAGTGTCTGGTAAACATCAGAACGCCGGTCACTGAATCCACTGCGAGGTCGTTGACAGCGCTGTGTGTTAGCGCCGAGTGTGAGTGACTTTGCAAAAGGACATAGAGAAAAATTGCCACTACCTGATACAGGCAGGTCTTCAGGCCTTCTTCTACTTGTGTGGTTCCACATTTCTGTCAAGAAAGAATTGGAGCAGTGTCCGGAACTAACCCATTAAGGCCTGAGGTTCCGATTCTACAAAATGTCTTCTAAATCTCTAACAGTTTTCTGAAAAACTTATGTTACTACATCAGTGGTTCTCAAACTTTTTCCATGTCACGGACCTCCAAAATGATATGTATTAGTTTCCGGACAAAATAATAAAATGGCTTGTAGCCTTTACATTAATTTCAGAACATTTCATTGAGATAAGAACTCTCTCAACCGTCATTTTTTAAAGTGCTTTGTCCTCCTTTTGGTCATTGGGTTTTTGTTTTAAAAAGGTTGGCGTACTTCTTGCAAATGTCACCACATAATAGCTATTTAATTAACCAGTGCAGTATAATATAGCCTTTTGAGAATTTGAGATTTACTTGCCAAAACTGATCCACATTTCTGGCACTTGGGCAGGTGTTAATTTTAGACACTAAAGAAGAGGAGTCAAAGGCACGACAAAGGGACAAAATAGAGCGGCATCACCCTGAACATCTACATCAGGGGGTCCGGGACCCCTAGGGGGTCCCTCAGAGTTACTACAGGGGGGCCACCAAATGTTTGTGTGATAACTTTTTTTTTTTACATTAACCACTTGAATCAACCCTAGAATTCCTTTTCTGATGTGAACGTTAGCCGAAAATAGCAGATCTACAAGCACACAACGCCTCACAGTGCGAGCTATAGGGGAAAAAAGAGCAGATCAAGTACACATTAACTGTCTGAAAATACACATTCACATGAATTCAACACTGCTTCATCTCTCTCTCTCAGCTAAGGGGTCCTTGGCCTGAAAAACGTTGAAAAGACCCGTGATCTAGATCATGTCTTTGTATTGTTAATGTTCCACTCCTCTAAATAGAACTCCTGTTCTATCGCACTGTCCCAGCAGTGCATGTTAGCACAGCCCCCCCCCCCCACACACACACACACACACACACACACACACACACACACACACACACACCCTATCATCCCTTTCCTAACAGCTGCCTCCGCTGCAGCCATCAATTATTCACTGGGACCTGTCCACCGTATTTACCTTAGAGGCTGGCAGACAGGGGGCAGAGTGCACGGGGAAACGGTGAGATGCGACGTCCTGAACTCTTAAAGCTTGATTTATAACTGCGTCTAGTCGCGCCGCTGGGTGTCTACGAGCTCACTCACAACATGTTGCGCCGCAATGCGTTGTGATGTGACCTTGTAGATCTTGATATTTTCGGAGTGCGATGCGACACGCAACCACCAAGTATTAAATCAGACATTACAGACATACCGCTGGTATGGTGATGATGTCGCTACAATAATCCTCTCACGCAGCACACCTGACCTTCGCTATATGTTATTAGAAAAGGAGTGTGTATATATGTCTGTTTGAGTCTCTCTGTGTGCGTGTGCGTGCGTGTGTGTGAGAGAGAGACAGAGAGAGTGATCCAGAAGACCCATCTTTAAAGTGGTGGCATCTCCCCAGGGGTACCCGCTTGTTAAGCTCTGTGGTCCTTTCTTTGTCTGCTTCATTCCCAGCTGACAGTGTTTCAGCCCACAGCCTCCCATGTGTATGGACCAATGGACAGATGATAGACAGACAGATAGACAACCAGACACCATTTCAGGCGCCAGGGTCAGCACAGCAGTAGAAGGTTACAGATACAGGCTACTCTATACAATCCTCCTGCCTGATGCAAACAAGAAAGAGAGTAGCCAGCCAGGTCATTCTAGTTATGACATCAGTACAAACCCCACAGGTGACAACAGAGTGGATGCTACAACAGTCACACAACACTGTATGCTACAGAGTCACAGACATGGATGGGTGGCCTAGTGTGTACAGGTCAGTAGTTCACCCCCCAAAAAAACGTATTTTCTTTGAATTACACACACCCATGAAGCCCTGAATTCATGGAGAGTTTTACATTTTTGTCTTATTCCTAAGCCAATAATTTGATGACCGGCGGCGACTCAATGGAGGGGGGTGGGAGGTCTCTGGCACGAAAAAGTTTGAGAACTACTGCCGTAAAGGATGACTAGACAGAGGCCTCAACAACATGGGGGCCCCCACATGTAATGCTGCTGAATCACAGTGCAGGGGACGGTAAGCGGGAGCTCTACCATGAAGAAAACAGCAGCAACACAAGAGCTCCGTTTCTTTAATGCAAGAGCACATTCAGCAGGTTTCTTTTGTCTATGCCGGGGACCAGCTGGTCACATATCCTGATGCCCTAGCCCCCTCCTCTGCCTTTTTTGTGGGGAGGAGGGTGGGTGGTGATGGGGATTTCATTCCGGAGATGGATTAAGGGGAGAGGGGAGGTGCTGCAGGAGGAGGAAGTGAGCCTAGGTTCTCTGGGAGGAGCAGGGAGGGAGTGCAGCAGCAAGTGCTACTTGTCGTAGCACTTGCCCTAGCCTTGACGAGTATGCAGTCTTGTGCAAAGGTTAAAATGTAATTTAGATAGCATGTTATTTAGACAGATGTCAGGTTAATTTATTGACCTGGCATCCTATAGTTTGTATAGTTTCTATGTACATATTTATCTATATAAATAGGGGCGGCCATAGCTGAATGGTTAGTGAACCCGCCTAGGGAGCCAGAGGCCCTGGTTGCCCCAGGTTCGATTCCAGGCCAGGTCAGCATATGTGTCGATGAAATGAAATTTGTCCCTGAGCAAGACTCTTAACCCCTAATTGCTCCCAGGTTCTCATTGGAAACAAGACCGCAAGGACTTTCATGAACGACCTGTTAAAAGGAATTATCCTTATCCTATATATTATAATATTTGGTTGATTAGGTTTATAATATAATATTTGGTTGATTAGGTTCAATAGGTTGTTGGTTTACCTGGCTATGATCCTAGATTACTGAGGGACTACACTGTCTCTATGCATTTGATGTATTACCATGTGTTTACCTTGCTTACTGTAGATCGCTCTGGATTAAGAGCGTCTGCTAAATGCCTAAATTGTAACACTGAGCCCCTGTTAATTCTCAGCACCCCTGGGACTAGTCTCCTTTAAAAGACAACTGCACCATTAAATGAAACATACGGATGTTATGTTTTCATTATCCGTTTGTCACTGTGAATAAAAAGCAAGAGAGGTGGATAGAGCTGGAGTTAGTTTTTAACAGCTGAGTGGGCTAAAGCGCCATTCCCACCGGGCACGAGAACTATATCATTCACCATTGTATTTTTTTTTTATAGTCGGTGTGAACACTGCCATCCACTTGACTTAGAACGATTTTTTAAAACTATACTTTTACAGTTATGGTTGCTCAGTGTGACCGGCCCTTTAATGCAGGTGTGATTCATCACTGGTCCTGGCCTAGTTTAGAGCCAGCCACCAAGGGGAGAGGGACCAAACGTTGGTACTCTCCTGGAGAATCCAACGTGTTTAGTGCCTTTCTAGCACTTAAAAGTGCAGTCTATAGAGTACATTATTATTATTATAGTGCCCAAGAAAAAAAGGCTAAACCAGTACCATTAGGGTAACAATACTTAGCAGAACAATGACAGAGCATTTAGCCAGAGCTGAAAGAATGGCATTCAAACGCGGTTTCAATTGACCCCAAGGCTGAATCGGACACAAGGGACAGGAGGGAAAAGCGGTTCGATTTTATCAACGCACTTGTGCTCTAAAAGTGGCCCCGAAATGTGGCAGAGGACCAGGTCCCAGAGGAAGTCTCTCTCTAGTAAGTACTCGGGTTCAGTGGCCTGTGAGAGGAGGAGAGGGCAGGGAGGGGGTAGAAGAAGGGGAGGTTTGAGGGCCATTTTCACGGCCGGCTGAAGGACTAATCTGCCCTGCCCTGGGCAAGATAGATGGGTGGGGGGGGGGGGGGGGGACAACAGCTGAAGATAAGGAGGAAGAGACTGCACGCTGTCACTTCCTCTTTTCTTTAAAGCAACGGAAAAATAATAATAATCAAATGGAACATTTTTATTTCAGTTGGCGGACTGCTCAATTCGAGGACATGAACTCAAGTCATGTGATTAAAAAACAAACACAGTAGGAACAGTCATTCAGTGATCCCCATACGGTGAGCGACATATCTTATCCCCATAGCCTGGTTGATATACCTGGAAGGTCCTCCTGTTATGTAATAGTGGTATAACAGTGTATAATAGTAATAAATACAAGGATGAGGGACTGCACAAAACCCGTTCTGCAGAGCATACAATGACTTACATCATATGTAGGCCTATGTTCTATTGCAACACACCCACAGTGGTTTGAGAACCACTGATTATAGCAACATACGTTTTTCTTTTGAACTGTTAGGATTTAGAAGACATTTGTAGAATCCCCCAGAAGCAAAGATTTGAGTTAAAATGTTCGCTTTAAAAAATATATATATTCAAAGATTTGCACACATTTTCATGATTTTTCAAAAAATAGCAGATCTACAAGCTCATAGCGTGGCACTTGGTGCCGCGCTATGAGCTTGTATATCTGCTATTTTTGAATAGCCAAAGTATATTCTATTGCAACAACACACCCACAAGGGATCGGTTCCCTATTCGATCTGCGTTGAACAACGGATGAGCCAATAATATGAGAGAATTGGTAGATACAGCGAGGCTATGGGGCCTGGCCCTGCATTACCGGTTTGTTTTGCAAGTGTCTGCTGTATATACAGCCAGAGGCAGAGGCATTCTGGCCCCTCCCAAGAAGGGGACACTCTGTCCTTCCACTTAATTTCTTTCAACATACAGATGGGTGACAAATGAAAGGTAAAACCAACATCAAGTGTCTTTAAGTAAGATGTCGGCAGAGCAGCTGTAATGTGCCGTGGCATAGATTCTCTACAAGTCTCTGGAACTCTACTGGAGGGGTCGAACACCATCATAACAATAGGTATTCTAGGCCTCTCCCCTCATAGTCAGACTCGGAAAGGGGCTTTGACACAGCCATTTGACCCATTTCCTAAGCCAAACGTTACGTTTCATATTTTTTGCACATATTGGCTTTGAGCCAGGCGATGTGAGGCAGTGGGCTAATTTTCTAAACGGGAATAATATGCCACATTTGTGGGGAAAATTTGCTGCACGACCAAATACGTGTAATCTAAGATTAAAAGGATTTACTAGTGACCCTCTCTGACATGGACACAGATTTTTGTTCGAGCTGCTGTGTTTTGAATGAGTTCATGGCTGGTAAATCTGAGCGTAGGAGGCAATAAATAAATAACTTTGTTAGTGGGATTTAGAATTGAAACACAGGTTGATATGATCATTTATCATTCCAGTGGTCTATCCAGCAGCACTGCTCTGAAAAGACCTGGGTTTACAGGGTGGTTAACGTCAAAGCGCCAGGATACGTCGCTTTTTCACAGCAACATTCTACCAAATGGGTTGAGATCTGGTGACTGCCAAGGCCAATTTTCATACTCGTAAAGCCATTCAGTGATCCCTTGTGCCCCATTGTCATCCTGGCAAGGACCACACTCATCATGACAGACATATTTCATCATAGGATATTATAATAGGTGATCACTCAGGATAACTTTGTATTGATTTGCACTGCAATGACCCTTCTTTCAACAAGGACACGTTGACCCAAATAAATCATGCCAGGAAACAGCCCCCACACTAAGTTACCGGACCCCCCCCCCCCCAAACACACACATTGCAGGCCTGTACCGTTCTCTTGGGGTACGCCACATTCTCACCAACTTGTGGAGAATAATGGTGACGGGTGACATCTCTGTAGAGTAGACCTGTGCCAATGATTTTTGCGCCACTGAACTCTCCAATGCGCATTTGTCTTTGTAATGAGACGTTTCTGCACTGTCTGCAACCCTACTATAACATCCCTCTTCTATGTAGGCTAGTTACTGTTCTTGTTGACACCATCCTATCACAACCTGCATGTGCTTTCGAAATGATCACCTGAAGAAGAGTTACGGTTCTGTTTTTCAGTCATCAAATGTGCTCTCTCTCTCTCTCAACCACAATATCCGACCCTATTGACTTTAGTTATACTGTTCCTATTGAAATACTGGTCACTTGAGTAGACTTTGTGACCGAAGATCCTGCCATCTTTCTGTGGCCAAATAATGAACTCACTTTCATATATTCACTTAAATCTTCTTCTCTTGCCAAAAATCAAGGTCAACTGGGCCTGCCCTGCTCAGCATTTTTAAAGATACAGTATATGCCACAGAGCATGATAGGATGTAAATTGCTAACCCTTTTTATCATGCAGTACACCTGTATGGAAGCATCTGCATTTCATATGAGTCTCCACTAGTCTCCACTCCAGCACTTTCCACTCATTTGTGTCACCTGGCTGTCACTTCTGTATAGGGTGAGGTGACTGGCCTACTATCCATCCTAAAAAAGAAAACGACTTTATGATGTATTGTTAAGTTGAAATGTAAGGCAGGGCAGGGCACACAGTGGGAGCAGACAAAGAGCCATGGTGACATTGGATCTGGGGGGGGCCTGAATGGGGACCAGTCAAGTCAGGGTGAATGGGTTACTTTGTGGCCTGTCATCATGAGACTTTAGGATGGCTAAAAAAGATAATTCCCCCTCTTCCTCAACCCGATCTTTGAGGCCAGCCACAGCCAACCATAGCTGGGGGGCATTCTCTCTCTATTCCCCTCGAAAGGAGTTTGTCCATGCAGCACTGATCACAATCAACACACATCTGCAATCTCAGCCAGTTACTTAATTTAACGAGGATAGTATATAGAGGACGAGGCCTGTCCACCTCCCCCCACTATATCAAGCATTCCTTCAAATCATTTACACCAGGGGTAGACAGACACTCTTAGGCACAGGTGCCAACATTGGCACAGGGTAGGGTGATCACTGGCATAAGTGTGAGAGAGAGGATGTCAAAGTATGTTGTGTTGTCAGAATTAAACTTAATGTTGATATGGCACACCGACTGATTTATCAACTAAATAAAAACATGGTAGCTGACATCTGATTTACAGAAATAAAACGTTGGGTTAAGATAAAGCAGCATCTGTGTGGTGCAGAGACCGGCTGATTCAGCCAGGGAACAAAACTCCAGTCTCTCTCTGTACCCCTCCGCCAGCATTTTAATTCATTTAGACCGGGAAAGAATCTGTGTCATTTTTAGATTTCTTTGGCTATTCAAAATAGCAGATCTACAAGCTCTTAGAGCGGTACTCGGAGCTTGTAGATCTGCTATTTTTGAAAAATCGTTAAAGTTTGTGCAAATCTTTGAATATATATATTTTTAAAGCAAACATTTGTGACTCAAATCTTTGCTTCTGGGGGATTTTAAATGTCTTCTAAATCCTAACAGGTTTTTTTGAAAAACGTATGTTTCTATATCAGTGGTTCTCAAACTTTTTCATGTCAAGGACCCCCAAAATGATATGCATTTGGTCGCGGACCCCCATCTCAAAATATTTTGTAATAGGGACCCCCAGAAGCAAAGATTTTAGTCAAAATGTTTTTCTTTAAAAATATATATTCATTCAAATATTTGCACAAATTTTAACTATTTTCCAAAAATAGCAGATCAACAAGCTCATAGCGCGGCACTCGGTGCTGCGCTATGAGCTTGTAGATCTGCTATTTTTGAATAGCACAAAGACATCTAAAATGACACTAATGCGTTCCCGGTCTTTATGGGTTAATCTCTGGGAAATTTATGATAGTCACAGATTCACCAAATGAAACCTACTTAGCAGTAAAAACAAAACACAGCATTATGCAGTAACTGAGATTAGTTGTGCAATGGCACACAGGGGGGGGAACAACAGAGGATACATGGGACATGAGGGGGGGAATTCCTGACCAACTGCTCCTAGCAGGTTCTCTCTCAGGCCTCGTTCCATGCAGGCCAAGTAGTATACTGGCTCAGTTTGCGACACGTGCGTACATTCATGTTTTTAGCGGCGCTAGCCGCTCTATACCTTTAGGTATAGAGCGGATATTAGCCCTCTATACCTGGCTTTTGCGTCAACGTTCTGATTGGTCAGGTCCGTCAACGTTCTGATTGGACAGGCTCGCCAAGGTTCTGATTGGTCAGGTCCGTCAACGTTCTGATTAGTCAGGCTCGCCAAGGTTCTGATTGGTCAGGTCCGTCAACGTTTTGATTGGTCAGGTCCGTCAACGTCCTCAATTTAACAATTAACGCTCTATACCTTTAGGTATAGAGCGTTAGGGTTAACCCTCTATACCTGGCTTTTGCGTCAACGTTCTGATTGGTCAGGCTCGCCAAGGTTCTGATTGGTCAGGTCCGTCAACGTTCTGATTGGTCAGGCTCGCCAAGGTTCTGATTGGTCAGGTCCGTCAACGTTCTGATTGGTCAGGTCCGTCAACGTCCTCAATTTAACAATTTAACGCTCTATACCTTTAGGTATAGAGCGGATATTAGCCCTCTATACCTGGCTTTTGCGTCAACGTTCTGATTGGTCAGGCTCGCCAAGGTTCTGATTGGTCAGGTCCGTCAACGTTCTGATTGCATTCGAAATACAATAAGAATTGTTTTTCTTCACTTTTAAAAAGAACTTCTCTGCGTCTTCTCCAAATGCGATGATTTTAATTGCGATGATGTGCGTCAAGGTTCTGATTGGTCAGGCCCGTCAAGGTTCATGCACATATCTATGACAAAATGTATCAAAGGCGCCGCTACCTTCACACAGGTGTGATTTTTATTTATACCTCTGTCAATAATGGCAACCAATTACCCACCCAGGGTGTTGGCCAGATTGAGGACACTCCCTGATGAGTTCACCCTTCGTCGTCCCATTCTCTATAGATGTGAGCTGGTTATCCATGCCTGTCATACACTGAAGACCACCTATTTTGTCGAAACGTTGGTGTCTTAAATGAAAGGTTATTGCATCGTGGCTACGAGCTGTGCCACCTCCTCTCTTTTCCGTGGGGGGGTTCCAGGGGGTCCCCAGCGAAATGTGTTAATATAGCATCACAATAATCTTTACCTTTTATACTTTGGCTATTCAAAAATAGTAGATATACAAGCTCATAGCGTGGTACTGAGTGCCGCGCTTTGAGCTTGTAGATAATAGATATGCTATTAAAATGTATTATCTTTTTTGAAAAAAATCTTGGTTGAATATATATATATTTTTGAAGCGAACATTTGTAAATCAAATCTTTGCTTCTGGGGGTCCTTGGAACAAAATATTTTGACATGGGGGTCCGCGACCAAATACATATCATTTTGGGTGTCCTTGACATGAAAAGAAGTTTGAGAACCACTGTCCTACCATACTCAACTCGGAGTGGGACAAAGTCGACGAGAGAGCCGTACATGGACATCATTACTACAGCAAGCATAATATATATGGCTGCCAGGAGTGGGGGACGCTAGGGGGTTGGTCAAAATAGATTCACGGTCACGCAGTGAACTTAAACTCTACTGTAAGGACATCTCTAAATCTCCATCTGTTCACACTGTTAAACCCCATGTATCCCAAACCCTAACATGAGAGATCTGCCCTCCCCTCCCCCCAATGCTGTGCACATTACCCCCGACTGCACGACTTATAGGCTTTTAACTGGAGTCTTTTACGTATTATTATGACTTATTACAATTAAGCAGGTTAGTTTCCTTGAGATCAAAAGTCTCTCAAACGGGACACTTATACCGAGACAACCGATTTTGAGTGAAATGTGGATAATACATAATCTCAGAAAGAATGAAATATTGTGTATGACATATGCTGTATGTACTACTGTATGTGTGGGAGTACTTAACAACCCATTAAGACCTGAGGCCGATTCTACGAATGTCCTCTAAATCCCAACATTATTCTGAAAAAACGTTCTATATATAACTTTCTATGTTTCTATATCAGTGGTGCTCAAACTTTTTCATGTCAAGGACCCCCCAAAATTATATGTATTTGGCCACCGACCCCCATCTCAAAATATTTTGTTCCAGGGACCCGCCAGAAGCAAAGATTTTAGTTAAAATGTTCGCTTTAAAACAATATATATATATATATTCAAAGATTTGCACACATTTTCATAATTTTTCAAAAATAGCAGATCTACAAGCTATGAGCTTGCAGATCTGCTATTTTTGAATAGCCAAAGTGTAAAATAATGCTTTTTAGCTGGAATCAAAAAGTGACACAGAAGCGTTCCAGGTCTTAATGGGTTAACACCCATGCTATGATTCTCATCACGACAGAGGCTGGCTTGTGAAAAGAGGCAGTGAGACACAAGTCAAAAAATGACAAAACTAAAATCGGGATTACAAATAAAAATTAAAACTCTCACAAACTAAGTACTTTGGCCAAAAAACTGGCAAAGTCTGGAGGGTTCATTCTGTAGCCAGGATGACGCTGGTTAAGAAGTGAGAAGAAGTAAGGGACAAGACAAGTGTAGTGTGAGATTCAGAGACTCTTTAGTGGGCTCATTCATTCATTGTGTGCTCACTGCCTCTGTTCTTGACCCTTCGTGGGTCTGATTCTGACCTCTGCGTTCCAGCCCTCCTTGTACGGCGGACCGGAGGGCCCATGCTTTGAAGCTGCACTGTCACTAAACATTTACGTCTCTCGGTTAAAGCCACGAGCACCACATACAGGGGACTGTTTGTGCCGGGGTAATCGACTGTGGCTCTTCAGTCTATCTTCTGGGGACCCTTACAGCTACAGTCAATCTTCCAGGGCCCTACAGCTAGGGTGGACTTGCTTTATAGTGGCTAAAAAGAGTTAAACATCAGAGGTATTCCCACAGAATCAATCACGGGACGTGATGTTGAGTTTCAATTGCATTGCCATGTGTGCATATGAAATATTTACAGTTATCTTAAGCCTGTATAAGAACTGTGTGTGTGTGTGTGTGTGTGTGTGTGTGTGTGTGTGTGTGTGTGTGTGTGTGTGTGTGTGTGTGTGTGTGTGTGTGTGTGTGTGTGTGTGTGTGTGTGTGTGTGTGTGTGTGTGTGTGTGTGTTTCAAATAGAAGACAAAGTTATTAACTGAAATTAGGCATCTAATCTGCACCAGGCTGGCTCACGGCAGCCAGGCAGGCACTTTTTGTTCTGGGACATACATGAACTCAGCCTTGAGCCAGCCTTTTGGGGCCCAGCACCAGGGACAGAGTGGGATATCCAATCCGACTAATACTGAAGCTAGTTCAAGGTACTGCACTGTCTGTGTGCAGACAAGCATCACTAAGCAAACCAGCCAGCCAGGCCCCCAGTTTGTGTCGGGAAGGCCCCCCTCCCTGTCCCCGTCCCGCTAACTATCTTGCAGAAGGATTAAATATTAAACAACTGTATGTCTGTCTGTTTAAGTTGAGTGGTTTCTTCAGTATAGGCCAGGCTCCAGCAGCCGTACTCATAATATTGCCAGTCTGCCCTCCAGTGAAGCCTGCAGCCAAGTCTAAAATCATCCCCATTATGTGATGTCATGTGCCAACTTTTATCAAATCAACACAAACAGGCTGGTCCACTCCAATACTCTTTTGAATAAAACACTAGTACCAAATGCCACAAATTCATACTAATGATCAACATTAAGAAATCCACTTTTCATCATTAACGTCAGGACTTCAGTTAACTTCAGTAAGTGCAATTTATTTTAAGTAAATTAACCTTACCTACAGACAGATACATTAAAATAGTAATGCAAATGTCCGCACGCTAGTTATTATGAATTACTAATAATAAGCTCTAGAGGGCTTATGTGTACTGCTTGTTCTCAGAAGGAAAGGGCATGCTCTGCCAAGCTTCCAATGTGTTTTTGACCTTGTCTTGTCAACATCATCTTCATTATGTGCCGCTTGTCCCTTTCACCACCAGGCTAAGCAATGAAGCCTGAGATCTGCTAAGCAATGAAGTCTGCGACCTTGTCAGTGACTTTTATTCCTGAACAGTGCATAATGATTCATACCAACTCACCGACTCTACCACACAGCACACAGCAAGGGCCTTGTCCCAAAGTCAGAACAATGACCAGAAAGCTGCATAATGAGGGGAAAGTCGAGCCATGTGTCTTGCTCCACTGCTCTAGTGAGCAGGAAGGCAAGACGGGGTTAAAGGAACGAACAAATTCATCTCTCCTAAAAAGAAATTCAGTTTGGCCCACTGCAAACAGAGCTTTTATCATATTCCAAATAGTAGGAGAGTGGGTGGGGAGAAAAGTGTGAGAAGTCTCATTCCACGCATGCCTTCCCACTCAATGCCCGATCCCTATGGACATTTCTGCCGTTACTACAGGCAACACGGTTCGTTGCATGCCAGCAGCTCTCTTGGTCTGCCCAGTCAGTGCATCTGAACATGCAGCATGCACACATTTACACTCAAAAGGCACCGCACTGGAAATAAGCTCAAGCTTTTATGTGCGTTTTATCCTTTTGGCGGATATGTACACATATATGGTCATGTAGAGATTTGTCAATAAAAACATCAATCAAAGCCAATTTAAGTCCACACTATGCTATAGTACTTTCGTCAACTCTTCCTTTGATCCTGAATGGTTCCTTTAATACCAGTGTTCCCTCACAATGTATTTATATATCAGCAACATTCAAAATCAACAGCTTGCAGGTTAACAGGTTCTGCCCGCCAGCATCTGCTACCCTCATCATGCAAGCAATGTTGCTGAAAAGATGGAAAAACCCTCGCCTTGGATCAAAGACTATCATATTTTATCGAGCCTTACTTTTTGCTTTAATACATCTATGATAGTCTTGATCCAAGTCTAGAAAGAAAAAAGAACCTGACTGCAAGGGAGCATTACAGCTCTGAATGCAATGCCATTATTGGGAGTCGTTTACGAAATGTTTACTGTCAACCATCCATGTCCATTTATGAGGTAGATAGAAGCAGCACAGGCCATCATCACAAGCACGTCACCCCCCGTATATGATGCCACTTTTAAGTGTCACCGCAGCCCATGATGCCACTGTCATTCGTCATGAACACACAACACAACCTTAAGGCCAAACCACATCAAAGAAAATAGTCGCAGCTCCTTGCAACAAAACAGTTTAAAGGACAGTCCACACCAATGCAACTCCTTGCAACTGCCATTGTTGGGGATAGTGGTTGCAAGTAGTTGCATGTTACAAGGAGTTGCGGACTGGCCTTTAATGCAACTCCTTGCAACTGCCATTGGGGATAACGGTTGCAAGTTGCAAGGAGTTGCATTAAACAGTTTTAAGGCCAGTCCACACCAATGCAACTCCTCGCAACTGCCATTGGAGATAATGGTTGCAAGTAGTTGCATTGGTGTGGACTGGCCTTTAAATGAGATGTGGTGGTCTTTTCCCTTACCTTGGGTAGTTCTTTCAGCTGGTTGGCATCGAGCAGGAGCTCTTCCAGGCTGCGGCTGTAGCGGAACACCTCGTCGGGGACGGTCTGCAGGTTGCAGTGCCGCTTGTCCACCGACTCGACGTGGCGGTTGCACCGCCACAAAGGAATACACTTCAGCATGGTCCAGTCCACAGTCCGGCCGCCTGGGGAGGAGGTTTGGGTTTGGCCGGTGCTAGTTACACAGATCTCCACATCGGAGGGTAGTGTGAAGCGAGGGAAGGGGCCGCTGTCTGTGGGGACGAAGATGAAGGTCTAGGGGGAAGATCCAACCACCGAACCTCGGTCGATCCAACCACCCAGCTCCTTCCACAGCAAGAGATCCAAAATGGGAGGCCGAGATCCAGTCAGACAGGATACATACAATTAATCCGTGCAACGAAGTGTATTTCCTCCTGTTAATGCCAGTTCACTTAACATTCACAGCAGTGTGTTCACGATTTTCCTGGAATATATTCCCGGTTTTATGATCACATAAGACCCAGAAGTGCTTCAAGTGTTTCCTGAATCCTCCTCACTTTGCGACCCACTTCCCACTGAATGAGTGTCGTTATTAGCCTTATGCAGCTTACCCCCTATAACCCCCTGTTATTAGCCTTATGCAGCTCAAACCCCTGTTATCAAAGCCTTAAGCAGCTACCTTCACAACCTCTGTTATTAGCCCCCGTTTCAGCCTTCTGCAGCAACCTACAACCCCCTGTTATCAAACCCCAATGCCGTTTGCTCTAGTTGTTTAGCTGGGAAAAACACGCAGCCTGTGCAGCAATCCATCCAGAATTAAATAGCGTTAAATGCTGCTCTTCCATGGTTGAATAATGGATGCTATAATATACAACACACATGTACATTTAGATATGAAAGACCATAGACCGTCCCACGGTGTCCAACTAACTGACTGACTGCTTGCTGCGCAGCGGATAAAGTCGTCCTCCTCACCGGCTGCTGTGTGTATGTTGTTAGCGAGCGTTAGCTAACATTAGCTTAGCACTAAACTGGTTGGATTAACTACGCCTTTGTGCCTAGTGCCTAACGTCGTACTACTGTGGCTAACTAACCCAACCGTTTCGTTTCCGACCGATAATAATAAACGGGCTCCGTAGAGTTCGCTAGCGGTCCCGTGTGCTCGGTACTAGCCACATCATCCTGAAAGCCTGAAGCCGCCACTTGAATAGCCGTCCACGGGTTGCTTTGAGCCGTTAATGCCGGAGTTCAGTGCAGGAGTTTTTTTAGAGCGACGCAGCGGCAGCAGCGACGGTTCTCCTGTTCTGTTCCCTCTGGTTTTGCTGGAGCTCGAGCTCTGAGCTGCGGTACGGTGGTACGGCGGCGGCCGTGCGGTGTTGCCAGGTTTTGCGAGCCAAATAAGCGCAACCAGGAAAACAAGCCCAAAGGAAGCGACTATGGCCAAATGAGTACACTTTAGGTACACATGAGAATTTTGTTGACTAAGAATAAAATATTTTGATATTTAGTTGACTAAGACTAGACTAAGACTAAACAATTAAATATTTTATTCTTTCAGATGACTTAAACTAAATGGTGTGTTATTCAAAAGACTAAGAGTATATCAGAATTTGCTGTCAAAATTAACACTGGTATTTACCATGCAGTGTTAATCTTATTGACTAAGACTAAAACACTAAGACTACAAATATTTTGATATGTAGTCAACTAAGACTAGACTATATAAGATAAAACAATTTCAGATGACTAAATTAGGACTCAAACTAAATGATGCAATGGTGCAATTCAAAAGACTACTAAAGACTAAATCAGAATTTGCTGTCAGAATTAACACTGCTGTAAACCTATATAGTATACCTGGCTGTACTGTACATCGGCTATTTAAAAAAATCTTGCAATAGAATGTGGAAACCCATTCTAACAACACACATCTGGTACCGGGCTCCCTGACAGAAAATATTTTCAAATGTGGGTTAGCGGGACAAATTAATTTGGGGAGGTTCATGACATGAAAATATTTGAGAATATTTTGGAAGTAAGCCCAAATAATCAACTGCACGTTATAAACAACAAGCCTCCCAAAAAAAAACTCAACCCACAACTTCCAATATTTACAAGCCCAAAGTCGCTGATAATAAGCAGACATGGCAACACTGGCTGTGTTGGGGGCTGGGCTCCGACTCCAGCGGTGCAGCTTTGGAGAGGAACACACCATCACACACGACCCGCTAGCGCCACCCAGAGGCTTCTGTTGGAGAGTTGCGTCAATGAGGGGCCAGAAACAGCGCCGTGTGGCTCTGGCGCCACCTAGCGTTTTCTCGCAGGAGCAGTCAGAGACTTGTCAGCAAAAGTTCCAAGTTCACTAACCGACTTAAACTTAATAGCTAGACTTTCAAGCTCTTGTAAACAGAAAATCCATTTTCATGTGGGGATACCAACCAAGGACCATACAAAGATAAATGATCAACTTAATTTTGAAAATGTGTCTGCTTTTTTTGGTCATCAATTCCAATTGTATGAGTTCTCTGCAGTCTACCTTGCAGATGCATCTGATGACCTGTAATAATTCAGAGGGTCACTCATTGTTGCACTGGTGCTAATATCACTATAAAAGAACTAATGAACTTCACAAATTGCACATTTTGTAACCTTCAATTTGATCATATTTGCAATGAATCCTGTTCACATTAACATAAAATGACGTATCATCTTCATAATATTGCTGAAGACTAGCATGATGATTTTCACTATACATTTTGTAGACAATAATGATTTCATGTTTGTTGTTGATTTAACAGGTTAGTAGGATATAGGCTACTAACTAGGGTAACGGGCTAGATGCCATTAACAAGCAAGCTAGAAACATAATCTCTCTCCAAATTAAGCAAATCAAGCCACTCAGTTATGTCAACACACAACCACAACACTTACAGGAACGTTAGATAGTTTGTGTTAGCAAACTAGAAAGTAGAATAATTTAGATCACACGATAAATTGACATCCTGTCACTTACATGTATCAGATCTCGCAAGGATCTTCCTGAGGGATGACACTACTGATATTGGATGAGACCCACACTAACTGTATAGGGTACCCAGTGATGGAAGAAATACTCACATGTTTTGCTTACGTAAAAGTATCAATACTGCAATGTAGAATATAGTTACAAGTAAAATTCTAGTATTCAAAATGTACAAAAGTATTGGCATCAAAATATACTTTAAGTACCAAAAGTAAAGGTAGCCTACTCATTGTGCAGAATGTCCAATTTCACAAGTTCAAAATGTATGCAAATCTTTTGAAAATAGTAGATGCAACACATTGTGAGCTTGTAGATCGGCATCACAGATTTCAGTATTAGTATTTATGAGACTAGCTGAAATAGTTTGATTGGGGTCATGTCATATACCTGTACCGATTGGTTTCGGTAAGATGTAGGCAGCTCCATAAACTAACAATTTCATGTAAATAAGTAAATAGTTTCATGTCCAATCCCACAGGCAGACAAGAAGCTTCTATAGTTAGATATTGTTGGTCTGAATACCTAAACGCTCGCCCCAAAACAGAGTCGCCCTGGGCAAATCCAGCAACCTCGGAAGTCGCCAGCTGGTATTCCTCCTAATCGTAACCTCAGCCTAAACCTAACCTTATTCCTAAATGTAACCTCAGTAACTATGCCTAAACCTAACCTTATTCCTAAATGTAACCTCAGTAACTATGCCTAAACCTAACTTTATTCCTAAATGTAACCTCAGTAAACTATGCCTACACCTAACCTTATTTCTAACCTTATCCTCAGTAAAACAAATACAAGAACCTCTGGGGGAGAGAGGTCCGTGAAAAAAATGGGGGGCATTCCAGTTTCCGTTGGTCACTTGGCCACAATCGTTTTGCCCAATATTTACCAGCAGAACTACATTGGAATACAAGAACGTTCGTCCTGGGTCAAATCCGGCGACCCCGGAATGGTCACCACCAGGTATTCCTAAACATAACCTCAGTGAAAACATGTTTTAACCTAAACTCATTCCTTAACTTAATCTCAGTAAAACTATGCCCGGTCCTGAACTTATTCCTAACCTCAGTAAAACAAATTTAAGAATCACTGGAGACGAGTGGTCCACTAAACAAATGGGGGCGACTGTTTCAGTTACCATACTTTGCATAGATACCTTGTCAGGCAGAATGTGAGATTATGCCTTGGCTAACTGATAACTAACTGATGATGGTAGTCGTTGGTTCAGTGGTAGATATGCCACTAATCACGATACAGGTCATGTTTCACAAACTCACCAGTGAATACGTCGGTAACTACCCAGCTGGAAACGTACGCATGCAGTTGCACAGCCCAAAACTTAAGATTACAAATAAATATTATTACGGTCAGAAAAATGTTTTATTGAGTACACGTTTTAACTGAATAATCAAACACTTCCCTAGGCTTCACAATCAAAACGAACGGGTTCAGAAAAAAACATGACTGAACATCTTCATCAGGATTCTTCTTCTTCTCCTTCATCCACCAATCAATCACACAACCGTCCATTTACAATTTCTCACTTTTTTTTGTGGACAATGAGAACCAATAATAATAATGTAGAAAAACATGTTTACATTTCCTGACAAAAAGGAGGAAAAAATATAGGCAAACATGGGAAAGCTAATCATATCAGATTAAAAAAACAAAACATTTAACAAAAGAAAAAGAAAAAAAAAGGGAGTTCACATGTGAGAAGACAATCTGATGCGCAACAGTTTTAGACAAATCCCTCAAACTGAGACATTTAATAACAAAAAAAAAACGAAAGGAAAATATCATTACAGGTTAAAAAAAGCCCGTATAGCTCCAGTTGCCATTGACAGTGATGTGTGTGGGGTTTAGACAACCTGGTATGCAACGAGTTCTTGGCAGACCATTTCAGACTTGGACAGTTTTATGCAGAGAGGTCGCTGCTGTTGAAACGGTCTTGGTCGTACACCTCGGCGACGACCTTGCGACCGCCGAACCAGCGGTCGTTTAGGGCCTCGATGGCCTTGTTCATTTCCGAGGCCATGGAGAACTCGACAAAGATCTTGACGATGATGTCCGCGTCCTCCTCCTCGCCTTGCTTCTCCTGGTAGATGATGACTCTGTTGACGGCGCCGAACTTGCCGCACTCCTCCGTGACCTCGCCCTCCAGCTCGTCATCGATGTCCTCCGGCCCCACCATGTTTCGGAGCACCATCACCGTGGACTGCAGAGCGGGGGAGGAAAAAAAAACAAGAACTGAGGGAGCACCAACTTACATCACCTTCTCATTGGAGAGTGAACAAGACTTTCTACATATAAATTATGTGCCCCTTAGTCTTCCATTTATTTCAAGCATAGATAGATAGATAAATACACACATTTCTTTAAGTGCATTTCGGATGCAGGTCCGAAACCACGTAAAGCTGAATCCAGGGCTGTCACAAGTTTACTATTAATTGTCACACAAATAATTAACGATTTAATTGTGTTTTAGTGAACATTGGAACATAGGGATAAAAACGTAATTTCTGTTTGCCTTTTAGGCTTCGTAATCCAAAAATTGCACAGGGCAGATATGCCAAATAACTGAAACATACAAAGAAGTTACTGACATTTAATGATTTTCAAAATAGCAGAAATAGCAACGTGTCACGGAGTGATGTGTTGTAAGCTTGTAGATCAACTATTTCTGCTATTTTTAGAAAATGTTTGAAAATATATGAAATGATTTCAACATGGATACGATTATGACGATTATGCAAAATAATTGAGGCAATTATGTAAAAATTGTGACAACCCTAGAATTCACACCATCCATCACCAGAGATTTTTTTTTATGTGGTGTCATAATTAAACGTAACGTTGATATAGAACGCTGACAATCAAGAAGATAAAATCATGGCAACTTCATGTCAAAAAGGTTTGGTATAGACAATGTGTTGGAACCTTAACGCTTAACTAGAACGTGGCAGTGAATTACTGCTACCAGTGTTAACGGACCTCATCTCCACATCACATCAACTCACCTCATTTTTTCTAAGCAGTTTCTGCATGACCATGTGTCTGGCACTGCTGCCAGAGATGCTCATGTGCTCTTGGTCGCTCAACATCTCCTGTCCCGTCCCGTCCTGCTGACTCTCCTCCTTCTCCTTCTTCTCCTGCAGTAGGTTCTGGGCCGCGGCGGCCATGGCTTGGCTAGAGAGGACCGGCGGCGACGACAGCACAGGGTTCACGAGCCCCACCTGGGGAAGCACCGGCATTGTCGGCCGCACTGGAGTCACACCTGTCCGGGAAGGCAGAGATTCAGGACAAGGTGGCGCCACGACAACGCCAGAGAAATATTATTGACTAATGTGGAGTGACTGCCAGTGAATTCCTAACATCAGTGAAGGTTAAGACAGAATTAGGCATTTGTACCCGACATTTTCTCAATGATTAGGTGAAGTTGAATAATAATGCAATGTATTTTAACCACTTTAACCCCAATCTGGAAACCTATTTGGTAAAAAAAAAAAAAAAAAATGTCCCCCTTTGTTTTCTGCCTCTGGAGGCACCACCTCATTTTCTGTGTAGAGACAGGAACTGGCTTTGGCTCCTCCTCTTTCTTAGTCCACTTCCTCCCGGGGTTGCTTCTGAGTTTATGTTGTTTGGGGCAGTGGTGCTGACAGAGAATCTGTCTTGAGAGATTGCTTTAACCCCGACATCGCGAAATTTGGGCAAACATTTTTGAAAATCTTTCAAAGATGGATCTACAAGCTCACAACACGTCACACGATGTGAGCTTGTAGATCTGCCATGTCCAATGTTGTTTGTTTTTGGAAATATTAGGAACACTTTATAGGGCTTAACTGGTTAAAATTGCATTGGGTCCACCAAAATTACCTATGTGGAGCTCCTATACAAGTCACTCATAATGATAGCTCAGATTTATGTGTTAATATTTTATGCTATGTCGATGAATTGAATACATAGGACCACAAGTCCCCTAGACTTTTTTTGTGTTATCCTTATGGCTGTAGGGCCCCATTTTTGCCAGTGCCTTACCCACTATCCCTAAACTTCTTTGGCATTTTTTTGACTATTTTTAAAAATATTTTAAAATAGTTCTACTTGCCGATCTACATCAATACACTGTGAGCTTGTAGAGGCTATTTGAACTATTTGAAAATGTTTTTTAAAAACAGTAAAAAATGGCAAAGTAGTTTAGGGATAACGGGTAAGGCACCGGCGAAAATAGGGCCCTTAATGTTTTACTGTACCACGTGCCGCCGTTTACATTTCTGACTAATAAAGTATTCAATCAATAAAAAAATATATACAGCTCTTTTCAAAATACCCAAAGTTGCTTTATACATAGAAGAAAATGGAGGAAGGAACCAAACTTAACTCATGTTAATCAGGTTACTGATAAACCTCGATTACTGCAGGTTTTACTACTCACTCAGCTACTCAATTCACGCTTTTCGTTACACACCTGTGATAACTCCTGGCGCCTGGGCAGCCATGACGGCCTGAGGCATACCCATTTGCTGACCAAGAAGCTGGGGCGCGGCTAACGCCCCAAGGACTGATGCCCCGGCAACAGCCTCCTTGAGAGAGGGGGGGCCGGAGACATTAGGCAAGGGAAACACACAGAAACACAGGCACAAGGCAGCACAGTCAACGATCACACTGCGTGACACACACGGTGAGAGCTAAACCACACCTTGTTCTTCCTCACCTCTCCCAACAACGACAACACACTTCAAGCTCACTAAAACAGTGTTTTACGCTTCTCTATCATCATCAAACGCATTCATCTCTCTATAAGCAAGCGGGCAAGTACACGTACAGGAGGAAAAAAGAACAACAACAAGAGAACAAAGGGTTCAGAATCAACACATGCTACACAATGCAGTATTTTACCTTTCAAACAATATTTTTTGACAAAGTGATCTGAACTACGGGTGAATGTGTTTGTAGTGGCTAGAGAGGTATGACTCAAAGAGGATGAAGAGGTATGACTCAGAGGATAAATTAGCTTACACACCTTATCAGCAAATTGGGTGGCTTTGTATCCTCTTTTTTTTTTAAATAACTATAAAATGTGCCATTATAACCCATTAAGACCTGAGGCGATTCTTAATATTTATTTCTAAATCCTAACAGTTTTTTGAAAAAAATAAAAATAAATATTTTTTCAAGATTTTTCTACAAGCTCATAGCGCGGCACTCGGTGCCGCGCTATGAGCTTGTATATCTGCTATATTTGAAGAGCAAAAGAAATCTAAAGTGACACAGATGCGTTCCAGGTCTTAATGGGATAAAGGAAATGGCACCGAGAACAGATATAACTGTCTTCTCAGTTTTTAAACTTATTGTTTAACACATGTAGAAGCATGTTCTTCTATTCTGCGGGGATGAAAAAGTCAGATTTGTGCTCAAAGTCATCTGTCGTGTTTCAGAATAAACGGTTGAGCATTCAAATTGGGGAAAGGACAAGTTAATGTTTCATTGTTATGGTTGTACATATATTAAGCTTCATAATTTTCACCTATGCTATTTTTGGTTATCAGATAAAGTTTTAAGTCTAGCTAAATCTGAATTATATTTACCTGGAAGGCCATTAAATCCCTTTGGAAGGGATTCATACTTGCCTGGGCCGTTATCTTAGCGGTAGCTGCCGCTGCGGCTACAGCCGCTGCGGGCGGCAGACCGCCGGGGGTGGTGGGGGTCAGCATGGGCATGGGTGGCGTCACGGCTTTGCCCACCCTCAGGTACTGACCCCCCAGGTCAAAGAGGTTCATGGACGACACTGCGTCCAGGGCAGACTGTGGCTTCTCATACTCTGGGGATAAAAGAAGGTGTAGTTTAGTAGCTGAGGCAACAGGCGTTAGGACTAGGGATGGCCAACCGATAACCTTTAAGAAATCGGCAACCGGTTAATACTAACGATTAAAATGAATCGTTCAATTTTTTTCCCCAATTTTTTTAAGGGCCAAAATGTTTTTAAATCGTTTTTTGGCCAAGTCTACACCTGCAACCACACGTGACTTCCACTTTATTCCCTTCAAAATAAAATTTATTTTGGCCCTTAAAAAATGTTTTCCTTAACGGTTATCGATCAATTAATCTGTAAGGCCTAATGGTAGCCGCCTAGCCGGTTAATAAAATGTCTCCATTTGGCCATCCCTAGTTAGGACAACACCCACAGCTTTGAGGGCCTTTCCACAGGCAAGCTCACCGATGAAGCCAAAGCTCCTGTGGCGTCCCGTGGTCGGGTCCCTGGCCAACGTGCACGACTTGATCCGTCCGAAGGCCTCAAATACACTCTTGATGTCCTCGTCCGAGAGGTCGGGGTGGACGGACGCTACGTAGATCCGATTGAAGGCGCGTGCCTCCTCTGCCAGCTGGTCAATGATGGGTTGCGCCTGACCGATGTTACTTGGCCGCCCCACCTACAGCACAGATCATACCAGCACATGGCTACTGAATAGGGGGGTTCATGTGGAGCCGACTACTGAATAGGGGGGGTTTCATGGAGCCAACCGTTAAAGACGCATTAACCGCAAACCTCAACCAGAGACCACTGAGAGCTTAATAACCACCCACCAAATATCACTGAACTGATTAAATAAGGGACTCTCCTCCACTTTGTCGCCAACTTTTCCACCAGCCCTGCTTAGCTGCATCTCCACTAGACCATCCAGCCGAGGTCTGAGTCTGGTTTGGGAACTCCAGTAGATCTAATCGATAATCCTAGCCTGTATACCAGCCCTGTTATAGCCTAGCAGCCAGAACGCTACGATTAGGTTATGGTATGGTTGGGTTGGTTTACAGGCTAATTATCAAAGTACTTTGCTAAATCAATGTATAATCTACCAAAAGGTTATAGTAAGTGTAATAGATATATAAGATAAAATAAATTGTAGAATAAACCAATCGCACTGAAACACTAGGCCAATCATCTCTTGTGATGCTCACACGCATTCTAACCTAAGCTGAAACTCAATTCAAAGCCAGTCTCTTCCTGTCAATAAAAAAAATGCCTCTTCAGGATGCCTACAGATGTGCAGCTAAGATCGAGTGGCAACACTAAACATTAAGCTGATCTCTGAAATAATACTGTAATTCCAGGTAAAGCCTTTCATAGTTACACTAAAAATCAATAGTTCGCTTGTAATTGCATTGTAATAAGAGCTACACGCCTTTTCATAGTGGAAAACATCAAGCCCTTTTCCGTATGCATATTACCACTTAATGAAATTACAATGCAACTACAAAAATGCACTTAAAAGAAAACATAAAAAAACCCAAACCAAATTGTGTATTTTTGACAACACCGTTATTACACTGGGAACTACAGCCTTATTAGCAAACCACAAGATCAACTTTTGTGTACAGCGTGACCACACTGACTGAGCTAGTTGGAACAACAACGACCCAGGGAACGCCAAACGATCGCCTACACACACACACACACACACTACTGCTAAATCGCTCTTCTTCCCAACGCGTTTGCCCTAAAGAGACCTGAGCCAAACAAAGGGCCCCGTTTGAGCTACCCTACGTCAGACGAACGTATAGGGTGTGACGGGATCTGTGCTGCAGGTGGGGCGGCCAAGCAACACCAACCAGGCGCAGCCCATCATCAGCACATCGTGGACAAAGAGAGCAGCGTCAGGGAGCACCGCAGGGCGCGGTCCTACTGGAGCGGGTTCACTAAGACAATGTGGTGACATCATGGAGAGCAAGAGAAAACAGCACAAAAAAACACAACACATGGCAAATACACTCACACATACACGCAAGCACACGCACCTGGAAAGCAACGGACACGTACACAAAAGCAAAAATAAAAAAAGCAAAAAGGAGGGAAAGAAGATGAGAGCGTATTTAGATTACTTTCAGACATTCAAACGATTCAAATTTAGTCAAAAAAATAATTTCACATTGTTAACAAATTAACAAGCAGTGAGATGAGAAAAACGACTCGGGATCCTAAAATAAAACAAAAGAAAAAGAGGGTTAAACGACTAGAGGGCGCTGGTTGTCCTGGTTTTTGTGCATGGATGGATCCCTACAGTACATGACCAGGGCCACTCACCTTAATGTTTCGCCCACCCAGCATGACGGAATTCATCTGCTCCAGAGCCAGCTGTGCTGCCTCTGGGACGTCATACTCCACAAAGGCAAAGCCCTGGATAACACATCAGGGAAGAGAACGTGTTACAATACCTATGGACATCCATCCATGGCAAAGGGAGCTCTAGCCGTGGTCCGGAGCGTTAGCGAGGGTTCTCGCTAACGCTCTGCCAGGCGCGGTGCTATTATTACCATAGACTGAAACTCCCACTAACGTGCAAGGTCTCCAACTGTAGTGTACAAAATAAAGAAAACAATTTCGCTACTCATCGAAACAAAGGCTGTTTTGTGTTGTTAAAGGACTATTCTCCATGGTGGGAAACATCTCAGGACCCCGCCTTCTCTGTGTAATACACTTTTTTGGGAGAAAAGGAAAGGAAATATGTCCGCCAGACGGAAATTATTTTATTTACTCAACTGTGCCCTCTACAGATCTGGTCAATGGTCATTTATATTGACCAGATCTGTATTTGCAATCCTCAACCACTGTTCCAAGCGTAAACTATAGCCGAGAAAAAAATTGCATTCATGATTTGTTCATCAAACATCTAATTAGAGCCCAACAAATGCCCGATTTTTTAGTTTGACCAATAATTTGTGAAAAATCAATTAGGGGGGAAATAGTTTTAAAAAAACATAAAATAGTAAATCTACAATCACACAACGAATCACATGTTCTGAGCTTGTCAATATATTTTTGAAATTTTCACCTACTATAATGACTTGCCCAAAATAGGGATGTCAGGTTGATAATCGGCTGCATAAATAACGATACCCATGTCGACAAAAAAGGCAATAACCGCTATAGGCGTGGTCCTACAACTTAAAATCGGCACACATTGGACTGCAGCGGTGGGAGGAACACGAACCTTGTGCTTCATCGTAACAGAGTCCCAAGACATGTCAATGCTCTTGATGGGCCCAAAGGGAGCAAAGGCCTGTCTTATGGTATCCTCGCCGAGCTCGTAGTAAATGGAGCCCACATACACACGACACATGATGGCTAGAGCCCGTTGTCGCTGAGCCGCCACCTGCCGATCAAGGAGAACAATGCATTTTCAGCATTCGGGTGTTGCAGCAACGAGAAGAACTCACAGACACACACAAATCTAAATATGTATGAGTAAATGCTGCTCTTTTACAGTAACATATTTGATATTTCCATGTGGGATTAGTATGGGCCATATTTTGACAATTTTACAAGTGATTCCATTAGAAAAAAAGGACCAGCTACAATGACAGTTAGAAAGTCATGTTTTCTTGTAAAAGATGCACTATTTGGTGGACTGAAAATGGCACGGATTGAGGCAGAGTTACAAATAAAAGAAGGTTTACAGTCCATTTTCATCGGGAATGCGCACAGAAAAAAAAGTGAAATAGTGTATTGACCGATTGTAAAGGTGAGAGTGGATCTCCAAATCCCATCGTCACTGCTGCCATCTGAAAAGACAGCAAAGATGAAGAAAAAGTAGGTTAGGCATCACCGAGCTTTGCTGTTTCATTGCTTTGAATACAAGTGTTTAAAACGCTATGTCTATCTAACAGACCATACCAGTAAACGTTGTCATTCAAACTATACACAGGACAAGTGCACAGCAGAATGAAATTACGTTTTGACCGGCTCATGAATGTAATCAATATCTACTATAAAAAACATATACACACACACACACACACACACACACATATATATATATACACATATGTATATATATACATGTACATACACATATATATACATATACATGTGTATATATATATATATATACATATACATACACATATATATACATATACATGTGTGTGTATATATATATATACATATATGTATATATACACATATATACATATATGTATATATATACATATATACAGGTCTGGCGGACATTTTAGTCATTTTACTTCTAGACCTCCCCTAACCTATATCCCATATTTTTTTTATTAACTTGTTTCAATGTAATTACTATATATATATATATATATATATATATATATATATATATATATATATATATATATATATATATATATATATATATATATATATATATATATATATGTATGTATGTATGTATGTATGTATATATATATATATGTATATGTGTATATATATATATGTATATATATGTGTGTATATATATATATATATATATATATATATATATATATATATATATATATATATATATATATATATATATATATATATATATATATATATATATACATACATATAGTAATTACATTGAAACAAGTTAATAAAAAAAATATGGGATATAGGTTAGGGGAGGTCTAGAAGTAAAATGACTAAAATGTCCACCAGACCTGGAACGCATCTGTGTCACTTTAGATTTCTTTGGCTATTCAAAAATAGCAGATATACAAGCTCATGGCGCGGCACTCGGCCGCGCCATGAGCTTGTAGATTTGCTATTTTTGAAAAATCTTGAAAAGGATTTAGATTTTTTTAACATTCGCCTCAGGTCTTAATGGGTTAAGTAGAGCCATATGAAATCCGTTTTATTTTTTTCCCAATTCCGTTTTATTTTTTCCCAAATTCTGTTTTTTCCATTTTAATATTTCTGAATTCTGTATTTTGCTTTTTATGCTCATTTTTACCATAAAAAAAAGTGTCTGGTAAGTGGAAATGAATAAATGTTCAAGATATAACAGTCCATACATGGCCCTTGTTGTGTTATACGCAAAAATGTTCCCAAAATAATTCGGTGACTTCGGTCTGAGCATGCGCAAAATGGCGTCGCGCATGTATTATTGTTTCTATCGTCTTTCTAAGACTATTTCTACGTGGATTTTACTATTTATAAAGTAGGATGTGGCCATGCAAAATGGTGGTGTCCCGTGGATTTGTAAAAATTCGCGGTAAAAAAAAATATTTTACCGCGATTTTTTTTTTTTTTCCAAATTCTGCAATATTCCGTGTTTTATTCCAATTCCATTTTTATTGGTCATTTCCGCGATTCCGTCCGCGATTCCGTTAACACGGATTTCATATGGCTCTAGGGTTAAGTGATATCTGAGCATAGGTTTGTTGAGGATGCCTCCAAAAGGTTTCATTGTGCATTCATCTCACCTGCAGGTTGGTAAGCTGCTGCTGTTGATGGGCAATGGTCTGCTTCACCAAGACACTCTTAATGCTTTGCTCCATCGCATACTTCTTTGCCTGAAAAAACAGGGTACACTTCAGAACGCAATAAATGTCACGTGCGTTAAAAAAAGCGGCCCTTTTCATGCAAATTCTGTTGTATTTGGAGCGTTATGTTTTCATACAAGTGCTGTAGCAAAAATTTCGTATTTTGCTTCTTGTACCTGTAGAGAGCGGTGACAAATAAAAAAAGAAATTCTTATATGTGACATGTTATGACTAGAGTGTGGAGGAGATGTGGTGTGGTCGGTTATACCCTCTGAAGTGCCTCCTGCTGCTCCGGGGTGAGAGGCGGCAGGCCAAGCTTGGAGCCTGTGCCCTGTCCATTCTCCATCGTCAGGACTTCTCCTCCCTGAAGAGCAGACGGAAAACATTAACACAAAAAACTTTTTTTTTGTTTTACTAAAACAAACAGAAAAACTATATATCAGTGGCCAAAAATACAAAACAGAAATAAAATTCCCCTGCATTGAATGACTTGTGTGATTTGAAACATTCATATGTCAGATACACACATAAACCCACTGGGGACCACACAGGCTCCTTACCTACACAACCCGCTAATCGCTGGGTCCACCAGACTGAGGCAGGACACCCCCCAAGGGGAAGAAGACTGATGGGGGGGGAAGCTTTAACAATTCAACAAATTCTATGATAGGAGAGAAAATGCCTTCAGACTGATGGTAAAAAAAACAACAGCCAGCGTGTATCATTTAACTTTTAGTACTTGGTTCACAACATTTCACATTGTGTGTGCCATTTATGTTAAGTTCATCTAAATGTGAATGCTTGCCCTTTGTTACATTGGTATAACAATGAAAGGTCGTTTCCTAGCACCTGTGTAATTAAACATCCTAATACAAGAGTCTAGTAATCTAATACTAGAGTCTAATATTAGTGAAAAAGGACCCGCTTGGATCGCTGTTTCCATTGAATATGAGGAGAGTGTAAGATTGGCAATTTTGACCAAAATGGTTACTAAATTAAAACATTTTTAAATGTTCAAATGTAAAGTATAAATGATTTGAACATGCACGGTACATCAATGTCAGATCTACATTTATCCTTCAACTTCTTATTTATTGTTTATGTTTATGCCCAAAATGATCGGAAAAGCAGGTTTAGTAGCAGGTTTAGTAGCAATTGTAGAAATAGGCCTTAATTGTCAAACGTTCATTCATGTTCTAATCATGTATACTTTACATTATTTAAAATAATACTTTCCAAATATAACATTTTGTAACAAAATAGCCCATTTTACATCGAGATACCCACTCTTCCTTAAAGCCCACTGTTCCTGTTACTTATCCATCTACACACCAAATGTCTTCGCCAGAAAATTGCCAATCTACAAGCTCGCAACGCGTTTTAGATCTTATAGATCAGCTATTTTATAGTGACTGTTCCCCCCCTAGAATTGGGATGCTGGCTGGGTTCAAGTGGTTAAGCGAAGCTTCCTTCCAAGATGTCTTTTATGGGTTCAGATTACTTTATTTACCATAATTTGTAGCAACTTAATTGCCTTAGTTCAGTGGTTTTCAACCTTTTTTGCATCAAGGACCCCCACATTGACACATATTAACCCAGGGACCCCCGATTTGAAAAAATATGCCAGGGACTCATCCATTTTGATTTCTTGGGGGTCCCAATCTACACAGTAGTATCATCATCAGTGTTCATTTAACTCTGAGTGTACCAATGAAACTTCATTTGTACACTCAGAGTTACAGACACACAAGGTTCAATTTGGTTCCTAATAATTTGTCTGGGGACCCCCTGGAACCCATTCAAGGACCACTGGTGGTCCCCGAACCACTGGTTGAGAACCACTGCCTTAGTTGACCTTCGTGTATCATGGTATAATTGAATCATGTATTTAATCATATAAAAACAACAGACATTAAGTGATGATAGAAACGGGGCCTACAGACTGAACTGAAGCCCAGCTAGGTTTTGGTTTCTTTCTGAATGAAACGTTGTCGTGATCAGTGTTGCCATGTTTCGAGAGAGAAATAAGCGTCCAGGTCTAGGAAAACAAGGCCAAAAGAAGCAACAACTAAGCCACATGATAAGCACTTTAAATGTAATATATGCATCTGCTATTTTCAAAAACTCCTTGAACTAAAATGTGGAATACTTGGCATATTTTTTTTAAACATCCCAACACAACACAAATTCTCCCTGGCGCAAAATATTTATGAAAATATTTGAGAACTACTGATTTTTTAAAAAAAAAATGCCAAATGAGTACACTTGAGGTACATCGGCTATTTGAAAATAGCAGATCTACAAGCTCACGAGGCCTTGTGAGCTTGTAGGTCTGCTATTTTCAAAAACTCCTGAACTAGAATGTGATTTTTTTAAAATATTTTGCTCCCTGGCACAAAACATTTATGGAAATATTCGAGAACCACTAGTTTAAAAAAAATGACGACAATAATTTGCAAGCAAGCCTAAATAAGCAACTACACCTTTTTAGAAACAACCCCCAAAGTCGCTTACAATAAACGGACATGGCAACAATGGTCGTGATCGCTAAAAAACACGCAGGAAGAGCTAACGTTAGCCAGGTTACGTAATATTCAATACGCCCCCACATGACCCCCAAAACAACTAATAATAACTACAAACACCACCTCTGCACGCTAAGCTTAATACATGTATTTATAATAATTTCCAGATGCTCCGTTTTAGGCAGCTCAACGCATTTTGAGGCCCGTTAGCATGCGATGTAGCTAAGCTAACGCGTTAGCCTAGCTAGCTAGCTAGCCTATTGAGTCAGTAGTTGTTCAGCATCAATATGCCGCCAGAAACGCGCTCGAGCGTCTTTCCCCCCGTTAATACAACCCACACTAGGATTTTTACTGAATAAGCAGATAAATAAGCACATACATATTATATATCACGCATTTCTTGCGCAATAAATGTGTTAATATTGCAATTAAAGAGGTATTCTTAGGCATGAATTTACCGCAGTGTCCGTTACCGCCATGAAGCTCGAGCACACCGTCTATCCAGGAAGGAACAGACCGGTGGAAAGTCAGAGTGACTTCTTCTTTTTCTTCTTCTCTCGTGTTTTTTGGCAGTTACCGCCACCAGCTGGACTGGATTGTGAACTGGACATGTACAGTAAACCAATAAATAAAAATAAAACTCTATTGACTAACTGGGTTTCTCTTGTGTATCTAATGATGTTATCGTATACTTTCCCTGCTGCTTTCCCTAAGAGACCTGACAGTGTTAAATCATGATGTTTCCCCTTTTCCAACTCCAGATATAATTGATTCCTCTCACTGTTGTACTTCCCACATTGGAGAAGTACATGTTCTACTGTTTCTTGTTCGTCACACTCTGTACATTTCCCTGTCGGGTGCTTCCCTATTCTATGTAGTGAATCATTCAGCCCTGTATGTCCTATTCTCAACCGTGTGATGATACTCTCCTCCTTCCTCTTCCAGCCCACCGCCCTCTCAGTACCGACCCGCTTTTGGATGTTGTACATGTGTCTTCCAACCTCCCCCTCATCCCAGTATTCCTGCCACATAGTGGGGCGGCGTGTCACGATATATCAGCCTAATCGTTCCCTTTTGTGATTAAAGCGCCAAATTTGGCAGAAGTGTTGATTGATATATTGGGAACAAAACTGGATATTGGGCCATCACAAATTCTCACGCTGGTGGGCGTGGCAGCCATTTTTCAAAATGGCCACCAGTGGTTGATCAAATCTTTCTAGTTTTTGTCCTACTAGGCCGAAATGTTGCTCAAGTATGTGAGTATGAAGGTGTGTGGGTGTGTTCATGTTAATTGCCTAAAAGGGGGCGTTGCAATGGGAGTTGCCTAGATAACAACAACATTTGGGAGAATTGTTCAAATGGTGATACAAGCGGGACATTTGGTACAAATCATCTTTGGAGATCACGCTTCGATTTAGGAAACCGGGCCACTCATAAATCAAAGATGGCAGCCATTTTTTTTAAAGATGGCCACCAAAAGACTGTTTTTTCATTTCTGCATATCTTTACCTATTATTTGAGGTCAATTACCAAATCACCTATTAGCACAACAGGAGTTACCATTTACAGTGACGGTGCCAGCGTATGAGTAGCACATAGACTGTAAAAATGTATGGACAAAGTGACGCCATTGGTTTCTACAGACCGTAAATGAAGCCGATTGTTCAGGAATTTCAAATCCGCTATCTTTCTATATCGCGTCATATCCTGCGCAACCGGAAAGAATGCTATTGGTTGGGTAGCTTGTCAATCAAATCATCCCGCCCCTCCTACAGCATACCCTACTTTATCATCAATTTAAAAATAAATGGGACCATCATTTCCCAAAACGCATATCATGGTGACTGAAAGAAGACTTTAAACTAGCGACAAAAACCCACCCACTTGAATGGAGAAAAAATCTTTCTGACATCAGCAGGGGTAAAACAGCAAACCTACTGGCCATTCATATGAACTTTTACTTCCTATTTAGACTCTATTTCAAAGCAGGAAGCTGGGCCCTTGGAGCCTGCAGTACTCAAGCATGGCTTGAGTATGGCTTGAGTACTAGGAGCTGGTGTTAGGTGTGAAGATGAAGAAGAAGAACAATGCTGTGTGGAGCTCAGGGAGGAGATAAGAAAGGCAGCCAGAGAGAAAGTAGGGAGGAGTACAAAGCGATGAGGGGTAAGGCAGAGAGAAAGGTGGTGAGGGTTAAGGAAAAGAGTATGAGTAATTGTATGAAAGGTTGGACACCAAGGAGGGAGAAAAGGACCTGCACATTTTTGGCTAGACAGAGGCACTGAGATGGGAAGGATGAGCAACAGGTTAAGGTGATAAAGGATGGATGGAAATGTTCTAGCAACCAAAGACAGTGTGTTGAGAAGATGGAAGGAGCACTTTGAGGAAACAGATGGAGGAAAGTGTCAGGAGTTTTATTTTAACAGAAGTATACCAGTGAGAGGGAAGATGTATAAGACGGGAGGGGTACCAGCCATGGGTGTTCACTCTCCATTCCGACATCTCACCACTCCGACTAGTGGCTTCCGCGTGCGGTTAGGGTTAGGGTTAGGTATAGGGTTCGTCAACGTCGGAAAGGCGACATGTCGGAAAGGAGAAATGCACCCCCAGCCATGATGCTGTACGGCTTGGAAACGGTGGCACTGACGAAAAGACAGGAGGTGGAGGTGGCAGAATTGAGGATGCTACGATTCTCATTAGGAGTGACTTACAAATAAATGGTAACTCCTGTTTGAAAATGTTCAAAAACATACTATGGGAGTGCTATTTGGTGATCTGGTGATTGACTTCAAATGATTATAGGCTAAGATATGCAAAAATGCAAAAACTCATTTTGGCGGCCATCTTGAAAAAAGGTTGCCATCTTTGATTTAAGAGTGGCCTGGTTTCCTAAATCGAAGCGTGATCTCCAAAGATGATTTGTACCAAATTTCCCACTTGTATCACCATTTGAACAATTCTCCCAAAATATTGCTGTTATCTAGGCCACTCCCATTGCAACGCCCCCTTTTAGACAATTAGCATGAACACACCCACACACCTTCATACTCACATACTTGAGCAACATTTCGGCCTAGTAGGACAAAAAATAGGAAGATTTGATCAACCGCTGGTGGCCATTTTGAAAAATGGCTGCCACGCCCACCAGGGTGAGAATTTGCGATGGCCCAATATCCAGATTTGTTCCCAATGTATCAATCAACACCTCTACCAAATTTGGCGCTTTAATCACAAAAGGGAACGATTGCCGTGCTACGCCGCCCCACTAACACTGACTGTGTATAAGCCCTGATCATTGGTTTAACTTCACTCTTACTTAATGGTACCTTCATGTCTGTCTAAATCTTAGTGTTTGTTTGGCCAGGCTGTCTGCATGCTCATTTCCCTCCACACCAGCATGAGCTGGGACCCACAGGAATTGTGTTGTTATTCCTTTCTTTTCTGCTCTAAACAAAATCATATATATTTCATTTATAAGGTCCATTCGGCATGCAGATCTCCCTGATCTTACGCTCTCTAATGCTGAGAAGCTATCCGACGCTATGACTGTGTTGTTTATTGCTTTTTCTTCTATCCATTGTAAGGCTATGATTATCGCCACCAACTCTGTTGTATATACAGACACATGGTATGTTAGTCTTCTCCTGATATTTACCTTGCTTACTGGGATGTGCACAGCTGACCCTGCACACCCTGATACAGGGTCTTTGGAGCCATCTGTATATAAGAACACTGAGTCTGGATACTGCTGCTCACAATGTCTGGACTGTGCACCCCACTGGAGTAAACTTTGGCTTGCTCTTTATCGCCTGCTGTACCCCAAGGTCAACACACGGCCATGTATAAATAGCCAGGGAGGTATGGGAGGGATTGTCACTGTGGGACTGTACAGTGTGTTCCGTGAGCAGAAATAACGGAGCAGAAATAAGACTTCCGGTTGACGTTCTCTTCAGAATAAGAGTACCCTCTAGAGTAAAAAGAAACCATACTCCAGTCTTTTAAAAAACATAAAAATCTTATTTTGAAGGCAGCCGGAAACCTTATTTCTGCTAGCTGATCTACAAGCTCACAATGCATCGCATTGCAAGATTCGCAACGCAATTGTGAGCTTGTAGATCGGCTATTTTCAAATGGTCGAAATGTATATAGGACTGATTGAACTTGAAGTGGTTAATTTATGTTTTGTAATAATAATCAAAATCCACAAAGTAACTAGTTGTAACTAAAGTGTTCAAATAATTGTAGTGGAGTAGAAGTACAAATACTGAAAATAGAAAATACTCCAGTAAAGTAAAAGTAAAAAATACCTCCAAAGTACTTGAGTAAATGTTTTTAGTTACTTTACACCAGTGCTTGTATGCTCTCCTTGATGTGGACATTTAATACATTGTACAATGTGTAGAATGAATCAGAAGCATTTGCAGGGATAGTCAGCATCATGTCACATAATGATTTATTGTCATGTCTTTAATAGCAGTAGCTACAATATTCAACAGAGGGTTAAGTAGAACACATCCAAAGCCAAGGTTTCATTCAACAGATTCACTGGGCCAAAAAAGAAAATAAGATTGTTGACGACACAAAATAAGACTTGATATGGATGTATTTTTAGTCTTTGCACAGTCAAAAACATTCATTTTCTTTGCTCAGGTCCCATATGGAACTGACAATGACAAAGGCAATATTGAAAAAGTAAAAATTGTAATGATTTTCAAACTATTAAGACATGCAGCTTACTTCGTTCAAAATCACTGCTTTTTGCATTCAAACTTTGCTCAAAGTTAACCCCTTTATCCACAAACAAATATGTACACCACGGCCTATGGCAGGGAGAATTTAAGGGCTCCCCCTTTTAAGAGACAGGCTTGATAGAAGGCTTGACAGAGTATATTGAGTAATACAGCAATGGCTATACAGGAGTGGCAACTGCAACTTTTACAGACCTAAAAGAAGTTGAGATGTGGCTAAGAGATTCTGATGAATACACATACACTGCTGAAGATTCATATCATGACAACAAAATCACCATTAGTTTGTACTCGCCATCAGTGTCATCGGTTGGAGGAAAAATCTACCCAAATAGTAATAAGTCTTCGTCTATCAAAGTTAAAAATCAACTAACAAGAAAACCTACTAAAGCTGAGAAATAATTAAATATGGTTACCAATATATTACATTTTAATGTTTTGGAGTGCAAACTTTAAGTTGATCTCTCATTTCAAGGACTTTCAATTCAAAAGGTTCTCTTTGGGCCCTGCTCCATTTGGAATGATGTGCTGCTGTGGAGTCCTGAACACATTCAACGTATCAAAGATTAGTTTTTATTTATTTTAAACTTCTAAAGTTAAACATAATTGGAAACGGCTAAATATTTAAGAACAATAATACTTTTTTCTCTGATCATTCAACAAGCAACTAAATGACAAACTATAAATCTTTAATTAATTTTGGGTTGATTTTCCCTTTTAAGACACCCACAGACATGTATAGAACATCAAACAATCCCATCAAATTCAATTCATTGCTTTCACAGTCTTTAGAAGGCATTGATATAAGGTTAAAAATAGGTTTGTCAATAATATGAGCAATAACAATATGGTCATTTTCACTATTAAGTTTAATATATCACATTGTAACAACCCTTTCACATTTTATATCACCTTTTCCTCACATTTTACATGAGTCTCGTTAGTTCACAGACATGTTATGGTGGCTTCCAATTGTTTTAGATCATTGTAAAGAGCTGTGGTTCTTAAAATTGTTTGCAATGCTGAATCATTCATCCCCTGATAAAATCCAAATATCATAATGGAAACAACACAATTTTGTGTTATCCTTTTAACATTATTGTATAACTGTACCCCTGTACCTTTTGCAAAACGGTTAATATAGTATTCAATCAATCAATCGATATAAAGTTTCAATATACAGTAGCTGCAGCTCATAATAGATACTGTATTTTACTCAATGTAAAGCCTAATTCATACTTTGTTGTACAACGGTGTTGCTCAGCGAAAATAACTTGTGTTGAACATAACGCCTGTTTGCTTGAAAATGGGTTGTTTTCGGAGAGCGAGACAGTCATGCAAGAAAGTATAAGCTAGGCTTATAGCTTCATCTTCACATTCACACAGGCCAAACTTTGTGCGTTCATAGAAAATAGAAGGAAAGAAAAACATTAACAACGCATTTGTTGAAATTAGAAATCTAAAAGTCTGCCTGGAGGAGTGCTAAGTCTAATTTATACCTCGCACACACAGAGAGAGATACTTGAAACTATTTTTGGCAATGCGTCGTGTTTTTCACTTGAGTTGACAACCAGTTTATCTTCAGCAAACTACTAACATGACTGTGCAACAAAGTATAAATTAGCCATTTACTCTGAATCACCAAGGTTCTCTACAACGCCTTTTGTTTTTTTCAATTGGGTACTTTTGTCCCATGTAGGTTGCCATCCCAGGCACTTTTACAAGTCTTTGGCTTTCAGAACACTTTCACAGGGTAAACCCTTTAAGAGCACTACAGGCTTGAAGACAGGCATCCTCTCACTGCTCAATGTGTATGCAACTGTGAGAAGTAGCCTTTGACCAAAGTGTGCTACAGTCCGTTATTCTGCAGGTTATTATGAGAATGAAAACAAAAAATAAACAGGTCGATGTTCCTGTGGCTCACAGTAAAGTAGAAATAAATAAGTGGACCGAATGTTTTGTGTTGTATGTTTTAGCATTACCAGTGCATGTTGGATGGATTCTGAAAAAGAAAGAGAAAACGTTTCTAAGAACGTAATAAACTATTTATTAGGGCTAATATACAATAATTTATTTTTGATGGAAGATTTAGAAATTCTTGTATCTGCTGACATTTTAACAATCAAATTGAAGTGCAATGTAGAAACGCATGTGTAATACAAATGTCCTTTCAAGAAAGATAAAAACATAACTTTTTTTTTGTGTTTGTAATGTGAATGAAAAAGAAATAATCAACGGTGAATAGTGGCATTATGGACCAAATTTGTCAAGACAGCTTAAGGCATGATAGCCCTTTTTTAGGCGGGGGAGGTGGGTTGTCAATATCACCCACTGCATTGTGGGGGATAGCTGAACACAGCCATGATGCCTGCAGTTCAACCAGAGGTGCCTCTGGTTCCTTCCTCAGTCCGTGGCCTTTAACCTCCATCTATAGGATGATTTAGTGACAATCAAGGCCAAGCATCCTTCTACGTGTGTCCCCCCTTATCCCCCCCCCCCCCCAGGGCCCGCTCAAGCTGATCCAGGCTGCTTGCTCTCCCTTTTCTCTCTCTTGCTCTGCTGTGAGTGGTCAATGGGCGCTAGGCGGGCCCCCTCAACTCTCTGCGGGCCAGCTGCTGTAAGTGACCCCCTCCTCATTGTGTGGTCCCAGAGGCCTGCGCTCTGACCCGGTGTTTGCACATGGCATCTTCCAGGAACCCAGCCAGCTTCTCAAAGTCCTCCTATGACAGGAGGACACAGGTATACACCGGTTCACACTTGTGTTTGTCCCTTCAACAGCTTTCAGAACACTCACCTCTCACTCTTTAACCACTTAAAAGGGATAGTTCACCCCCCAAAATTTTTTTTTCTTCCTATGGAGTAGTCAGTCACCCCCTGGAGACTTGAATTCATGGATATTTTTTCGTTTTTGTCGCATTCCTAAGCCAATAATTCGATGACCAGCGGACCGGTAGGCAGCGGTTCCGGTAGGATACACAAAGACTCTTTGAGTCTCCTACCGGAAGTGCTGCCGGTCATCAAATTATTGGCTTAGGAATGCGACAAAAAATAAGAAATATCCATGAATTCAAGTCTCCATGGGGTGACTACTCGATAAAAAAAGTCATTTTGAGGGTGAACTATCCCTTTAAGCCCCATTTGCTTCATCATACATTGATAGAATAGCAAAAAATAGCAGATCTACAAGCTCACGGCACTTTGTAGATCTGCTATTTTTGAAATTTGGGCTTTTAAACACATTGCCCAAAATAGGGATGCCGGGTTGAAAGTGGTTAAGAGTGCTCAATTTCATTATCATGCAATTTGCTGCTCCAATATAAATAAGAGTACTTGTGAAATGATAAAAAAATCTGTTGGCATGTACCTCAGTTATAAAGGCGTAGTGAACCAGTTCACTGGCAAGGTCTTTAGAGCTGTCAGCTGAAAGTAAAAAAAATAACTACTTCAGTTATGGGAACAGGACATATTGAAAATGAACAAAGAGAATGTCTTTTTAAAGTTTGTTATCTAGAGTATAATGATCCGTGGCTGTCAACTGACTTGGAAGGATGTCACAGGTAAGTTGTCGATGGAGTTTGTCATCCATCTTCAGAAACAGAGAGAGCTAGGGAGAGAAAAAAGAATATGCTTTGTTATATTATGTTTATCTTTACGTGATGATGATATGTTTTATCACCATATCCGAGTGTGGAACTCACATGAGTTTTGGTCCCATCTTCATTTGATTCCAAGTTACAGTGCATCTGAACAACCTGCGAGTTCAGACAGAAACCTTTTCAACGTGATGTTAAGAACTGCACAGAGGTGTCATTTCAGAAAAAAAAACTAGGGGGTGGAGAAAAAAAAGCCATATTCAAAGGGATAGTACACACCCAAAAACACTTTTTTCTATCGATTACACACCCCATGAAGCCTTGAATTCATGGAGATTGTTTTTGTCGCATTCCTAAGCCAATAATTTGGTGACAAAAACAAAAAAATCCATGAATTCAAGACTTCATGGAGTGTGTAATCGATAGAAAAAAAGTATTTTTGGGTGTCTCATCGCTTGGTAAAAGAAAGTTCTTTGTGCTCGTTCTGTCTTGCCTATAAAAAAAGAGCACAAAGAATGTAGATGGACAGGTGTGGATTGAGATGCACTCAGTGCTGATGTAAAATCTGATTATTCAGCAGAAAATAACTGAATTTCAGGTTAAATATGAACACTAGGGGGCGGCAACTGTCTATATTATTCAGGTTTAACGCTAAACCTAACCTCTGGAAGAATGGACATACACTCAACAACATTTCCCAACATGTCTTCTCTCTCTCAGAGACACTGACCTTCCTGGTCTCAGTTTCTTGGGGCTCAGGCGTGGGGGACTTCACCGCCTCGACGTGCTCCTGAGACAGCGATAGGGACCGGGGGGCGTGTAGCCGGGTGGAGGCGAAATTCATTAAGGGGTAAATCCCGTTCCTGAGGAGGATGATAAGATTGGAACTACTGTCAGAGTAGTGTGTCACACATTACGTTCAGTGCTAATAATAATAATAATAATAATAATAATAATTATAGCTCAGATTTATATAGCGCTTTTTCTAAGTACCCAAAGTCACTTTACACTCAACCAACTCCATGAAGAAAAAGAAAACAATAAAAGACAAGTGCTAGATTAAAATAATAAAAAGGTTAAGCATGGGTTGGGAAGTCTTAACTAGACCTCAGCTGGGAAAAGCTATCCTGGAGAGGTGGGTTTTGAGTGTTTCCATGTCTGCTTATTAGAAGCGATTTTAGGCTTGTTTTTCTGTAAATATTGTAAAATATAAATATTGTAGATACTGGTAGTTACGTTTTTGTTGTTCATAAGTGTAGTTGCTTATTTGGGCTTGCTTCCTAATGTAGTTTAAACATTCGTAATGGGTCCAGGGACCTATTTTAGTGCTTATTTTATTCACTGTATGACCTATATATGGTTCAAGAGTTATAGGCCAAACAAGAAGCGGCCTATCATAGCGCCACCATGAAGGCGAAACGCTTGGGGTATTTTGGGGTTCCTTGACCAACTGGGAATGTCTGTGCAAACCTTCCCGCCGATCGAGATGAGCTGCTCACAGACGGGATGCAAAAACAGACAGACAGACGCACAGACAGATGGACAGGGGCAAAAACATAATCTCTGGCCTTCGGCCGTCCGGCCTGGCAGAGTTAATAAATAATAAAAACGCACTTACTTGACGTCCTCGAGGAACTTGTCCAGCTCCAGAGGCGACACGTGAGAATATCTGTAGGATATTGGGAGAGAATCCGTGAGGCTTGTATTTGACACATTATAGACAGACCATAGAGCACCGAAGTCTGACATCACAGCCTCTAGAGGGCGCTGTCCCCCTGGGTCACGGCGTCATTTTTTGTATTGGAATTCCCATAGAAGAATCTTAGATCATATCATATAAGAACTGTGTTCCAAAAATAAACAAATCACGCCATCGATTTTATTCATATGGATATGAAGCATAAACCGACGGTGAAAAAGTACTCACTTATCCAAAGAGTAAGAATATTATTTTTTCTCACGAACACGTTATCAAATCTAACTCAATGTCATAAACGACACAGTCACGTACCTGACAAAAGTCTCCAGGGTGGTTTGTTTATTTTTGGAACACAGACTCGATCTAAGATTAGCCTATGGGATTTCCAATACAAAAAATAACGGCACCCGTGACCAGCGTTGCCAGGGGTAGTGGGAGTGACGTCAGGACTTCAGTACTCTATTTGACACATTCACAGGGTGGTTTCAAACAAGAAAATGTGTTAAATGTATTTTTTTACTTAAGCTGGGCTCCTGGCCTGTCGTCGTGCTTGATCTCTGCCATGACAGCGTTGTAGTCAAAGGACTTGGTCATCTCCTCAACACAGTTCTCAGGAAGCAGGTCTGTAGAGGTGAGAGAGAGCATGTCAGAACCCAGAAGCCAGACATACAACACCACTTGTCAGAGACAAATGCAATATTATCATTTTAGAACACAGTGTGTCCCGGGCCCGATATTAAATATCGTGTCTGCGGCTAACGTAGCGGTTATTAAAGGTTTCATGACATCAACTTTATTTTTTGGAACCTCTATTACTCTATTACACACAAAAAAAAATGAACTTTGAACATTCAGTGGATTTTCTGTGGTCTGCGGTTTTCTGAATTGTGCTCAGAAAAGTGCTGTGATTGGCCCGTGGACTTTCACGTCATAGTCTATTAACTCATTAACTGCCATGGACGAGTTAATTCGTCAAATTCTGCTATGGCTCAGCCTGCCAATTACTGCTCCATTCACTTCCATGTTAACTTATTACTTACAAATGCTGTATCTCGGCTCCTGTGTACTTTCTTTTACTATGTATTTTTGGTCGAGACATGCTATTTTCAAAGGCGGACAACAAATGTCAACGAGGTCGCCATGACCTCGTTGACATTCGTGAAACCACACAGTGAAACACTCAGTGACTAGCAACCATCAGGGTATCGATCATACTGGAGATAAATATTCTGTGACTATTGAAAAGGTAAGAAAATCTCTGGCAGTGGGTGAGTGTTTTAATGTATACACTCTGGCAGTTATAGAGTTACTGAGTAACCAGAGTGCTGGACTGGTTGATAGGCGTCAGAGCTCTGGTAGAGCAACCACACGAGCATCAACTCATGGTGATTGTATTGTACCTAAAAGCAAAAACACCTTCGGGCAGTCTGCCTTCTCAGTAAAGGGGGTAAACCTCTGGAACTCTTTGCCTACGGTTCTAAAACTAGAGACGGATGGTAATGTGTTTAACAGAGAACTCAAATTATGGTTGAAATCAAATCAAATATGCTCACACGTTTAGTTGCTGATTGGTTATCTGAATGATTATGTCTTCTTTTGTTTGGTTAATGTATTGGGTCTAAATATTGATTTTGATTATGCTAATTATTAGTGCACGTATGTATGTGTGCATGTGCATGTGCATGTATATATGTATATACATGTATAGATAGATATATATATCATAATTTTTTTGTACTTGATTGGGTTTTAGATTGGTATTATTGTATTTTAGAAAAGCTTCCTGTGGACAGGTGTTGAAAATTAGCACTCGTGCTATATACACTGTAAACAATGCATCTGGTTTTGTCCAATGTAATTGTGATGTCCATATCAAATAAATAAAACATAAAAACATAAGAAGAAAAAGGACTGAATCACACACCTTCTAAGTGAATACGCCTAATACAAACTGCACTGTATTAATATGGTTATTTAAGCAAACCGACTCCAGCGTCTGGTGACTCTTACTCTTTCTTGTCTCTCTATTTTTACCTGTACCCGTTTATCCTGTATTTTATGCTTACGTTTATTGGTGCTGTGAGTGACACCTGAACTTCCCCATAGGGATCAGTAAAGGACTGCCTGCCTGCCTGCCTGCCTGCCTGCCTGCCTGCCTGTCTGTCTGTCTGCCTGCCACAAGCTTTCCTTAATCCATAAACAACGTGGGACTTAACTTTGAACCTCTTAGGGGGAAATGTAATGTACGGTATGCGTTGATACAAATTGATCAATCAATATTTACCTAGTCACTATAAGCTGCACTCGGCTCTTGTTACTGATATTTGTGTGTGTGTGTGTGTGTGTGTGTGTGTGTGTGTGTGTGTGTGTGTGTGTGTGTGTGTGTGTGTGTGTGTGTGTGTGTGTGTGTGTGTGTGTGTGTGTGTGTGTGTGTGTGTGTGTGTGTGTAACAGATGTGACTATTGTTAGCAGACTGACTCAGTTGGAACTTGTTTCTAGGTCACTGGTTTCATCTACACTTGCCTGAGTAGTTAAAGGTAAAGCTTATTTCAAGGCGGTGCCAAGTAACTGCCAACACATAGTTTCTATCCAAAGAGTATTATTGCCAAAACAATATGAATAAACACCACTAATATGTTAATCATTGGTAAGTGGGCCATGGCAACTGAGGTGTGTGCGGTTAAATCATGCACTCTGTGTAGAGACAACAACCAGGGGGAAATTAGCCTCTGGCATCGTGCATTATTTTTTAATAACCGCACAGCTTAGATCATTGATTATCTCTGACATATGTGCAGTAGCATACTGCTGTCAAGGGCTATTAATTAACACGAGTTGAAGAGTTGACACCATTGTGGCACGCTGGGAGGCAAAGTGTTTTGATTGATTTGATTGAATACTTTATTTAGAAGTTTGCAGAGAAAAAGCTTTATGAAATGTCGACTAAAACCATGACGAAAGATTTTCGTCGACAACCTTTTTTCACTGACGAAAACAAAATGGAAATTAAGCTATTGTGACTAAAACTAAGACTAAATATATTGACATTTTATGTTTGGTTGCGCTCGGGTGTTGCACTCTGAAAATAGCAGATCTACAAGCATGCAAACAAGTGTAAAATCTGCCATTCCGACGCCATCAAGGCACCGCCAAAATACATTTCAGTCAACTAAATCAACTGTATATTTAGTCGACTAAAATCTTGCGATATTTAGTCGACTAAAACTAGACAAAAACTAAATGGAATTTTATTCAATTTCACTATGGCTAAAACTAAATCAAAAGTTTGCCAACATGGCTGGGAGGTGAGAAACTTACACTGGTTGTTAATGAAACAGTGGGCCGCTAGAAGCTTCAGAGAGTGGACCTCAAACAGCACGCGGTGGAACAGAAGGTCATGAGCGGTGGGACGCTGCTTGGCATCTTGACGTACACACGACTGTGTGAACTCCTATAGGACGACACACAAGGACTCTCATTATAATCCATATGTTACGTCGCACGACGGTGTCACTTGTCGACAAGAAGAGATTTTCAACTACAGATTAAAGGAGTAGTTCACCCAAAAAATTGCATATTTTCTATAACATTTTTTGAGTTTTGTTTGGGGGGAGATTTCTTAGTTTTTGTTGCATTCCTAAGCCAATAATTTGATGACCGGCGGTGTCTCCTACAGTAAATCATTGGCTTAGGAATGCGACAAAAACAAAGAAATCTCCATGAATTCAAGGCTTCACGGGGTGTGTAATTGATATAAACAATATTTTTTTTGGGTGACCTACTCCAACTCCATTAATAAATTAGGCACCAGAGCCAGTGGTTAGTTGAGAATACACAGTAAACAAGTAAATTCAACTATGAAAGTGAAGATTTTTGAACCCTGAGTGCTTAAGTTAATAACACAACGAAAGGCGTTCTACAGAATAGTTAAGGTTGTGTTTTTCTCCCGTTTTTTCCCCCTCGTTTGTTTATTGGATTTTGACAGAAGCATTCATTGCATACATATCAACAACATATATCACTGCATTGCCTCATATATAGCCCAATTAAGAAAAAACTGTTACAAGACAAGTTTGTTTTTGTCCCCCCCCCCCAAATGAAAACACAAAGGACAAGAGTCTTACAAGACAAGCAAGAAAAAAAAAAAAAAACAGCAATACACAAAACCAAAAACAGGAACTTAAACAAAAAAATCACATCAGTCAGCTGAACCATACAGAACTAAGCCTGTGTTTTGAAGCTGTGCTAGCCTTGTCTATATATAGACTCACTTTCATGAGAGGATCGTCCAGGGACTGCCCTGCGTTGGTGATAGCCTCCTTGGACACAGCAGTGTCTCCGTTAGCCTGGATCTCTAATACCGCCATCTAGTTAAGACACAAATAATAAATAAAGTTACAATATTTCAAAAATTATAAACCACGTGTTTATAAACATATGTGGAGGTACTTCTGTGGTATACTGGCAGCAGTGTGCACAAGACATGTAGTCGGACTAGTGGTTTGCGAGATTAGCTCCGGACACACAGACCCTCTTCTAGACCAGTGATTCCCAAACTGTGGGGGGTCCCCAAATTATTTTGGGGGGTTCCAAGATGATTAGCTTAATGTGCAACATTGTTTTCTCACTCAACAGTAAACAAATCAACATACAGTATAAGTGTATACAAGGTATCTGCACATTTATAAAGTGACAATTTAATGAACTTTTAAAGACCTTTTTAATACCAAATAGGCCAAATAGTCAAATATCACGTAAGAAAGAGGCAAACGTTGTGAAAATAGCTACAAGTTCACAACGCCTTGCGGCTATTTTCACAATATTTATCTGTGGAACCGAGTCACACTAAATGTAATGCCTACAATTCCAAGTGCTTGTCAGGGTGGGGGGTCCCCAGTTCAAATATGATTATTTTGGGGGGTCCCCAGTTCTAATATGATTATTTTGGGGGGTCCCCAGTTCTAATATGATTGTTTTTTAGGGCCTGAAAAGGTTGAGAACCTCTATTCTAGACGGCTATGCTTTGACTGCAAAGCCACGCTTGTTTTGCCACGCCTTGGTGGCAAAACTAATATTTTTGTTAATATTAATTAACTATATGTACACACACAAAGGAATGATGAGAATAGGTACAAAGCACATAGTATGTTCCTCTCACCTCTAGAGCACAGATCCCGAAGGAGAAGATGTCAATGGCATAATCATCATCAGCAACTAGTGACACAAACACAGAGATTACATCCATGTGTTGTTGAGTATGTTTTAGATTACATCCATGTGTTGTTGAGTATGTTTTAGATTACATCCATGTGTTGTTGAGTATGTTTTAGATTACATCCATGTGCTGTTGAGTATGTTTTAGATTACATCCATGTGTTGTTGAGTATGTTTTAGATTACATCCATGTGTTGTTGAGTATGTTTTAGATTACATCCATGTGTTGTTGAGTATGTTTTAGATTACATCCATGTGTTGTTGAGTATGTTTTAGATTACATCCATGTGTTGTTGAATATGTTTTAGATTACATCCATGTGTTGTTGAGTATGTTTTAGATTACATCCATGTGTTGTTGAGTATGTTTTAGATTACATCCATGTGTTGTTGAGTATGTTTTAGATTACATCCATGAGTTGTTGAGTATGTTTTAGATTACATCCATGTGTTGTTGAGTATTTTTTAGATTACATCCATGTGTTGTTGAGTATTTTTTAGATTACATCCATGTGTTGTTGAGTATGTTTTAGATTACATCCATGTGTTGTTGAGTATGTTTTAGATTACATCCATGTGTTGTTGAGTATGTTTTAGATTACATCCATGTGTTGTTGAGTATGTTTTAGGTTACATCCATGAGTTGTTGAGTGTGTTTTAGATTACATCCATGTGTTGTTGACTACGTTTTAGGTTAGATTACATCCATGAGTTGTTGAGTATGTTGAGTATGTTTTAGGTTAGATTACATCCATGAGTTATTGAGTATGTTGAGTATGTTTTAGGTTAGATTACATCCATGTGTTGTTGAGTATGTTTTAGATTACATCATGTGTTGTTGACTATGTTTTAGGTTAGATTACATCCATGTGTTGTTGAGTATGTTTTAGATTACATCATGTGTTGTTGACTATGTTTTAGGTTAGATTACATCATGTGTTGTTGACTATGTTTTAGGTTAGATTACATCCATGTGTTGTTGAGTATGTTTTAGATTACATCATGTGTTGTTGACTATGTTTTAGGTTAGATTACATCCATGAGTTGCTGAGTATGTTGAGTATGTTTTAGGTTAGATTACAGTACATCCAGGATTGCGTTGGTCATGAGACGGGCTAACACGCCGTGCAACCACTGCTTTGAGCAGGAGCACGCGCACGCAGATGCATAGATTTAAACAACATTAAAATCACACCTCAACACAGTTAACAAAGGCTGCCGGTTGTCACACCAGCATGAACTAACACAGGATTAAAATAGGAATGAGCCTAGATGCATATCAATTGTCCATTGTGTGACCTGTAGTGTAGGTGTTAAGCGACGTGCGCGTGACGTCATTAAAATAGAGTGCAACCGCTTTCACCAACGCAACCCTGAGTACATCCATGTCTTATTGAGTTTGTGAAGTGTGTCTCCACACACTGCAGAATGCAGATAAAGAACACTTAGGACAGATCTGATTCATATCAAGCTGCATTAATTAACTAATTCCCTCCCGCCCGTCTGTTTGGGTGAATTATGTTTCGACTGGACATGGAACAGTTATTAAAGGCACTTCTTTGTTTTGATAAAGCTCCTGTGCTTTGATTTTAATCCAGACAAGAAGTGCCGTTAATAACGGTTCTGTTGAGCCTCCCACTCATATTTTCATATGGGCTGTGTAAGGAGTCTGTCACCCGATTAACGGCAGAGAGCAAGGTCCTATTTTCATTTAGATTTAGAACGTTTTAAACACATCTCACACATTTCCTATTCTTGTCTGAACTTATTCCTGTGTTTTAATGAAATGTGTGGTCAAAATGTTCTACACTTCATCAATAAATTGCACTGTCGGCACTGTATGCGGATAATCATAATTCTCTTTTTGGTACAAATATTTTTTTTAATATCCTGGACTCCATCTACAATTAAACCCTGTAAAGTCCAGAGTCACACCTAATCACACTTACATCCATACTCCGGTGGGAAGAAGTGGAGGTGCCTCTGGTTTTCTCTGTATTGCCGTCCTTTAACGTGGACGTCTGGGAACACCGAGCACACTGGGAGACAGCGGAGAGAGAGACAGGGACAATATCACAGACAAGCACACATATAGTAGTGGAAAATGGTAATTACAATAGAACTTACTTGTATATTACATAATGAGAAAATTCAATATGACATGGACAATTCAAGCAAGTTTTATGACCTATGGCAGCCATTTTTAGATCATCTTGCTCAAATGTCACACTGAACCTACTTAGTTAGTTGTATGCCATCCACTTTCAACATACACTTAATTATCTAGCAGTGTAACCCAGTGTAATGACTATGAAAATACGCCCTGTTTTTCTTTCCTTTTTTTGGTCTTTATGTTCTTTTTTCTTCTTTTTTTAATCCTTTATGTCGGTCTTATTTTTTGAAAAATTAATATAAGTATTATAAAGAGAAAATAGTAGATCTACAAGCTGTGACCTTGTAGATCTATTTTCATCCAGAGACACAGTCATATGAGGAACCATAAATTAGGCATTAGAGAATCACTTTCACCTCCTCTCACATCTAACGCTATACTTGTCATAAATAAATCATCTAGTAGGACAGTGAGGTCAGATGAATAAATGATATAGGCCTTACCGTTGACAAACAGCCGGTGCCATACTGTGGGAAGAAATAACAGCAGCCTTTAGGTTTGATGGGAATTCTGTTTCATATTATATAATGTTATTATTATCTTTGCTGAGACGACACGTTCATGCACAGCACAGCTAGTATGTAATGCAAACGCTAGATAAACTGGAGCTCTTTAGAATCCAACAATTCCAGGCTAGAGCTAGCCTGGTAAAAAAACATCCCGGTCGCGGAATTCACATTTAATTTTGTCTTCACCATAGAAATGAAACGTGAATACCACGACCGGGACGGTTTACCAAGCTAGACTAGAGCCCTAGAATAAGGATAGAATAAGGAACCTTTTGAAAGGAAGAGACGTGCTAGACGCCGGAGATGCGCCATGACACTCGTGGGTGGCAAACCTCGCACCGGAAGTTGGATGAAATACATTGCAGTAGAATGAGAGCCGGCTGGACCAGCTCATGAACAAAACATTATTTCTGAACGATTGCGACCGTTGTTATATAATCGGTTCAGGAATATAAAAGAGGATACATCACAGGTTGTTTTATAATCACTTGCTTTTCGATGTGCACTGTACATCATTTTATTGAGGCATATAAAGATTGAGGTATCTTTTCTGTCTCTATCGCGAGATTTCGCTGCCAAACAGGAAATGGTAGACAGTCGCGATACTTGGCACGTTCAGAAACGTACTTTGTTCTCTTTAGATACCTCTATAAAATTATACAGTGTACACATCGAAAGACAAAGAAAAAAAAAGTGTGATATGTCTTCTTTTATTTACCTGAGCCGAGTATTTTATAAAAGGTCTCAATCGTTCAAAAATAGTGTTCGTTCATAAGCTGTCTGGCCGGCTCTCATGTTATGTTATTTCAACTTCCGCTGTGAGTCTGCCACCCAGTGCCACGAACCTGCCGGCTGGAATTGCAGGGCAGAGAAAATAACGTTGGCGTCCCTTCCTTAAAAAAGAGATTCCTCGCCCTAGAACAGGAAGAATGTTTGAGTGGCCACACTGGAGAGTGCAGTAACGCAGAGTGTCCTTGTAGGGTCAGACCTGAGCCGATCTTGATGAGGCCGTTGTGCTGGATGAAGATGGTGTCACAGGTCAGGTTGCCGTGGATTATAGGCGGGTCACACGAGTGTAGATAACTGCCAACACATGAGAAAGCATTGATTGAAGAGAGAGCAACATATCATTTGAAATAAAAAAGGAAGAGAAGATCCGAACACACAAGAAATTGTGGAGGAGAGGAAGTAAAAAGTTAAAACTAAGTTTATTCTATAAAAATTGTTTTTCGACCAGTTCACAGTCTTCATCAAGACGAGAACTGAAGACCTAAAATTAATAATATAACATAATAATATATAATATTGAAGGTGTTTTTAATTTTAAGTAGTTATAGAGGACAATTATATACATGTATTAAGGCATGTAAGGGATCCTTTTTAACCCATTAAAACCATCTGTGTCATTTTCGATTTTTGCGTTGGCTATTAAAAAATAGCAGATATACAAGCTCACAGCGCGTCACTTCGTGCCGCACCGCGAGCTCGTACAGCTGCTTTTTTTAACATTTTTGAAAAATCTTGAAAGGGTGAGAACTACTGATTTAGAAGGCATTTATAGAATCTGCCTCAGGTCTTAATGGGTTTAAAGTCCTGTTTAGTGAGATAAATCACATTCCAGTCATTATACCTGAGAGCTGAGAGGATCTGGGTACACCATCGTTTCCAAGCCTGGAACACAGAGGAACAGAAGTACTCTCACACACACGTGGATTTATCACATACACACAAAGAGATTATTCAAAAGAAAAACATCGGCCCGGACCGCTGGCGTAGCGGTCCAGGCACCTAGGCTCAGTGTAGCCTGACAGCGCGTCGCGGGTTCGAGTCCCTATCCCCACAGCCTTTGCTGATTGCCACTCCCCATCTCTCTTCCTGTCAGACTAGTGTCCTATCAATAAAGGCAAGAAAGCCCATAAATGTAAAGAAAAAAAAGAACATCTAAATTATATCCATGAAAGCTTGTTTAGTAATGGCAACATCCTCAATTAATTGTGCACTTTCTAAAATGTCATGTAAAAGCTATGTATTTGAATAAGAACTGCATTAGAACTTTACACTGTAGAGCAGGGGTCTTCAACAGTTTTTTTTTTACATGAACCACTTGAACCCTAGCATCCCTATTGTGAGGAGAACTTTAGCACTGCGAGGCATTGTGACTTGTGAGCTTGTAGATCGGCTATTTCTGGCGAAGAGGTTTGGTGTAGTGGGTAAAAAAAAGAGCAGACCAAGAACAGGTTTTCTAAGTATTGAGGGTTTAAGTGGTAAACTATCTGAAAATACACATTAACATGAATCCAACACAATGCTAGTGCTACACAACAAGTCTATGAAGCAATCTATGAAATCTATGAACAAGTTTAATCTGCAACACAATTTTATGCACTATGTAGTGGTGGGGGGGGGGGGGGCTTTCTGCTTCATCTCTCTCTCTCTCTCTCTCTCTCTCAGCTAAGGGGTCCTTGGACTGAAAAACGTTGAAGACCCCTGATGTAGAGATACAGACAGGAACTAAAAGGCAGACAGAGAGGTCACCATGTGGCTGGTTTCTAATCCACAACGTATTACACACGGCATGATGAGCCTTTGCCGGACGGCTGGGCCGCCACGATGCCGACGCTACGTCACGTCTAATCCCACTGCACATGTGGGTCTGAATTCTAATGAGGGCTGCAGTACCCTGAGCGTCCAGCTGCAGCAGGATTGAGCAGCAGACCACTCACTCACTCACTCACTCACTCACACTCACACACACACACACACACACACACACACACACACACACACACACACACACTCACTCACATACAGATCACAGGACTGATATGACTGAATAAGGATGCCGGCGTCTCTCTGGGCAGCAGCGTTGAAGAAAAACTGACCTTGACATTCATGGTCTTGTGATTCTTCTTTGTTTTCTTCAGAAACTGCTTCAGGCTGCCAGAGGACATGTACTCTGTAATGAATATGACCTGTAGGAAAGCAGACAACACACTATTAATCCTTTTGATTCAGGAGTGTGTGTGTGTGTGTGTGTGTGTGTGTGTGTGTGTGTGTGTGTGTGTGTGTGTGTGTGTGTGTTTGTGCGTGTGTCCTTAAAGCCATTAAACTTTGGCTATTTGAAAATAGCCGATCCGTGTGTGTGTGTGTGTGTGTGTGTGTGTGTGTGTGTGTGTGTGTGTGTGTGCGTGCGTACGTGCGTACGTGCGTGCGTGCGTGCGTGCTTGCTTGCGTGTACCCAGTAAAAGTGTACATTTTAAAATAACACTGGAATTTACTGGGTATGTGTGTCTTTGCATGTATAGGTTTACAGCCTGTGTGTAAAAGAGAGAAAAAACAGAAACAGTAAGAGAGGAGAAAGAAAGAAAGAAAGAAAGAGAGAGAGAGGAACAATAAAAACATACCCGTGCATTGCCGTCCCTCTTGTCTAGCCAGTATTTGTGGAACTTGACGATGTTGGTGTGTTCAACCTGCATTAGGTTCTCAAACATGTTCTTAATGTTTTCCTGAAAGACAAAACGGGAAAAAAACGACAACATTTGGGTATCAAACTTCCATCAAATCCGTGTGTGGTATTTATATCTTTGCTTCAGTTTCTGAACCTCTTGAGATCATCAACTTTCCATGTCTCAACTTACCCACAGCCCCATGTCTCTCTCACACACACACACACACACACACACACACACACACACACACACACACACACACACACACACACACACACACACACACACACACACACACACACACACACACACACACACACACACACACACACACACACAGTTTGTCTACTGTCAGAGAGAGCATAAAACATATTCCATTTAACTTTCAAATATCTTTTAAATATAATTAACATGAATATTACTTACTACCTCTGCTATCAATAGTACTTATTTGTCAATGTTTTTTGCTGCTTTTACACACACACACACACACACACACACACACACACACACACACACACACACACACACACACACACACACACACACACACACACACACACACACACACACACACACACATTAATTTATCATAATTACCACCAAAGGTGATATTTTGAGTGTCTAGTTCTTCCTCAGTCTGTCTCAGGACGATGTTTTGTCGAGCCCCGTGGATTTGATTGTTTGGGTTTGCAATACATGCCTTTAAAAACTTTCACGCACGCACACACACACATTTATATTATCGGCTTTTATCCAAGGCGCTATATAACAGTGCAATACATTCACCCCATCACACACACATTCACACACCGATGCCGGAGGAAACCATGCAAGGCACCAACCTGCTCATCGTGAGCAATTAGGGGTTCAGTGTCTTGCTCAAGGACACTTCGACACTAACTCAGGGGGAGCCCGGGATCAAACTGAGAACCTTCTGTTTCCCCAAGCGGCCGCTCTCTTTCTACCTCCTGAGCCACTGCCTATAATAGTGTCTGTAGGTTAATAAGATTGAATACAATACCTCCTGTGCTTTGAAGACCTTCTTGTCAGAGAAGACCACCTCGTTCCAGACCACCTCCACCCCTTCCTCTGTGTCCATGGCCAAGAAAGCACTCTCCACACCGGGGACATTGCCTTGGCTGAGCTGCAAGGGGCAGAAGAACAGAAAACATGCATTACGATTAGACCCACCGTAATGCTTATATATCAACAGTAGACGCCAAATATAAAGGTGCTTAATCCATTAAGACCAGGAACGGATCTGTGTAACCACTTTAACCATTATTTTATACTTTGGCTATTCAAAAATAGCAACCTCATCAGCTTTTTAAAAAAAATCTTTGAATATATATATATATATTTTTTTTTAAGCGAACATTTTTAACTCATATTTGCTTCCGGGGGTCCATGGAACAAAATATTTTGAGATGGGGGGGTCCTTGGACAAGTACATATCATTTTGGGTGGTCCTTGACATGAAAAAGGTACAGCAACATACATTAAAAAAAAAAATGTTAGGATTCAGAAGACATTTGTAGAATCCCCAGAAGCAAAGATTTGAGTTACAAATGTTTGCTTTAGAAGATATATATATTCAAAGATTTGCGAACATTTTCAGGATTTATAAAAAAGGAATAGCAGATCTACAAGCTCATAACGCGGCACTCGGTGCCGCTTTATGAGCTTGTAGATCTGCTATTTTTGAATAGCCAAAGAAATCTTAAAATGACACAGATGCGTTCCCCGGGTTTGAATGGGTTAATCTTCTTGACACAACCGGTGGGCATACCATAATAACAATGTCTGAACAACAGGCAACAACAGAGCCCACAACAAGAGCGTTACAAGGACAATAGCAACATAACTCTGTCAATAAACTGTGATTGTACAGTAAAAGGAAATGGATAGGGGTCTGCCAAGGATAGACAGGATGCCAGGGTCGAGCGCTATGTGCCGCCCGGAGCAGCCAAGGTAAACGGGAACAGGGGTAAATAAAGGAGTCCATGTCCAAGGCCAGGTTCCACTCTTGGCATTACATGACACTCACAGCAAGTCACAATATACTGTACACTACGCTGTGACCCAGAGGCCCTGCACTCCCCCTGTGGGGACAAACACAAGAGGCCACAGAATGTGCCCCGTCAATCATCGCCTCTGGCGGGATTAATGGACTGTGACATCAAAGTCCACGGGCCAATCACAACCCTTTTCTGAGCCTAATTATTCAGAAATCCCCAGATCACCGAAAATCCATTGAATGTTCTAAGTTCCGTTTCTTTGGATATAATTGAGGTCAGAAAACCTAAAAAAAAAAAGCCCTGAAAAAATAAATACATTTGAGAAATGTGATGTCATGAAACTTTTAAAGGTAGCGTATTATGTTTTGGTTCAAACAAAACTTTGTTTATGTTAAAGGTTAAAGCACTAATATTCTGAAAGTAATCATTGCTATAGACTAGAGCGTTTGTTCAGTAAGATTGGTCTCCCTGTCTTTCCAGCTCTTTAATAAACAGAAAATTTAAATTTCAAGTAGGTGACAAAATTGTTATAGTGTTCCTAGTTCCAATTTTGTCTGCATGCTCATAACCTGACAATGCATTTTCTGTTCATTAAAGAGCTGGAGAGACATGGAGACTCCTGTTACTGAGCACTCTATACAGCAATATAGAGCACTTATTTTAACCAAAGAAAATCACTTACCCTACCTTTAAATATGTCTGTGGGTTTTATAAATATTTACCAATGAAAAGCATTAACAAGAGCTTGAGACTAGTAAATAATAACTACAATGGATCCATTTGTTCTTTTTTTCCTTTCCTGAAAAGTAACCGCTTTGGACATTACAAGGTTTTTCCACCCGACGATATGTCACAAAGTAACCTGCCAGGGTCCAACAAACCTCGCTTTTTGCAACCAATTAAGCACCTGACAGGTTTCATTACTGAGATCCATGCCTGACGGCGAGGCTGTTGCACTACCGCACAATACAACACAACACACGACACGACACGACACGACACGACACGACACGACACGACACGACACGACACGACACGACACAAGACAACACGACACGACAAGACAACACGACACAAGACAACACGACACAAGACAACACGACACAAGACGACACGACACAAGACGACACGACACAACAAGACAACACGACACAAGACAACACGACACAAGACAACACGACACGACCACACGACACAAGACAACACGACACAAGACAACACGACACAAGACAACACGACACAAGACAACACGACAGGACTACAGGAAACTGTGTAACCTTCACCTCACCAAATCTGACCTAAGCACAGGTACACGATGAGTAACTATCACACATACTGTGGCTGAAGTGATTATGAATCATGTAGATGTCATCTGGCACCTGTGTACCGTTTGTCCCAATGCTGAAATGCTTGTCTCTGATAAGAGCACGACCGATGCAAAACCTTTGGATCGGTGCCGATCCCAAGGTGGCATCGAAGAAACTCTTAGACGGAATAATTAAAAAAATAATCAGCAACGCTGTCGTCTGAGGTTCAGTAACGGCAAGCTTGAGCGTGCCAGAAAAAGGGCCAGCCGACATCTAGAATGACCCTGTCGAGGGGCACTCAAAAATGCACACCACATGCTCTAAAGCAGCCTGACAGCGAGTCGCGGGTTCGATTCCCAAGGCCAACGGCCTTGCTGCATGTTACTCCCTGTCTCTATCTCTCCCCGTTTCCTGTCACACTCTACTGTACTGAATCTGAATAAAGGCCCAGAAGAATTATGAATAAGAATACGCAGGACTACGCTTGAAATGTGCAACTGAACTACATCTGGCAATGACTGTGTAACTAAATGACAGACTAAATCAGTGTGCCTGTCGTAACCGTAAACCTCTGGCTATATTAAGTGGTGGCGATGTAGTGGCACAGACAGGAGTTGAAGTACCATTGCTCCTGCTCGACAGCGCCCTGTACGACAGAGAGAGAGAGAAGGCATATCTGTTAGCAGCTGAGAAATAGCCTGTGCCTGTGACACATATATATATATTTTTGCAATGGCAGATTCTCGTCTGGAACCAGGCTAAGCTGAGAAACAGGACAAAACCGGGGAGCATTATTATTCCTTCTAAGAGGTTTCTTCAATGCCACCTCCATGTCGAACCTGATCGGCAGCTGGTTGACTTCTTTCAAGAGTGGTATATTTGTGTTTTCAGGATGACGTTCATAATAATGAGTTATTTGGACTCAGAGACGACACTTTCTCCTGTCAGTTTGAGCTGCACAACTCAAGTGGATTAGAAGTGGACGTTTTGTGTGACGGTTTTGGCCGAGGGGCAGGGTTGCCAGATCTGCTTATTATAATTTCCTCGTAAAGATTTCATTTGAAAATAGCAGATCTACAAGCTCACAACGCGTCACATCGCGACGCGTTGTGAGCTTGTAGATCTGCTATTTTCAAATAGCTGATGTATGTGTTAAAGTGCTCATGTGGCCCATAGCCACTTCTTTTGGGCTGGTTTTCCTTAGACCTAGTTGCTTGTTTCTCTCACAGAATCTGGCAACACTGGCCGAGGGGCCATCCTTTTACCACCTATCCGTACAGAATATCTACAGTAAGCACATTCAGGACGGTGCGGGATACAACTACTGTAGATTCAAACAAAGTGCTCTACACCTACGCCCGATCGTTCATCCATCCAGTGCCATTATAAGTCTGGTGCGACCATCCGGGTAATTGCAGACCCATTACCCCTTGGCTCGGCTTTCCCGCACTGGCAACATCCTGTTCATTCAGGTGTCGGCTATCTAACTACAATTCTAAAAACTAACTAAAACTACTAGCTGGTGCAGGACCCCAGGATTTTGGTGGCCCTAAGCAGGATTGTTTGTGGCCTCAAAACACTCCCAGCACAACCACCAAATCACACACACTCCTCTGCATTTCTAATACTAATATATTACTTTTAAGTATAGTATCAGCTGTTGATCCTCCAAACATTTATTTAAGTACAGTGCTCAAGTGCACTTACTGTGACTATATCCACCACTGCCGGTTTGAACATTTTTAACAGGCTTATAAGTCTCACTGTCTCACCTGTCATTTGAGTCACAGACAGTCTGTCAGTCACAGTAAGGGTCCAGGCTAATTCAGACTAGAGTTCAGGTAGAACATAGGATCACACTTTTTGATTGCATGCGAGTTTGGCCTTTCTTCCTGCTCCTGCAGAAACCATAGAAGACAGAGTACATCAGCTTCTCCTCTTCTTGCCCAATTTACTTCCCTATGAGTCATCTCCTCAGCTCCCTCTGTCTAGTTGCCAGGAAGGTGTAAGAGCAGACATCTTCATTGGAAATGACTAAAGCCGATCTGCTATCACCAGAGATGACCGAACAGGAGTCATTGGACGGAAGAAGGAAAGGCCAAGCTTTCTCAATAAGTGTGATGAACCACTCTGAGGTGGGAATGTTCACAGGTTTCTCAATTAGTCTGAACAATGTATGTGACTGAATTTAAATTGGTATTATTATAATCCAAGAGTATACACAGAGAACAGAACATCCACCAAACTAATTGATGGGACCAACTGTGTTTTCAGTTTATGGGGGATACGGGGAGTGCTTTATTTTGTTTCACTCAACATCGCTGCATACTTCCTCATTGACTGATGCTGCATTTTAGTGAGGCTTTTGGCATTCGGTGTCTGAAACCTGTTTTCAGTGAGTGATAGTCTGAAAACATATTTGAAAAGGGTTACACAAATCTTTTCTTCTGGGGGGTCCTTGGCACAAAACATTTTCAGATGGGGATTTAGATTTGCAGAGATTTCTTTGGCTATTCAAAAATAGCAGACATACAAGCTCATAACGAGCTTGTTGATCTGCTATTTTTGAAAAAAAAAATCATGAAATGTAACTCAAATCTTTGCTTCTGAGCGGTCCCTGGAACAAAATATTTTACAAATGTTCTCAATCTTCGCACTAAAAAATATATATTCAAAATTTTGCACACATTTTCATGATTTTTCAAAAATAGCAGATCTACATGTTCACAGGTTTCTCAATTAGTCTGAACAATTTCTGTGACTATGACAGGGTCCCAGACCCCCCTAGTGGTTGTGCAACTGCATAAACTGCTTATCGCAGTGGCGTATGTACAGGGCTAATTAGATAGCATTTGGGACACTAAATTATACTATAACTACAGTTAGTAGACTACAACTACAGTGAGTACACTACTTAGCCGACACTGAACCCCATGCTGAGTCTCACAGCAGTGATGTCACCAGTGTGCCCTGGTTGTGCTTTGACATCACTCTCTATATAAAAAAAGAATGTCAGCTAATTGTCATTGATTACAACACTGTAATGTAGATCAAAAGACTAGCCCTTGGACTACTCGGGTAGAAACTTAATTTCTGATCGAATTATGACAGCAAACTGTGTATTTTAGTCGAAAATGACCGCCATCTTGAAAACTAGAAGCCATATTGAAATGTTATTGACACCATTGAATTTGTCACGTTAAAATGCATACTAAATGATGAAAATATAGTATTACACTGAAAAACATTTGACGCAAAAATGCCCTCTTGAAAAATGGCCGCCATCTTGAATTCTTGTGGTGGCTAACAACAGGCTTTTCTGAAAAAGTGAAACGATTGTGTCACTAATCTGCTGCAATAAACTATTTACATATTGCAGTGCAGGGACCGGGAACAACCACCACAGAAGAACTAATGCTGCGTTCACACGGGCAGATACGAAAATACACAGCATATCTGTCACTCTGTCGCTTTGTGGCTTTGTGTCTGTGTTGCTCAACACAGCCATTGACGCCCGGCGCTTCGCTGTGTCATCGGAGCTACAGTTGTAGTTTTGTATCTTTGTATCGTGGAAGTTGAACCCAGCTCAACTTGAATTTGTATCTTTGTATCTTTTCTGTAGCAGCTACAAACGTCGGATGTAGCTTTGCATCTTCATGTCGCTGGCTTCCATTGAAAACTAACGGTAGCCTGTATCTTTGTATCTGCCAGTATGAACGACGCAGCATTAGACAAGCCACAAAAAGGAGCCGAATCCATGCAAAGAAGCACCTTTGTTAGCACCTCCGACTCCAACACACCCGGCTGGCTGACATCGATTCCCTTCTCCTTTTAACACATACTAGCTAGGGCATGATGTCACTGTAGCTAAAAGAATAAAACAGGGTTTAAGTGGTTAATGCTTGAATGGTGGTGATCCGTGTGTGTGTGTGGATAGAGAATGGATAAGCAGAGAGAGGCACTGCAGTCATTTTCATAGAGCTGTTCAACAAGCCAGCCCGACAGGATGAGTATGAAACCATCTGTAACATGATGATGTAAAACAGAACAGGAACGGAGAGATGAGCAATGGCGTAAAGAGGCAAATGATGGATTAATCCATTTAGACCGGGGAAAGAATATGTGTCATTTCTTTGGCTATTCAAAAATAGCAGATCTACAAGCTCATAGCGCGGCACCGAGTGCCGTGCTACGAGCTTGTAGATCTGCTATTTTTTTTAAATCATGGCATTTTTTTTGCAAATCTTTGAATACAGTATATATATATATATTTTTTTAAAGCAAACATTTGTAACTCAAATCTTTGCTTCTGGCGGATTCTACAAATGTCTTCTAAAAAACGTATGTTGCTACGTGGTTTTCAAACCTTTTCATGTCAAGGACCCCCAAAATGATATGCATTTGGCCGTGGACCCCCATCTCAAAATATTTAGTTCCAGGGACCCCCATGAAGCAAAGATTTGAGTTACAAATGTTCCCTTTAAATATATATTTAATATATTTAATAAATAATATATATATATATTCAAATATTTGCGCAAATGTTCACAATTTAAAAAAAAATAGCAGATCTACAAGCTCATAGCGCGGCACGTGCCGCGCTATGAGCTTGTAGATCTGCTATTTTTGAATAGCCTAAGAAATCTTTAAATGACACAGATGCGTTCCCGGTCTTAATGGGTTTGTAACGGAGGTCCTCTTAATCTCCGTTACGTTACAGGACTTTGAGATATGTTCATGTACTTGTCAGGGGACACACAGTTATACAGGTATATATTGCACATGATAAATGAGTAGGAGACAAGTAATGGATTATAATTATAATCTTTATTATCTGTTGCCATGTATGTGTGTTCCAGACATCGGGGGAGGGGTCACCTGTGAAAGACAAATGGCAAAGTTAGAATAGTTATGCTATGGGCTCTAAGAATCTAAATGTTATTGCTATGTTTCTCACAACTTACTTGTCCTTTCCTGTCTCCTACTCCCAGGGTGCAGTATTAAAAGAGTCCCCGGGGAAACAACAGCTGCTTTTATAGTTCCGGGAGGGTTCCATCACATAGGATTGTGCCAGGGGTGGGGAAAATGTTATATAGTTATGTTTGTGGGTTATTGTGGGGTTTGGGGATGGTAGTTCCTTTAGATCAGTTAAGTGATGTCATATTGTGGTTTACATAGTAGGTATATTGCTGGGTTTGGTATGTGGGGGGGTTTTATGGGAAATTATTAGGATAGAGCAACCCTGTAGTTGGTAGTACCTGAGGGTGGGGAGTATAAAAGGCTGCTTTCTATGCTAGTCTGTAATAGGGCTGGTCAGAGTAACATCTGGCCAGAGGACATGATTTTATTGTTAGGATGTATATTATGGACACTGTAATTCTCTTTGGAATAAAGGCCCACCAAGTGGCATTTCATATATTTCCTGCCTCTGCCTCCTCACTTCAGGTCATGACCGCTCGGTCAATCTAACAAATGGTGTCGGAAGTGGGATTTTTTTTTCTTTTTTTGACCTTGGTGAGGAGGTGAAGATGAGGAGAGGATTAAGAAAAAATGAGGAACAGGATGAGCCTGATAACGGAGAAGTGATGTCGGGAACTGACCAGGGGGCCACGGCAGCCCCCACCGGGGACACGCTGGAGGAGCTGTCTGGCATGATGAAAACGTTCATGAAAACTCAAGCAGCAAGAGAACAGAAGCATGACAAAGAACTGTCTCGCCAGGAGTTGAGATGGAAAAATTTGGAGCTCCAGTTTCGGCAGATTGAGGGCCGAGTACAGGACATGAGAGGAGAGTACGACGAGGAGCAAGAAGTAACGATTGACGAAGATGACGGTGGGGGTGATGATGATCTGGAGGTGAGGCCCAGGCGCAGGTCACCTGTCCATCGAGACCCAAAACTGTTGCCACTGTCTCCCGGAGATGACATAGAACAGTTTTTAACCACATTTGAAAGAATGGCGCGCGTATGCCGTTGGCCTCCAGATGAGTGGGCTGTCCGTCTGGTTCCTCTCTTGACGGGGAAGGCCCGTAGTGCATATGTGCTCATGGACATGGCGGACTCAGAAGACTACAAGAAGGTGAGAAAGGCGATTCTTGTCAAATATGAAATCACCCCTGAAACTTACCGACAGAGATTTCGTGCCTTGAACATCCAGTCGGGTGAGACACCCTGTGAGCTGTACGCCCGCCTGAAGGACATGTTTAACAAGTGGGTCCGAATAGAAACCACCACCGTTAAAGACATGGCTGAACTTTTGATCCTTGAGCAGTTCCTGAGAATGGTGCAGCCAGAAATGGAAGTGTGGATTCGGGAGCATGATCCAAAGACTGCTGATGAGGCTGCCCGTCTTGCGGAAGTGTTCCTCTCTGCCAGGAGGGGCCGCCAAAACTTTGCCGCCAATCAGAGTGGTCCCCCCGGTTGGAAAAGTAAGTCCTATGGGGAGGAGAGGGGTGGTTATGGTCAGGCCCAGAGTAGAAACTCCAACAATAGGCAGGACCCCCCATTTAGACCCACCTATACCAAAAAGCCAGACAGGTCAGAGTTGAGGTGCTATCAATGTGATGAGTTAGGCCACACCCAGTACTCATGTCCTGTTGCTAGACAGAATAAAACATCTCTTCTCTGCTCTGTTCCTAGACCTACTGGGCTAACTGCTGTCAGTCAGGAAAGAGGTCGTATGGTGTCAGTGCATATAAATGGTCAGCGGGAGGACGCACTTGTAGATTCAGGCAGTTTTCAGACTGTAGTGCGATCCAGCCTAGTCCCCAGAGAACAGTGGACTGATGACAGGGCTAACATTAGCTGTATCCATGGAGACGTAAAGGCCTACCCCACTGCTGAGGTCTATTTGACAGTGGAAGGGCAGACATTTCTTCTTTCAGTGGCACTAGCACCCAAGCTCCCATATCCGGTCATTTTAGGACTTGATGTTCCCACTTTATTAGATTTTTTACAACCCACAGAGCCACAAAATAGCCTGTCTAGTCACAAGTCTTTTACTCCCATTGAAACTGTGTCTGCGGTAGAAGTGGCCCAGGAGTCAGTGCTCTGTAAGGTCGAGTTGGAGGAGGATTCAGGGACCATATCAAAGTCCTGTAATGTGGCCACTAGGGCGCAGAGTGCAAGGGAGGCCCTCAGGGAACTACCGTTTTATGATGCTGAACTGAAGGCAGGTCCAGAGAAGCCACTAAGGTCCAAGACCCAAAAGCGAAGGGACAAATTTTTGGGTGCCCCTAGGGAAAGCGCAGAGTTGCCCAAACCCGACCACCCCTTAGACATGGACATTCCCCCTGATGTAGGTGTACTGCAGCGACAGGATCCTACACTGAAGTTATGGTTTCAGAAAGTGTCAGAGGTTGAGGGGCGCAAACACGCAAAGGTGGGCTGTTTGGGGGGGGCTACCTACGTAATTAAGAAAGGTATTCTGTACCAGTGTCAGGGCAGTAGTGAGGCCTTAGCATTACCACAGTCCCTCAGGCATACAGTCATGGAGCTAGGCCATTCAGTTCCTTGGGCCGGGCATATGGGGTTTTACAAAACATTGCGTAGAATCAGTAGCCGATTTGCATGGCCAGGCATGTACACCCAACTTTCACACTTTTGCAGCTCATGTGACACATGTCAGATTACCTCAAGGAGGAGAGTAGCGAAGGCCTCCTTACAGCCATTGCCTATTATTGAAACACCATTTGAAAGGATAGGCATGGATGTAGTAGGACCTTTAGAAAGGAGCGCCTCAGGTAACCGTTTCATTTTAGTTATTTGTGACTATGCCACTCGTTACCCAGAGGCATTCCCCCTGAGGTCAGTCAAAGCCAGACACGTGGCAAATTGCCTATTCGGTCAATCTAACAGGGTTAATGAACGAGACAGACGGAGGGGGAGAGGGGAGAGAGAGATATAGAAGCGGCAGACAGACACAACGAGAGAGAGAGGTGGGGACTGGAGAGAGAGAGAGCGACGGAATGAGAGAAAAGATAGGAGGGAGGGAGGGAAACGGAACGAGCTGAAAGAGGGGAGAAAAAAAACGGGCCAGTGTAAGAATAAAAGAGACCGTGGTCTGAGGTGAAATAAGGACACGTTGGGCGGTTGCCAGCCCTTTTAAGACCCTGTTCACGTCACGTGTTTCCATGGTGCGTTCTAAATCCTGTTCAATAATGAATGAATACCTTCATTATTTTTCTCCCAACCCCCCCCCACCCACAAATAACATAGCTAAAGGAGCTTTTTTCTTCATTTAGTATTCCATATCCTACGAATTATGCATACATTTTGATCCTCCAGCATTTGAGTATTATTATAATCCAAGAGTATCCACAGAGAACAGAACATCCACCAAACGCCTCATTGATGCTGGGACAAACTGTGGTTTTCAGTTTATCCCATTAAGACCTGAAGCCGATTCTACAAATGTCTTCTAAATCCTAACAGATTTCTGAAAAACGTATGTTTCTATATCAGTGGTACTCAAACGAGTACCTATTTGGCCGCCGACCCCCATCTCAAAATATTTTGTTCCAGGGACCGCCAGAAGCAATGATTTGAGTTAAAAATGTTTGCTTTAAAAGAATGTACATATTCAAAGAAGTGTAAAATAATGATTTTAAGCTCAAATCAAAAAATGATACAGATGCGTTCCAGGTCTAAATGGGTTATGGGGGGAAACGGGGCGTGCTTTATTTTGTTTCACCCATCATCGCTGCATGCTTCCTCATTGACTGATGCTACATTTCTTTGAGGCTCTTTGGCATTCAGTGTCTGACACCTGTTTTCAGTGAGTGTGCTAGTCTGAAAACATCTGAAAATCTTTTAAATAATCTTGAAAGTGTTTGAAAAATGTTTAACACAAATCTTTTTCTTCTGGGGGTCCCTTTTGGCACAAAACATTTTCAGATGGGGATTTAGAAGGCATTTGTAGAATCGGCCCTCCTCAGGTCTAAATGGGTTGACCCATTCAATCCGGGAACACATCTCTGACATTTTACATGTCTTTGGCTATTCAGAAATAGCAGATATATAAGCTCATAGCGCGGCTATTTTTGAAAAATCGTGAAAAATTGTGAGTGAATCGTAGATCTGCTATTTTAGAAAAATCCCCAAAAACTGCAAATCTTTGAATATATATATTTTTAAAGCGAACATTTGTAAAATATTTTGTTCGAAGGACCCCTCCAGAAGGAAGAACTTGAGTTACAAATGTTCGCTTTAAAAATATATATACTCAAAGATTTGCACACATTTTCATGATTTTCATTTTAAAAAATCACACCCTGTGTGAAGGAAGCGGTGCCTTTGGGGCGGGCCTGAACTCATTTCAGTTCGTCCCTATTGGTGGTCTGAGTCCACTTACCAAATTTGTTCTTGGTAGCATGCTGCAAACTGGAATGATGGCTGTCTAAAGCCCAGCCAATGGGCAGACAGAGGGGGCGGGGCTTAAGTAATGACAGTTAGTCCCTATTGCTGGCTTTAGTCCATGTACAAAATTTGTACTCCATAGCATGCTGCGAACTTGAGTTATGGCTGTTTGAAGGCCAGCCAATGGGAAGACAGAGGGGGCGGGGCTTGAGCAATTCATGCTGGTCCCTATTGGTGGTCTCAGTCCACATACCAAATGTGGACTTGCTGGCATGCTGCAAAGTGGAGTTATAGCTCTGTAAAATCCCGTGCTCATACGGGCGCTGGGGGTCCCTGGACCCCTCTTTCATAACGTCATCAATGCATGCTCGTGCCTATTGGTGGTCTAAGTCCACATACCAAATGTGGACTTGGTGGCATGCTGCAAACTGGAGTTATAGCTGTTTAAAATCCCGTGCTCATCCCGTGCTCATACGGGGGCAGGGGGTCCCTGGACCCCTCATGGAGAACTTCAGCAATTCATGCTCGTCCCTATTGGTGGTCTAAGTCCACATTGCAAAGTTGGAGTTGGTGGCATGCTGCAAAGTGGAGTTGTAGCTGTTTAAAATCCCGCGCTCATCCCGTGCTCATACGGGCGGAGGGACATAACAGACGCTGGGGGTCCCTGGACCCCTCTTTGAGAACGTCAGCAATTCATGGCCGTCCCTATTGGTGGTCTAAGTCCACATACCAAATGTGGAGTTGCTGGCATGCTGGGAACTGGAGTTATAGCTGTTTAAAATCCCGTGCTCATCCCGTGCTCGGACATAACATACGTTAGGGGTCCCTGGACCCCTCTTTGATAACCAGTGGTACGTGTGGGCAATGAGAGGAGAGATGACATAGGCAGTGTCCACGTGCGTGTGTGTGTGTGTGTCTGTGTGTGCGCGTGTGTTTGTATGTGTTTCTTCTTTGCCGTGCTCATCCCAGGCTCATACGACGGACGGACGGACGGACGGACGGACGGACGGACGGACGGACACGGAGTCAAAGCCACGTATAGAGCGGTTGGCACCGCTAAAAATAGCAGATCTACAAGCTCATAGATAGCTGCTATTTTTGAATAGCCAAAAAAAAATCTAAAATGACAGAGATGCGTTCCAGAGATAGGATAGGCCCATCAGATCAGGACTGGAACGGGGGCAGGATGGCCCAGACAGATGTATACCATTTTATGTGAGAGTGAGTGTGTCTTTGGTAGGAGTGAGGCAGCCATACAGACAGCCACCCCCGGGCTCCATTAGACATGCATGCATTGCATCAAAGGACGTCAACAACACAGCATCAGACTGTCTGGTGATACCGCCTGGTCTGAGGCGACCTGATGTTATCTACTATTACTACAGCACTGTCCTACAGACAGCAATAGGGTCACGATTACAGCATTTAAGTTGACGATTCATTGTCATACAAATAATTGGGATTAAATAGATAGTTCACCCCCCAAAAAATATTTTTTCCTATCGGCTTGGTCAATAATTTCATGACCGGCAGCGGTTCCGGTAGGAGACACAAGGAGTCTCCTTTGTGTCTCCTACCGGAACCACTGCCTATCGGTCCGCTGGTTATCAAATTATTGGCTTAGGAATGAGACAAAAACAAAAAATATCCATGAATTAAAGTCTCCATGGGGTGACTAATCGATGTTTTTGGTATTGAACATGGAACATATGAATAAAAATGTAAAATGTCATTTAGGCTCCGTAATCAAAATTGGCACAGGGCAGATATGACATATTTTTGTCTTTTTTTAAAATATATATAACGGAAATAGCTGATCTACAAGCTTGCATTGTAAGCTTGTAGATCAGCTATTTCTGCTATTTTTGGAAAAAGTTTGAAAATGTATGAACATTTTTCAACTTCCGACGTCCGATTATGCGAAATAATTTAGATCGTCTCAAATAATTGCGATTTGGCGATTATGTAATAATTGTAACAGCCCTACCTACAGCGTTGACGGACCATATTGAAGGCTACAGGGCTGAATGGCCCGTATTGTTCTGTGTGAGTGCATGCTTAAGTTAATCACATTGCGGAGCTCGCTAGAGGTCTGTGATTGATTGATTGAATACTTTATTAGCCAGGAATGTAAAACAGAACGTGGTACAGTTAAGGCTAAAAGGATAACACAAAAAAGTCCCGGGGACTTTTTTGTTTCCAAGAGAACTTGTGGGGGTCTTTACATCAAAAGCCTGAAGGTTCATCATAAATTAAGTCGGCTGTTAATATATTTCCCTGCCTGAGGAAACCTTTCTGCCTTTTTAACCCATTAAGACCAGGAAAGCATCTGTCATTTTAGATTTTAACCACTTTAACCATAATCTTATACTTTGGCTATTCAAAAATGGCAGATCTACAAGCTCATAGATCACAGCGCGGCACAGAGTGAGCTTGTAGATCAGCATTTTTTTTTTAAATCATGAAAATGTGTGCAAACCTTTGAATATATATCCTACTATAATTCTAGTAACCTCTGTCTGTAGTGGTGAGTAGGTGAAGCTACCCGGTTCTCCTCAGTGGCTGGAGCAATTGCTCTGATTTTGCACACAGCCATTGACCATTACCATCTGAACTTAACTGTGAAGCCTGTTTTTCAATTTCATCAAATCTTAGCTTCTTATTAGCGTTTTTGTGTAAAAGAATGGTTACGGGGCTGCCCAGCTGTGGGATGGCCCCGCGAGCTATGGGACGAACTGCCTCCCGGGTTGCCAGATCATGTGCGCATATCCCCCCACGGATGCGTTGACCGGGTATGGTCTAGTATTTTTAAAGCAAACATTTATAACTCAAATCTTTGCTTCTGGGGGTTCTACAAATGTCTTCTAAATCCTAACATTGTTTTTTGTTTTTAAACGTATGTTGCTATAATCAGTGGTTCTCAAACCTTTTCATGTCAAGGACCACCCAAAATGATATGTATTTGCCCCCCCCCCCCCATCTCAAAATATGTTGTTCCAGGGAGCCCCAGAAGCAAAGATTTGAGTTAAAAATGTTTGCTTTAAAAAAAATATATATATATATTCAAAGATTTGCACAAATTTGGTCACTCGCAGATCTACAAGCTCATAACGCGGCACTTGGTGCTATATGAGCTTGTATATCTGCTATTTTGGAATAGCCAAAGTATAAAATAATGGTTAATAAGTTGTTCCCGGTCTTTTTAATGAATCAAAATCCCACCAGCCTTGCAATGATCCTCTCCCTCACCTGGAAGATTTACAGTAAGCTCTGGTATTTAAGGTATTTTGCATGATGATGAATGGTTCAATTCACTTAAGAGGCGAGCAGCGCTCTTCTTCCTTACTGAATCACTTGTCATCTGACGCATACTGTACTGTAGCTGATGATGTACTTGAAGCGTGGTAATTACGGGTTAGCGACCAGACAACTATCATTTTGGTTTCTCCTACACAGCCAAAAATGAGCACTTATTACTGCTAATTGCTCCTCTTCAAGCTATAAGGGTGACACTATCTCCCACAGCCATGCAGTCTAAAGACTGATTTATACTTAGTTGCACGTTGGTGTTGCGTGCCGTAAATAGCAGATCTACAAGCTCACAACGCGTCACGAACGCGACGCGTTGTGAGCTTGTAGATCTGCTATTTACTGAGCACGGCACCAGCGTGCAACTAAGTATGAATGAGGCGCGTGATCCCAAAACCTATACCGCTTGTGCAAGGACGCGCTGTGATTGGCCAGTGAACTTCGCAACGTTCGGCACGGCGACTCGCTCGCTTTAGCTCGCTCGGCGGTGCCTCCCGTGGCTCAAGTTCATTTGAGACGGCGCGCCTCCGTCACGGTCAAAAACTATACTTTAAATCGGCCCAAAAAATAGCCCTCAGTGGTTGTACAGGTGAGAGGCACTCCCGCGTTGGTCACAAAAGCAGGGCGTGGTAATAGCACAAGCGGTATAGACTTTAGTATGTCGCAACTGAGGCTTAACAGGGAGGGGTTTTAAAGTCCCTCTACAGACATGTTTTAACCCATTAAGACCTGAGGCCGATTCTACAAATGTCTTCTAAATCCTAACAGTTTTCTGAAAAACTGTTTCTATGTGAGTGGTTCTCAAACTCGGACCCCAAACGCCGAAACGCCGGCCGCTTGGACGCTGAAAATATTTTGTTCTAGGGACCCCCAGGAAGCAAAGATTTGAGTTAAAAATGTTCACGACTTTTCAAAAATAGCAGATCTACAAGCTCATATGAGCTTGTATATCTGCTATTTTTGAATAGCCAAAGACAAGTGTAAAATAATGGTTAAAGTGGTTCAAACACACACTTTTAATGGCTTAAAGTGTGTAAAAGTAATCGGCCCTGATCACTATGTTGTTTAACATGGTTTTCCCATTATAAAGTGACAAAGAAAACCCTAACTAAAGAGGCTGGAAGCACACCTACTCTTTCTCCCTCATTGAGGAAAGCTATGTGTCTCAGTCCCTCCCACAGAGGACGCATGGAGAGATGCAAATCTGTGACGCACGTGACAGGATTGTGGATGTATATATGCATGTGTTCTGCACACGTGCGGGCAATACATATGTATGTCCTATTGTCCTTGCACTGTAAAAGTAATTGCTGAGAAAAATGGGTTTCTCTTGATGTAAAATGAACAATAAAAATGTGGCCACAAAAAAATAATTTGTGACATACCAAACGTAGTAGAATTTCTAATGTAAGTTGACAGACAGCTTTGCTTTCAGCAGAAGAATGTGAAAAAAAACTCTCTAGTGACAAAGTTCACATAGCTATAGTCAGTCAAGTTACGGTCAAACCTTTTTGGGAACATCATTTAAAACATATTTTTGACAACAAGCACACGGCCAACTGGACAACGGTACTGGATATTTCACTTTCAAATATCTTTGGGGTAATTTTAAATCGGGCTTTTATGAGCACCCCAGACAGTTTTTAAGCAGCTTGTTTCAATATTTAGAATATTTGATATTCAATGTATCAGACACGCCCCCTTCCTATCCAAACCCATTGTATCTTCAAACTCCATTTTAACCATGCTAGACCATGGTGACTGATAATGTCCTTCTAATGCATGTTTTTTTCAATTACTCTTTTCATTTCTTTTTTTATAATTTTGGGGGAAAATGAAAAAACAAAATACAAAAAAATAAATGAAAATGAATGAAACTAAATGAAAAAAGTAATTGAACCCCCCCCTCACGCATTAGAGAGACAATATCAGTCACCAGAACCAAGGATGGGTGTTGTCAATGAATTCATCATGGTTAAAATGGAGTTTGAAATTGCAATGGGTTTGTGAAAAAAACGAGCAAATATCAACTATCTAAATATAAAACACACAAAAGCCTGAGTAGACGTTGAAATAACCCCAAACATGTTTGAAAGTGAAATATCCCTTTAAATACCTCACAGTTGACAGACAGCAGGGACCTTGCCAGTCCAGCAGCCCACCTCAGCTCTGTTGCTGCCCACCGAGCGCCAGGCTGCAGCATGCAGCGTGGGCGACACAGGCACATGGCGCTATAGGGGCCCGTTTCATTGGATGCAAAACATTCCTAAGAAACGCTGCCTGGGTGTATACTGTACTGTACTGTAGGAGGGAGTGGTGGAAAAAGTACTCAAATGTTTTACTTAAGTAAAAGTATCAATACTGCAATGTAGAAGTACTCCGTTACAAGTAAAAGTCTGGTGTTCAAGATTTACTTGAGTAGAAGTACAAAAGTATTGGTATCAAAATGTACTTAAAGTACCAAAAGTAAAAGCGCTGAAATGTTTGAAAATAGCAGATCTACAAGCTCACAACGCGTCGGCTATTTTCAAAAAGCCTAGGTATAAAATAGGACTAAAAGTGGTTAATGTTTTATAATATAATAATGTATGTCTGCAAATTAACTAGTAACTCAATTTTTTCAAATAATTGTAGTGGAGTAAAAGTACAATATTTGCCTCTGAGATGTAGTGGAGTAGAAGTAAAAGTATTGGAAATTGGAAATACTCAAGTAACGTAAACAATACCTCAAAATTGTACTTAAGTACAGTACTTGAATACATGTACTTAGTTACTTTCCAGCACTGTCTATAGGGGCCCCGTTTCATTTGATGCAACATTCCTAAGAAACACTGCCTGGGAGTATACATACTGTGCTGTAGGAGGAACTGCAATCAGCCCGGAGCCCTGACCATAGTGAGGTTATTAATATGCCTGTTATTTCTCACATTGGTTCGAGGAGGAGGCCGCAAATATTGAGCTATGAGCTATTCATCAGCTATGTCAAGGCTAAAAGAAAGAAAGAAGTGTTTGGCTACTGGCTTTTTCAACCCACTGTGGTTTTCATTATTGCTCAACTTTCTACACACACTGCTCCTCCTATATACTCTCTCTCTATGAAGGGTGTCCTTGGACAAGGGATGGGCAGAGAGAGAGAGAGAGAGAGAGAGAGAGAAAGCGAGACAGAGAGAAAGAAAAGAGAGAGAGAGAAAGACAGACAGACAGACAGACAGACACAAGAGAGACAGACGAGAGAGAGAGAGACGCAGAGAGAGACACAGAGAGAGACACAGACAGACAGACAGACAGACAGACAGACAGACAGACAGACAGACAGAGAAAGAGAGAGATGGAGAGATAGAGAAAGACAGAGAGAGACAGAGCGAAAGACACACAGAGAGAAAGACAGACAGACAGACAGACAGACAGACAGACAGACAGACAGACAGACAGACAGACAGACAGAGAGAAAGATAGAGACAGAGAGAGAGAGAGAGAGAAAGAAAGACAGGCAGAGAGAGCGAGAGAGACAGATACAGAGTCTTCTGAAAAGTAACAGTTTTGTTACACTAAGAGGTTTCAGGCTGACAGAGACGATATTCGATATATACAACGACTATCTCTCTGCTCTACTACTCCACTTCAACCAGAGATGATGATAATCTGATTACAGTATTACTAGACTGGAATACAATGCCCCGCCCCACCAGTGTCCAGGGGGGAGTAAAAGTAAAAAAGTATTGGCATCAAAATATACTTAAGTACCAAAAGTAAAAATACTCATTATGCAGTATGTCCCAAAATGTATAAAATCTTTTGAAAATAGCAGATCTACAAGCTCACAATGCGTTGCACGCATTGTGAGCTTGTAGATCTGCTATTTGGCCAAAATATATATACTGTAGGGCTGAAGTGGTTACTGTATGTTTTGTAATAATAATCTAAATCTACAAAGTAACTAGTAACTAAAGCTTTCAAATAATTGTAGCGGAGTAAAAGTACAATATTTGCCTCTGAGATGTAGTGGAGTAGAAGTAAAAGTATTGAAAATGGGAAATACTCCAGTAAAGTAAAAATCCCTCAAAAGTGTACTTAAGTACAGTACTTGAGTAAATGTACTTAGTTACTTTACACCACTGATTTCAGGGCAGAAAGCCACATCTCAGTCTCTCTCAACTGGCGTCAGACAGAGATGTGGGGTTGGGTGGGTGGGTGGCCACCCCGGGGTTGGTTTATTTTCTCTAAGATGTTGACAAACAGTCGGTCCCCTGTCCCACGATGGAGGTCGACGCCCATGTGGGGTTCACACTGCTCTGTCATGGTAGTGTGAGGACCTAGTAAATAACAAGGCCTCTGATTGGCTGCTGTCAGGAGGTGGGTTTCAGGTGGGGTGGGCGGGGCTAAAAGGATTAGTTGGGTGGGTGGGACCCTGGGAGGAGTGGTTGTGTGTTACTTCACGTCTAAACAGAGCCCACGTCTATATACTGATGATGTTGTTTAAGTGTTTTGGGTCAATAACCAGCTAATCCTGGTGAAACTGGTTCCCCGGCTATTCCAGGTACTCTTTCCTTTACCCTACCTCAGTGACAGTGAATTCTTGTGATTTTTCTTCTCCTCTCACTCAGGCAGGGCTATAAGAGAGGATTTCACTCACTCAGGCAGGACTAAGGGAGAGGTTTTCTTCTCCTCTGTCTCAGGCAGGGCTATAGGAGAGGATTTCACTCAGGCATGGCTATAGGAGAGGTTTTCTGGGGTTATATGAATCTTTTATAACCACTTTAAAGTTCAGTGCTGTCAAGCCATCCTTAATCCATTAAGACCGGGAACGCATCTGTGTCATTTTAAGATTTTTTAGCTATAACCATTATTTTATAGTTTTGTCTATTCAAATAGCAGATCTACAAGCTCATAGCGCGGCACCGAGTGCCGCGCTATGAGCTTGTAGATCTGCTATTTTTTTGTAATCGTGAAAATTTGTGCGAATCTTTGAATATATATAGGTTTTGAAACAACATTTTTAACACAAATCTTTGCTTCTGGGGGTCCCCTGGAACAACATATTTTGAGATGGGGGCGGCGGCCAAATACATATAATTTTGGGTATGATGGTTTTACCCGTCTCAAAATATGTTTTGAGACGGGTAAAACCAAGATAAAACCAAGATTTCAAGATTTTTTCAAAAATAGCAGATCTACAAGCTCATAGCGTGGCACTATGAGCTTGTGGATCTTCTATTTTAGACTAGCCAAAGTATAAAATAAAGGTTATAGCCGGATTGAATGGGTTAAGTAGGATCAAGCTGGTAATTGAAAAGAAATGCAAGGCAACCAATACCGTCTGAGCCCAACTGAGCAGTGCAGATCACCCACAACAACGCACTACTATTTCACAACACTGTCAGTGTCTTGGCAAAGATGTTATTATGTATGAATAGAAGGCAGGGTCGACACACACACAAAAAGTCCAACTTGGTTGTGCTATCCACCCTACATTTAAAATAGGACTTAAAGGGGAAGACCACTCATTTTCAACATTGAACTATGTCTTTAATACACCTTAGAGCTTTTGTGTGGAAATAAGATGTTATCCAGTTCTATGTTGCCTAAAACTGGATAATTGATTGAGGTCATGTGACATCAGTCAGTGACATACGCAGGGTGTACTTTTGGCTGAGGGGGTGTAGCCAAAAGTACACCCTGACTGGATGGAAATCAAATTCTGGTATTTGAAATTACTTATTAAAAGTACAAAAGTATTGGCATCAAAATATACTTAGAGTACCAAAAGTAAGAAAATATATATATTGCTGATTGTTCCATTTCACAAGTTTTAAAATAGCAGATCTACAAGCTCACAACGCGTCGCATCGCAACGCGTTGTGAGCTTGTAGATCGTCTATTTTCAATAGGTATATATGTGGCTGAAGTGGTTAATGAATGTCTACAGAGTAACTAAACGTTTCAAATAATTATAGTGGAGTAAAAAAGTATATTTGCCTCTGAGATGTAGTGGAGTAGAAGTACAAGTTTTGAGGTAAAAAAAAACCTCAAAATTGTACTCAAGTAAAGTACTTGAGTACATGTACTTACTTAGTTACTTTACACCCCTGCTTATGGTATAGCCTCCGTTGCCAGCATTGCTGATTCCAAGCAGAGGCATGACACTTGCTCTCTCTCCCCCTGCATAAATGAGACGAGAGGCGTTGGCTTTGACACCCAGCCTGCACCGTCGGATTTACTACAGGTTTTACGAGTTGAGAAGAAGGCTCTCACTCACACATAGTGGCGTAAAGTGCCGTGTATTTTCTTAACGCTAGACAGGAACTGGGCTGGCTGACTAATGAGACAGAACCAATGGCTTGCCATTGGCCAATGTACCTTCACTAGCAGTTATCCAATCAGATAGATATATGTTTATACCACGGTTAGTTCAGACCTCGCATTGTGATTTGCAGGGGGGCATCAATATGTCCGTACGTCAGGGACAGAATGTTCTTCGTTAATGTGTTTTGTTCATGTAATGTGCAATGAAAGCACTGACTGTACGACCCAATTATTGAAATCCCAAACACGGAACAGACTGTGGACCATGCTGCATTGATACCTCCTGTATACAGCCAGCAGTGGCTGACTTGTCTCCAGGTTTGCTTCAGAATAGCTTAACTCATTAAGACTTGAGGCCGACGCTACAAACCATCTAAATCAGCGGTTCTCAAAGTTTTCGTTTGCCAAGGACTCCCAAATTGATTTATATTTGGCCGCGGACAATAATGTCCATCACAAGCCGGGCGTGTTTGTTGTTGCAACCACCTTTGTTGCAACCGCCTACGTCAGTGGTTCTCAACCAGTCGTCCGGGGACCACCAGTGGTCCTTGAGGGAGGTTCCAGGTGGTCCCCAGCTAAATGATGGAGAGCTGGTAACCAAATGGACCCTTATAGATCTTGTAGAGTGTAAAATGAAACCTGGTCTCATTTTACGCTCTCAATAATTAAATTATTATCTGCATTACTTAAATTACAAGAAACACAATTAGAGAATGTAGAAGAATTGTTATTTTTGATCAACGTTTGCCTGTTATCTCTCCTATTAGTACGACATCAATACATCATGGAATTGAGGACAAAATCGTATCCATATATTCTAAGTCTTGGGTTCTGAGACTTGGCAAAATCTCATCAAACGGTGGTTCCGGGGCTCAAATGCCCAATTAATAATGGAGCTTGATATGAAAATGGTTGAAACCCACTGAACTACGTGAATTCTAGCCACAACACAGAAACAGCAGTCTAATTGCAACACACACACTCAAGGTCATTCTATGAAATATTGACACGATGCTGTGCTGATGTACGGCTCTGGCCTCGTGCCTGCTATGACCTCAGCACACACAGGTGCCAATATATCTCACAGCATGGCACGACCTCAAGTGTATCGACAACAACATGAAAACGCTGATATCCACGATAATTGGCCAATTATGATTTTCACTGTAGTGTACTGAGAGAATAATTAATTAAAACATCATCTATGCTGCTTGACCTTTTAAACCTGTGTGTGTGATTCCAGAAGCATAAACAAGGACACATTAAGGAATTACGTAAACAGAGGAAGTTTAATAAAAACGGATGTATCAATAGATCAATGTTTGGTCCATAAACTATCAAATTAAGAACACATTGCCCAGGGCCAGTTCTACTGTAAACATAAGGGACAGTGGGAGGATTGTCTCTATTATGACAACTCATCTGCACACAGTCAGTGCTGGAAAAAGTACTTGCGTCTTTTACTTAAAGACGCACTGAAGTGATATTTTCGGTCATTTTATTTTGAAGGTTCAGCCCGAAACGTCGGCTCAACGACTCTAAACCAATCAGAAGGTCCCATCCCTTCAGGCTATGGGACGTTGGATCTCAATCACTTCAGCCGTGCTGGCACACGGCTAGTGTTTGTTTACAAGTGAGAGAGAGACGGCCAGTGAAGCACGTTTGCTACTACCTGGCTTATTTCTAACCTATAATGTTTTCAGATACATATTTTAGTGAGCAGATGAAGTTTAAAATGAGTAATACACTCATCTTCAATGAGATTCAAAACAGAGTATCTCTGTAATTAAAATCAGCTGTGTTTGAAGAACGTGCAGCTATGGGAATCAAACAAGTGCATGTAATCAAGATTCATTTATATTCGTGAAGGCTGTATTATGTCATCACGCAGCACGTTTTCGTTTACAGGAAGTAATTAAGATTGGCTTTTTAGGGACTTTAGATACTTTAATACACAAAAATGGGTTTTTTTCATTTTTTTTGGCATCTATTGTTAGGTATGCCCATATGATGACCACGGATATGCTCTAAAAGTGTGAAAAACATATTTTTCATTTCACTACACCTTTAAGTAAAAGTATCAACTCTATTGCAAGTAAAAGTCTGGTAATCTTAAACTTTACTTTGAGTAAAAGTACAAAAAAAAAAAGTACACGCCTCCTTCCGCTGCGTTCGCAAAAAGTACTCATTGTGCAGAATGTCCACATTTCACAAGTTCATAATGTATACAAAGCTCACAATGCGTTGCATCGCGACGCATTGTGAGCTTGTCGATCGGCTTTTTTCAAATGGCCGGAATATACTGTATATAGGGCTGAACTGGTTAATGTATGTTTTGTGATAATAATCTAAATCTACAAAGTAACTAGTAACTAAAGCTGTCAAATAATTGTAGTGGAGTAAAAGTACAATATTTGACTCTGAGATGTAGTGGAGTAGAAGTAGAAGTATTGAAAATGGGAAATACTCCAGTAAAGTGTACTTGAGTAAATGTACTTAGTTACTTTATACCACTGTGCACTCTACAGCAGTGGAACTGCTCAATTAATCACATTTTATTTTATTAGAGCTTCGGGCAGCGGGGCCGCCCTGCCCGCCCTCCCATTAGCCAATTTTATTATTAGGAGGAAAACAAGATAATCTTGTTTTTTGTTATTATTGTGCTGGCCCGCATTCCAGTTCACAATGATGCTCTTGTTTTGTGTTTATCGGTGTCGGGCAGAAACCTTGTATCTCCATATTTCAACGTATGTTTTTTCCCCGTAAATGAATGCCCTATACACACACAACATACAAAAGTAGCGAGAATACTTGTAGCGAGAATATACAAAAGTAGCGAGAAACCTGTATCTCCATATTTCAACTTTTTTTCCCACACAGACACACACAACATACTAAAGTAGCGAGAATAGCCGATCTACAAGATTCACAAGACCTCACATCGTGACGCGTTGTGAGTGTTGTAGATCTGCCATTTTCACTATTTCCAAACAATTTTGAAAGTTAAAGGGATAGTTCACCCAAAAAAATGCTTTTTTCCTATCGATTAGTCACCCCATAGAGACTTGAATTCATGGATATTTTTTAGTTTTTGTATCATTCCTAAGACAATAACTTGATGACCAGCGGACCGGTAGGCAGCGGTTCCGGTAGGAGACACAAAGGAGACTCTTTGTGTCTCCTACCGGAACCGCTGCCGGTCATCAAATTAAGCGACAAAAACAGAAAAATATCCATGAATTCAAGTCTCCATGGGGTGACTAATCGATAGGAAAAAAAAGTCATTTTGGGGGGTAACTATGCTTTTAAAGTGGTTAAATGTGTCTGCGGGTTTTACAAGCTCGTGACTAAACCATAACTACATCAGATGCATTGGAACACAGGTTATTTTTTTCAATTTCCCAAAGGAGCGTTCCACCCGACGACAGTGACGTCTTGTGTTGTTATAATCCAGCGCGCCCCTTTCCTTTGCGGCGGTGACCTTTGACCCCCTCCCTAAAAAGACCAAAGTCTCTCTCGATAGGCTGTGACAGCGTTCGGTTCAGCTCGATGGAAACAGAGACCTTGGACGACATAGAAAGGTCAAACCAATTGAGCTGTTTGGAAACACTTTGGTTTCAAAGGAATGAATGAGGAACAAGAACAAAATACTGTGCAAGATTTACCCAGTGGTGTCTGCACCACAAGGCGATGTTTAAATATAAACGGGTCTAGACTCTATGGGCCCTATCTTGCGCAAATAGCCGATCTACAAGCTCACAACGTGTCGATGTCGAACGACTAGTTTAACTATTTAAAAAATGTTTTAAAAAATAGTATGGCCAATAAGTTTAGGGATAAGGGATAAGGCGATGATAAAGAAAAGGAGCAAAAAAACTGAAACCGAATAAAAAGTGGAACCGAATATAACATGGCACCACTTCTCCATTGAACTCAATGGACACAGGCACCCTGTTCTTCTGTCGCCCTATATTACTTTGAATGGTGTCCTCAAGTTCGATAGATTTACCCTAGGTGGGGTTGGCAAAAGGGCACACTCTGTGTGGAGTTTGCATGTTCTCCCCGTGTCTCTCAGGGTAGTTAATACCCTCACAAAAACATGTAGTAATCCTGGTCAATATACTGCCTCCCCCATGACAGCCGGGGCGCCTGATGGAGGGGAAAGGAACTGGTTGGAATAACGTGTTCCTTCCACGTGCTACGTCCAACCAGGGAAACTCCCCCCTGTCAGGTGACAAGAAGGTCAGTTGGCTCTCATGCATTGAAGGAGACATGAGCTCGGCCCTGGCCTCCCTAGGCTGGTGAGGGGAATGTAGTGCCCAGGATCACTTAGCAAATTGGCACCGGGTGAAAAATAAGGGTTACAAAATAAAAAATATTTAAAAAAAAAAAGTTTGATAGAAAACTTAAAAAAAATATCCACTGTTAAAAATATGTTTTTCTTTTAAAGTTGAATAGAAGCACACACTGTTTCCAACCTCAGTGAGTAAACGTGTTAAATAATCGTACTCTCAATATTGACAGTTGATTATGATTTTTCCCAAAATTTGACAGCCCTATGCACAGCCCTTACAGTGGCATCTCACTCTGTATAGCGGTAAAAAAATAAGAATTGAAAGAATGTCTACAATGTGGATAGTGGTAGAGCTGTCACGATTATGAAATTCTTCTTGATGATTAATTGCCGCTCAAATAGCTGCGATTAACGATTTAATTGTGTTGTCGAAACATTGGAACATTATGAATAGAAATTACTGTGAGCTTGTAGATCGGCTATTTTTTTAGTAGCCAACATTATAAATGGAAAAAGTGGTTAAAAAATTATTATACCATGTTAACCAACATTTGCTGGGGACCCCCTGGAACACCCCCAAAGGACCCCCGGGGGTCCCCGGACCCCACTTTGAGAACCGATGACCTAGAATTGAGGATTGGCTGGGAAACATTCACTGGCTGCCGTATAAACAAGTCACATCGCATCAATCTGCATCACACTAGCACAATAAATATGCCACTCTGCATGTTGATGTGATTGATGTGTGATTGAGGGCAATATTAGTCATTTAAGCTTTGTGCCCTGCCCTCGCTACCCCTGAGGAGTGTGTGTGTGTGTGTGTGTGTGTGTGTGTGTGTGTGTGTGTGTGTGTGTGTGTGTGTGTGTGTGTGTGTGTGTGTGTGTGTGTGTGTGTGTGTGTGAATCATCAAACAGGTGGCTGATCAACGACTGCTCTCGGCTAAATTTGCGGTCTGAAACAGCAGGGTGAGAAAAAAATAAATGAATTCATTCATTTACAATTTAAATGTGTCAAGATGAATGTAGGAGGACAGAAAGTGGAGCTCAAGTGAGATGTGATGTAAGCCAAGCAGTTTTAGACTAAAAAAGGTTCAAATCGCACGCTGTTGATAAGGATGAGGCCGCACAACTCTTAGCCACGATGCAGAAAGTTTTAATGAAAAGAAACCAACGTTTCAACAATTACTGTCTTCCTCAGGGTTCAAATCGCACGCTGCCACAGATTTCTCTGTCTGAGCCGTCCTCAACCTACTGACCTCCTTCATTAAGATGGGCTGCAAGGAAATCAGCCTCCATCAAGTCTCTCTCTCTACCGTTCAGGATGAGACGAAGAGGCTGGCTGGCCAGACTATTCAGGGTGTGACAGAGTGCAGCAGACAGACAGATCAGCTTCTCAGATAGTGTGTCGGTGCCCAGTCTGCACAATGAGAGTGTCCGTCTGTCTGTCTGTGTGCCACCGTCTCTCTTCTCCCCCCCCCCCCCCACCCCCCCAACACGGTCGAGGCAGATGGCTGCCCACCCTAGAGCCTGGGTCTGCCTGACGTTTCTCCCAGTTAAAGGGATAGTTCACCCCATGGAGACTTGAATTCATGGATATTCTTTTTGTTTTTGTCGCATTCCTAAGACAATAATTTGATGACCAGCGGACCGGAACCGCTGCCGCCTGCCGCTCATCAAATTATTGGCTTAGGAATGCAGATGTTTTCCCCCCCATGAAATCAAGTCATGAAAAAAGGCATTTTGGGGGTGAACTACACCTTTAAGAGGGAGTTTTTCCGTTGCCACAGTGGCAAAATTGCCTGCTCAGGGTGGGACAATGTCGGGTCTCTGCTCTACATGTAAAGTGTCTTGAGACAACTTGTTGTGATTTGACACAATAAAATGTAATTGAATCGAGTGCCACCGACAGCGTGTCACCAACTGACCCACCGCAAAGTCACAGTGGGGTCACGGATTAGAACGTTAAAAATCTAATTGTCCTGAAGCTATTTATGGATAACGGTGCAGTTTTTGACTCGTTAAACAGATTCATAAAGACTTTTCCCAGATGAATATAACGGTAAGAGACAGCTTCTACTGAAGTGATCAACATTTTTCCAAAGCACTCAAGTTCATCTTGCCGACAAGGTCATACAGGATTTTACTAATGGCTCCCTCTCTACCCCCCCCCCTCCCAGTAGATATTAGAGAGATTAGCTTTCATCAAGTCTCACTTATTCATTTTCTCTCCAAGGCCAGTTAACCCACTAACACCGGGAAAGCATTCTCTGTCATTTTACATAATTTTGCAATCACAATCCTTTAACCACTTCAACCATATTTTATACTTTGGCCATTAAAGAAATAGCACACAGCTCATAGTTCGTGCCGCACTATGAGCTTGTAGATCTGCTATTTTTTTGGACAAACCATGAACATTTTAGCCAATCTTTGAATAGATATATTATTTAAAGCAAACACTCTTAACTCAAATCTTTGCTTCTGTGGTTAACTGGAACAAAATATTTTCCACGGCCAAATACATATGATTTTGGGGGGTTCTTGACATAGAAAAAGTTGGAGAACCACCGATATTGCAACATAGGTCTTTTCAGAAAGCTGTTTAGAAGACATTTTTGTAGAAATTGGCCTCAGGTCTTACTGGGTTAAGAGCTCCCCACTAAAAGAGGAATGCAGAAGAGCAGAGGCAGACTATAGCTGAGTGCATGGCTTTAGTGTTGGGCTGAGTCACAGCAAAGCAGAAAGAAGCATATATAACAACACGTGACGGCATACATACATACTGAGGTGAAGGACTTTATTCATATGAATTATAATGACCGGCTCAGGAGGCTCTTTGACTGTGCATAAGCTGTGTGTGTTATCACTCTGATTGATTGACATGATGCGTCTTGACAGCTGTGTCAAGCCGTACCTTCTGCTTTACGCCACACACACTATAGTGAAAACATACCGTATGCGTGAGGGAGACGTTGTTCAGCCTCTTAGAAAAAACTATTGATTAGGACCAGAAGAGCCTGGCTGTGTAATAAAGACCTGAACTACATGTCCAGGCATCTACCCCATTTAACCCATTAAGACCTGGAACGCATCTGTGTCACTTTAGATTTCTTTGGCTATTCAAAAATAGCAGATCTACAAGCTCATAGCGCGGCACCGAGTGCCGCCCTATGAGCTTGTAGATCTGCTATTTTTGAAAAATCTCGAAACATTTTTCTTTTTTGATTTTTTTCAAAAAACTGTTAGGATTTAGAAAACATTTTTAAGAATCGCCTCAGGTTTTAATGGGTTCAAGCCTCACTATGTAAGTTTTTTTCTATTAATAAAATGTAATTTTGTCCAATCTGTATAGTAGAGTATGTCTTTTTTTTTTTGTCGTTTTTTGGCTTTTATGCCTTTGTTGACAGGACAGTAGGTTGACCGGAAATAGGGAAAGAGATGTGGAGTGACATGCAGCAAAGGCCGTCGGGGTCGGGACTCGAACCTGCGACACACTGTCACGCTACTTTGGAGCCTAGGTGCCTGGACCACTACGTCAGCGGTCCAGGCCATGGCAGTGTAATACGATATCACTTAAACAATTAGGGTGGCTGTGTTTTGTCTCCCTGCTCTTCTATTGAGACATTTAGATCGTGTCAAAGGTCATGTCTCACCTAGACGAAGTTTGACCTAATGTCAGCACTTGAGCAGGAAACCGGTTTCTGATTCTAGGGTTCTAGGAAAGTTATGTAGCACAGCTTTAAGACCTAATGCTCAAGTATCATGAACGGAAGCCGACCTTAAACCACTTATAAGCTCTGTTATGTTGTGGCTGTTAGAAAATAGCCACTGTACAAGCTGACAAACGCATGCGTTGTGAGCTTGTAGATCCACTGTTTTAACGACGTGGCCAAAAATAGGGACGCCAAGTGTTAATGTGGTAATAACTAAGACCTTGAGCAGCCTGTGTACTGACAGACGTGGGAAGTCTGGGAACACGATAAGCTTTTTGCTAAGGCCTACGTAAAGGTTCCAAAATGTCACATTTCCTATGTGCCAATCAAAATGTAGCTCAGACAGTTAGTGCACACACACTATAATTCTTGTGAGTGCGAGACCCTGTGGTAGAAAAAACATTATATAGAGTGAGTCATGTATTGGTGAGATTCATCACCCGTCCTTCCTTGTTGGGAGTACAGTTTTGTGAAAACCTCCTCACCGGTAACCAGAACGCTCGCCCCCATTTTTTTCTTGTATTTGTTTTACTGAGGATAAGGTTAGTAATAAGTTTAGGCATAGTTTTACTGAGGTTACGTTTAGGAATAAGGTTAGGTTTAGGACATAGTTTTACTGAGGTTACGGTCAGGAATAAGGTTAGGTTTAGGACATAGTTTTACTGAGGTTCAGTCAGATAACTACACAAATTGAACCAATATAATAGAACGAATAGATTGAACCAATATTATAGAATGAGAATACAAGTGTGGATGTAATATTTTATCTTGCCGTTCAGGCTCTGCTACATTTTTCTTCCTGCTCAGCACAATTTAGACAACCATCATTAACCTTTAAGAGCAGGGAGATAGATATATAATAACAACCAGAACACACAAAGGTCAGCTGATTGCCACGTCAGTGTATGACGTATGGGTCTTGCATGACACTCTGTAGACGAATCCACAGACGCGCTGCCTGTAGGCGGCCATTGCTGCGGTGTCGCGTCCGCGTAGCGTTGACACCGCAGCAATGTCTGCGCGCAGGGCAGCGCTCAGTGGATTCGTGTATACAGCCACATAGTAATGAGCATGCATATAACCTCTCGAGTGTATACTGCCTGAACTAACCTCACAACCTCGCAGGCTACAATCATTTATGTTTAGGAATAAGGTTAGGTTTAGGAAATGCCTGGTGGCGACCGTTCCGAGGTCTCCGTATTTGACTGTATTCCCCTCACCCAGCAGGTGATTCACGTCATCTATTTTCAACTGTCCTTCCGTAAGTCTTAGCCAGCTAGTATAAAATAGCCATGTAAGGAGTGACCAGCCTGTTCTTGTGTGGCTCTGAAAGGGTACAAAATGCTGTGTGAAACGTGTTGTTGAGAGAACTCTTGGCGGACGCAAGGACTCTCCTTGTGGGATGAGTTCCTAATAAAAAAGATAAAAGACTGATCGGTGACATGTGGTGGTTCTTCTTGTCTACGAAGACCTTAATACGTTTAAAACTTCCCATCATAACCCTAGGGTTGGAATCACAGCAGGCACCCGTCTTTTCTTGCATGTCTCTCCTATCTCTGGCCTTGGTTTCCTGTCTCTTTAACCGTATCAGAAATAAAGCATAACAAAGTAGCTCATTGCAGAGTTGCAGCTTTTGTCCTTCCATTGTCTAAATAGTGGAAGGAACAATCACCCCCGTCTTTGTCCGCTGTGCCTCAGCCTGTACCAGGGTTGCAGGATTACACTGGATACATTGTTGCCACTTTCGTTCCACTTGTCGAGTCTGATGTCACAAAGCTTTAGATTTATAAGTCCTGGGGGAGAACGATGACTAAATCACAATCGCATCCAGAATGGTTAGACTGGCAACACGATAAGGATTGAAAGAGCTCTCTCTCTCTCTCTCTCTCTCTCTCTCTATTCCCCCCTTTTTACTGTGACTGCTTAGAAGTGAGTCTTTGATGTCACCTCTCCCTCCCTACAGGGTGCTACACGTGAATGCATGGGTGTGTGTATAGGCTACTGTATTATGTGAGCATGGCATGCAAACACTGTATAAAAAGTACAAAGAGAAGCCCAGCGCGCTTCAGCCAGTTGAAAGTTGGAAGGTCTCGTTGGTGCTCAACAGGGACAACATGAATCAAAGAGAATAATATTTGAATAAATACCGGAGCACTAGACTGGTCAGCACATATTTATTATTTTGCCTGAGTGACGTTTCGACTCCTCAGAGTCAAACAGGACACCTGTTTGACTCTGAGGAAGACGCAAGTGGAAACGTCAGTCACCCCTGCAAAAGAAAATAATAAAATACGAGCAGACAAGTCGAGTCCTCCAGTATTTTATTTGGGTATAGTCTCTCCTGAAGTGCCCAGGTATTATTCTCTCTGGTTCACTGTATAAAGTACGGTTTTCACGCTCCATTTTCATTCAGAGTAAGTGGAGCAATTTCAATTTGATCAGGCACATTGCATCAGATCAGATCAGAGCATCACTTCTTCCTGGATTGGATTTATCAACGTGTGTGTGTGCTACTCTGAATAAGCAGTCCATCCCATGTGCAATGTTTTTTTACTTGAATTGCACTTCTTTCCCAGCTTCTGGGGGTCAGTGATTATCACAACAAGACCCCCCCTCCCACCCCACCCTTCACCACACACCCATGTGTTTTTGTAACACCGCCCGAACCCGGGTCTCGCTCGTGGAAAGCCAACAGCCTAAAGGGGAATTCCCCCTTGGCCGGGGGAGGCTTTTTGGTCATCAGGCAGAGAATTTACTCAAGTACTAGTGTACTTAAGTACAATGTTGAGGTACTTTTACTTTACTGGAGTATTTCCAACTCCACTACATCTCAGAGGCAAATATTGTACTTTTACTCCACTACAATTATTTGAAAACTTTAGTTACTAGTTACTTTGCAGATATAAATTATTATATTATAAAACATATATTAACCACTTTAGCCCTATTTTATACCTTGGCTATTTGAAAATAGCCGATCTACAAGCTCACATCGCGACGCGTTGTGAGCTTGTAGATCTGCTATTTTCAAACATTTTAGTATTTTTACTTTTGATACTTCAAGTACATTTTGATACCAACACTTTTGTGCTTTTAATCAAGTACATTTTGAATTCCGGACTTCTACTTGTAACAGAGTACTTCTGCATTGAAGTATCGATACTTTTACTTAAGTAAAACATTTGAGTACTTTTTCCTCCACTGGCTACATTTCCACCTGTAAAGCGTTAACCACTTAAACCCCAGCATCTGTATCGTGGGGAAAGCATTCGCTGAAAATAGCCGATTGACAAGCGTTCTGTTTTAAGTGGTTAATAACCATGTACTGTACGTGGTGAACAGGAGGCCCAAACAGCACGTTTGATCTGACCGCAACGTCTGACTTGTGTGTTTGTTCATTTGTGTGTGCTCAGCCAGAAGGAGATAAGACGCTCTTTCAAATCAAATGAATCTCTCACAAAGCAATATTAAATAAAGGAAAATGACTCGCAGGTTTTTTTGTTTTAGATTATTTGGAAACAACCCAACCATGCTAAGCCACAAGGCATGTTTACTAAACATCAATATAATAGCTGATGATAATGTTTTGTCACAATCAAAATGTCTTTGTTATGAGACGTTCTTTGTGAAGGCATAATACATAATATAATATCTCTGGCTCTTTACCAAGCAAGCAGGTGGCACTGTGGCAATGAACTCGCTGCTACCTGAAGAAGTGCCCTGACCAGTATCACATCACATAAAAAACAGCTATCCTCAATAAATTGGCAATTTACCAAAGAATTCACATCACATGGTAGAGAAAACACCTCCCTTAACCCCTGAATCCAGCACTCTGTTTGCTTCCACCTGTGAGAGGTAGGATACACAAGGACATAATATCAAGTTAAATCAAGTTCTCTTATCTCTACTGACTGTGTACCGAGTCCTGGCTATTCCCACTAAAATACATACCCGTAAATGTTATCTAATCGTCATAAATTCATGCAATTATTATGTGGTTTTGTAAGCAAAGCAAGCATGTGCACGGAATATTTTCTCTGAAAATAATCATTTAGGAAAATTGTACAGGCAAGGTTTTTATCTTCATTCAAAGACTATTTATATAATGCGCTGCAAAACTGTGCCAAGTTTTCCACCATAGATAGGAGAGGAAATCATTTGCAACCAAGGCCTTTCTTTTTTCTTTTTTTAAATCTTTTTCATTTGTTTTCTTCGTCAGTACCAGGGGGCACACCCCCCGACAGCAAAGGACGTTTCTAATCTAATCTGTGACATATGATATTTTGCAGCCCACGTTTCCCAAACCCCCCCCCCCCCCCCCCAACCCCTTCAAGGGTATCGTCTTGTTTTAAAGCAATTCAAAACAAAAAGCTAATTAAGATACATTAATTACACTATATAACTATATCAGTGCTGTGTGAATAAACCACCTGTTGAGATTATTATTAATTATTTTTTTATCATGCCTAAACTGGCAGACAGCCAACGCCTGGAGGGAGACAGTTAAGGTTGGGAGCCTTTTGGATTTTAACTATTCTGGTTCATTAACGATTCCCTCTTAACCAATTAAGACCTGAGGCCGATTCTAATAATGTTTTCTGAAGCCTAACAGTTTTTAAAAAGAAATAAAAATATAAACAAATATAAAAAACATTTTTTTTCCAGGGACCCCCAGAAGGAAAGATTTGAGTTACAAATGTTTGCTTTAAAAATATATATATTTAAAGATTTGCAAAAATGTTCACGATTTAAAAAAATAGCAGATCTACAAGCTCGTAGCGCGGCATATTTTCGCATATTTCACAACTTCCCGCAATTTCACTGCATAAAAATATCACATAAAAAAACGTCACATTTCGTCAAAACAAACTTGTCATGTTACTGTTTTTTCTTAACCCATTAACACATATACTGCCAATCCCGACATATCTCGGGACATTAAATCCACCCGTTACCTGCGTATCCCGAGATATCTCGGGATCGTCTTTTTATGTGGTTTAATAACGAAAAAAAAAAAATTTGGTACCATCCTTGATTTTTTTTTTCCTCATGACCCTTCCGACCCATCCTATGAGAAAATTTCCGACAACCGTTTCCGGTTCGTTTTTTATCCTGAAAAAACAGTTTTTCCCTGGTTTTGGCTAAAGATCATGGTTTTCACACGGTTTAAAAAACGAATGGTAAGCTCCGGTTGTATTTTCTTTTCTTTGATCGACGAACGGTTATCCTCTTTGTGTTTAAAAACGATCTGATAGCCGATCGGATGCTAAGCTAATCTAAGATGGCCGGTGGGGAAACGTCACAGCCACGTCACAGCCAAACGGATATGACGTTTGCAGCCTCTTTTACCGGCTGATAACACAGAAGAAGAAAAAGGAAAAAAAGTGTAAACATTATGAGGGCTCGTACGTCCGTCGTTGCTGTTTATAAACACCATCCGATCGCGGATTTTAATGGATATAATTTTTTTGTGAACGGTTCAAAAGGCTATAAAACTCAAAAACGCTGGCAGTGGGTGAGTACCTTATGAATAAACTCTGGCAGGGAATGTGTTAAGACCTGAGGCCGCTTCTAGAAAAACAGTATTTCGGAAAAAAATATACAAAAATACATTTTCACGATTTTCCAAAAATAGCAGATATACAAGCTCATAGCGCGGCACTCGGTGCCGCGTTATGAGCTTGTATATCTGCTGTTTTTGAATAGCCAAAGAAATCTAAAGAGACACAGATGCGTTCAAGGTCTTAATGGGTTAATTGGGATCCATATGAGGCAATGCAATATGTTGTGGATATGTATGCAATGAATGCTTCTGTTAAAATCCAATAAACAAACGAGATAACACAAAAAGCCCTAAGGGCTTGTTTTACATTGTGGTCCCTGACTGTGTATTCAAACTACATGTTCTTGTCTTTCTTTTTAACTCTGTAGGCGGCAGAGCCTTCTAGAAGAAGGTCTGTCTGGGTGTGTACAGGGATAAAATCCTCGAACTGGTGACACCAATCACCGCCAGATGTCTTGTGCACACTTGCCAGAAGAAGGCCAAGGCCAAGTACCTCGGCAGTCGGATCGGGCAGAAGAAACGCTGCCCAAATATGGATAGATACATCGTAGATCATATGGTTCTCAAAGTGGGGTCCGGGGACCCCCAGGGGTCCTTGGGCGGGGGTACCAGGGGGTCCCCAGCAAAACTAGTTAATATGGTGTCACAATAAATGTTAACCACTTTAACCATATTTTATACTTTGGCTATTCAAAAATAGCAGATATACAAGCTCATAGCGCGGCACCGAGTGCCGCGCTATGAGCTTGTAGATCTGCTATTTTTGAAAAATCGTAAAAGTTTGTGCAAATCTTTGAATACATATATATTTTTAACATTTGTAACTCAAATTTTTAGCTCTGGGGGTTCCTGGGAAAAAAATATTTTGAGATGGTGGTCCGCGACGAAATACATATCATTCTGGGGGTCCTTGACATGAAAAAGTTTGAGAACCACTGTCGTAGATACTGACATCATAGACTGGGCCACATGAAGCCCGAGTTCCACATGAAACCAACACACCATTATTTCAACCCCACCTTGTTTATTCACATGGAGTTTTTTGCTATGGTGGAGCCAGGCATTTCGACCAAAGGCATTCAGTGTGTGTTCTTTTTCTGTTGGAATGCTACAGTCAAATAAGGTCATGTGGTGACAATCAAATCAAATCTCACTTGAGTAGCTCCTGCCCTGGCCTGGAGCATAAACATCCTTCACAGAGGGTTAGGGTTGTGCGGTATTTGTTATGAAATTACCTCACCTGCAAGTCATTAGTGTTGCCAGATTTTTTTGAGAGAAATAAGCAACCGGCTCTATTGAAAACAAGCCCAAAAGAAGCGACTAGTATAGGCCACATGAACACTTTGACCCTATACTGTACACTTTGACCCTATATACTGTACATCAGCTATTTGAAAATAGCCAATCTACAAGCTCACAACGCATCGCATCTGCTATTTCTATTTTCAAAGAATAATCTTGAAAAAGAAATTTAAATACATTTTACACAAATCTTGAATGGGGGTCCCTGGCACAAAATATGTTCAGATCTGTGGCCAAGTACATATTAATTCGGGGGGGGGGTCCTTGACATGAAAGAGTTTGAGAACCACTGATTTAAACAACATTTAGGAAAGAACCCCAAATAAGCAACTATACTTTAGAAACAAGCCCAAAAAAACCCGCAACCGCTTAGAATAAGCAGACATGGCAACGCCGGTCATTAGCCCGATTCGCCAACTTTAGTATGGTCTGGCTGATGGCATGAATAATAAACAGAGGACTCCTACTCATAGCAGAAAAACGTTTATCATGAAAGGGTCTCCTCTTCAAGGGAGAAACTAGTGGTATTGCTGCTTTCTTTAATCAGAGTAGTGCTGGAATCAAAAGCCTATTTACAACTCATCAAGTCATTTTTGGGGCATGTCATTATTGGTGAAAGTTTTCAAAAATCTTCTACAAGCTCAGCTATTTCGGCTATTTTTTGCTTGAGTGGTTAACCCATTTAGACCAGGAAAGTATCTGTGTCATTTTAAGATTTTATATAGATATACAAATAAATGGCAGATATACATAGAGCTTGTATATCTGCTATTTTTTGAAAAATCGAGGAAGATTTGTGCAAATCTTTGAATAACTATATATAAATATGTTTTAAAGGGAAAATGTTTTACTTCCTTCTGTGCTTCTGGGGGTCCCTGGAACAACACCATTTGAGATGGGGGGTCCGCAGCCAAATACATATAATTTTGGGGGTTCTTGACATGGAAAAGTTGGAGCACCACTGTTAGGATTTAGAAAACATTTTTAGATATGTATTTGGCCGCGGACCCCCCGTCTCAAAATGTTTGGTTTCAGGGACCCCCCCAGAAGCAAAGATTTGAGTTACAAATGTTCGCTTTAAAAAATATATATATATTCAAAGATTTGCACACATTTTCACGATTTTTCAAAAATATCAGATCTACAAGTTCATAGCGAGGCTATGAGCTTGTAGATCTGCTATTTTTGAATAGTCAAAGAAATCTTAAAATGACACAGATGCGTTCCCGGGTTGAATGGGTTAAAAAACTACTTGAAAAGTCGTTTCTAATAAGCAACGTGGCCTTGCGACTACATAAATAATTCTCAGTGATAAGCCCGGGTTCAGGGACTGGCAACCCATACCTCTGCCACAGAGGCTGCCTGGTGAGAAGGATTTTAGAGATATAAAGCTAAGGCTTGATTTAACCCATTTAGACCGGGAACGCATCTGGGCGTCATTTTAAGATGTCTTTTGGCTATTCAAAATCACACCCTGTGTGAAGGAAGCGGTGCCTTTGGGGCGGGGCTTAACTAATTTCAGTTCGTCCCTATTGGTGGTCTGAGTCCACTTACCAAATTTGTACTTGGTAGCATGCTGCAAACTGGAATAATGGCTGTTTAAAGCCCAGCCAATGGGCAGACAGAGGGGGCAGGGCGTAAGTAATGACAGTTCGTCCCTATTGGTGATCTAAGTCCACATACCAAATTTGGACTTGGTGGCATGCTGCAAACTGGGCGTAGGGCTGTTTAAAGCCCAGCCAATAGGAAGACAGAGGGGGCGGGGCTTAATTAATTTCAGTTCGTCCCTATTGGTGGTTTTAGTCCATGTATAAAATGTGTACTCCATAGCATGCTGCGAACTGGAGTTATAGCTGTTTAAATGCCATGCTCATACGCCGTGCTCATACGCCGTGCTCATACGCCGTGCTCATACGCCGTGCTCATACGGACGTCAAGTGTGTGTGTGTGTGTGTGTGTGTGCGTGTGTTCGTGTGTGCGCATGTGTGCAGTATTGGCTTTTGTGTGTGTGTGTGTGTGTGTGTGTGTGTGTGTGTGTGTGTGTGTGTGTGTGTGTGTGTGTGTGTTGAAGTGGCGCATGTGTTGCTACCTTGCCGTTTTCAAACATACGGAGGGACATAACATACGGACGGACGGACGGACACTCACACGGACAGAGTCAAACGTAGAGCGGTTGGCACCGCTAAAAATAGCAGATACACAAGCTCATAGCGCGGCACCGAGAGTGCCGCGCTATGAGCTTGTAGATCTGCTATTTTTGAATAGCCCAAAGAAATCTTAAAATGACATAAAGATGCGTTCCCGGTCTTAAAGGGTTAAGAGTTGTGCATGGGGGTGAAACCAGAAATAGACAATCTCTTACAAGCTCACCGTGAGCTTGTAAGAACGGCTCTATCTTCTGTGCGGTAAACACCGGCGGCGCAACCAAGTATATTATAGCAGTGCCAACCTGAACCTAAGGCTCCATTTTGATTGTTTGGCTGTTGGTGGGGAATTTGGCACAGAGCTGCTGCACGCTTGGACCCCTTTCAGCCACGAAGGAACCCGCTCACACCTCCACAATGCTGACACTAAAAGGCCAGGCAGGGGGGGAGAGAGGGGAGAAGGTTTACAAAACAAAGAGGGAGTGTTCTGCAAATGGATGTTGGATTTTCTTGCTTTTTTTCTTGAGTGCATGGGGAGGGGGGGGGACTGGGGGGTAGGGGGTATTGGGGGGGCGAACAATAATAGTCCCTTTTGGCCATAACGGCAGCAGAGGTCCAAACTAGGAGAGGTCTCACCACAACACAGCCAGCGTTAAAAGAGGGATGTGTGTGTTTGCATTGACCTTAAACTGGAAGTCTTCCCACATTGCCTCTCTGTACAGAAAACATCTGGAATTGACTGGGCTCTGTGGCACAGCATAACAGGGACCTGGCATATAGTTCAACCCCAAAGTATTAAAGTTTGTCTATAAAGAGGGGTAATTTATGCCCCACTGGATTACTCCATTCATGCCTTATAAATCTCCACACAGACTCCCCTGTTTCTAGTGCTACTGCATGAGGAGGCCCGGAAGAACAAGGTATGGGGCATCTACTCACTTCATTTACCCCCCCCCCCCCTCAGGCTGAGGTTACATCAGTGCATTTCTCCAGGCAGTGAGCAAAAACAAGGTGACTTGGGGTAACACGGCTTAACACATTGAGTGCCAAAAACGGTCCGGACCGTTTTTCATAATCCAAACGAGGTGTGCCAAAAACGGTTATGGCCGTTTTTGGGCAAAAAAATAAAAAATAAAAAAATAAAAAAAAATGTTTTTTTTCAAAAAAAAAAATTTTTTTCCTTCACAGCACCAGGAGATATGATTTTACGAAGATTTAGACTCCAATCCACTTCCTGGTTAAGTTATGACTTCAAAAGCCTATATCTCGGCTCCTGTGTACTTTTTGTTTTTACAATGTATTTTCGACTATTTTCAACTGGCTGCGACTATGTTTTTAATCTTTTTCCCCGGATTGTACGAGACCTCTATGTGTGTAATGAGGGTATCACCGTGAGGACGATGATCACTGAAAATGTTTTGTGACTACTTGAAAAAGGTTAAAAAATGGTTAAAAATCCAGGCACTGGAGGTACCCTGTTTTGAAAAACCCCTGGCACTCAACTTAACAACTCTTTGCCAGACGATGCAAAGACAGGGTGGCACTGGCTCATTATAGTATTTAACCCATTAAGACCAGGAAAGCATCATTTGTGTCATTTCTTTTATTTCTTTGGCTTTTCAAAAATAACAGATCTCACTCTCAGAGCTCACTCTGTGCTGCGCTACGAGCTTGTAGATCTGCTATGTTTTGAAAAATTGTGAAAATCTGTGCAAATCTTTGAATATATATGATTTTTAACTCCCTGGGTCCCTGGAAGAACATATTTTGAGATGGGGGTCCGCGGCCAAATACATCATCATTTTGGGGGTCCTTGACATGAAAATGTTTGAGCACCACTGATATTATCGATACGTTTTTTTCAAACAACTGTTAGGATTTAGAAGACATTTGTAGAATCCCCCAGAACCAATAAGATTCGAGTCACAAATGCTCGCTTTAAAAAAAAAAAAAAAATATATATATATATATATATATATATATATATATATATATATATATATATATATATATATATATATATATATATATATATATATATATATATATATATATATATATATATATATATATATATTTGCACAGATAGATATGCACACATTTTCACGATTTTTCTAAAAAATAGCCAAAGAAATCTAGAATTACACAGAAGCATTGCCTGCTCTTAATGGGTTAAGGCAGTAGTCCGCTGAAAGCTTTGCATTGAGTATTCAGGCATGCCGGCACATGTTTGGACTGAACCTTAGCTCGCCATGACTGGAGGCTTAAGGAGCGAGAAACAATAACAACAAAAAACAAGAGAGGCCAACCGACTGCTTTAGTAGCAAAGAGGAAAAATGCACAATCGACATGGCAAGTGTGAGAAAGGAAACATGAGCTACGCGTTTTTCTCTATCAGACCTATTGTTGTTTTTGTTTATGCAGCATAATTAGTTAACCCATTGAGACCGGGAACACATCTGTGTGTGTCATTTTTAGATTTCTTTGGGCTATTCAAAAATAGTAGATCTACAAGCTCATATTTTTCATATTTCATATTTCATATTTTTCGTGAAAATGTGTGCACATTTTTAAATATATATATATTTTCAAAAGCATTTTTTTTACTCAAATCTTTGCTTCTGGGGATTCTACAAATGTCTTCTAAATCCCAACAGTTTTTGTCTTTTGAAAAAACTTATGTTGCTTTAATATCAGTGGTCCTCAAACCTTTTCATGTCAAGGACCCCCAAAATGATATGTATTTGGCCACGGACCACCCCCATCTCAAAATATGTTGTTCCAGGGACCCCCCAGAAGCAAAGATTTTAGTTACAAATGTTCGCTTTAAAACAAATATATATATATATATATATATATATTCAAAGATTTGCACAAATTTTCATGATTTTTCCAAAAAAAAATAGCAGATCTACAAGCTCATAGCGCGCCACTCGGATGTGTTCCCGGTCTTAATGGGTTAAGTGGCTGTTACTGAGCTTGTTAAAACGGCCCCGTGTGGCGAAATGGAGACGCGGTAGGCGAAGAGAGAGAAGCGATGGGAAGAGAAAAGAGAGAGGAGCTGAAAAGTGAGAAGTGTCTTTGGCCTCCCCTCTCGTCTGATAGGTTATCCGCTCTATTGCGTTGCGTTCCCTCGGGGGAATCCAGCTACGATATACGAGTGACAACCTGAGCTGACAACAACTTGCTGTTTGGCACGTTAGAAAAGAGGGGGGAAAAAAACTCAGGATGTGATGAGAGTGCCAAGACTTAAGTGTGTATCATTTTGCCTGTCCATTAGACTAGCTTAATGGGAGACAAAAGCTAGCTGAGTAAGAGCATCTGTAAAAAGCACTGGTCGTGAGTGGGGCTGCTATCAAGTGTTGCCATGTCGGCTTATTATAAGTGACTTTGGGCCTTTTCTATTAAGTCTAAAGTCGCTTGTAAATATTGGTAGGGTTGCAGTTTTTGGGGCTTGTTAGTGTAGTTGCTTACCGTTATTTGGGCTTGCTTCCAACAAATATGTTATTTTTTTGCTTAAATTAGTGTTTTTCCAAAATTCAACAGTCAAGGACACCCAAATGATTACGTATTTGTGCATGCCGCCCCCCCCCCCCACATCTGAAATGTTGGGTGCCAGGGACAACAAAATGTTTCAAAAACATCTTCCCCTTTTTTTCAAAATTATTTTGAAAATAGCAGATCTACAGTACAAGCTCACAACGGGTCGCACCGCAACGTGTTGTGAGCTTGTAGATCTGCTCTTTTCAAACAGCCTTATATACTGTCGGATTAAAATGCTTGTACTTGGTCTATGTCGCTTCTTTTGGGCTTGTTTTCATAGACCAAGGGTGGCTTATTTCTCTTGCAGAATCTGACAACGCTGGCTGCAATATGGGACCAGCCATTCCTAATCTAACCGTACAAGACTACACTGTAACATCCTGTCAATTAAAAGTGGCCTCATAAAAAGGGGTAAGACTAAGTTAAAGACCCACTCCCCCTCAAACTCATGTTTTTGTTTGATTAAAATGTCTCTTTGAAGCTTACCGTGTAGTTTTCTTGAGCTCTGCATATCTCCAAAGCATTAATAGTAAAATCAGTGTTTCAGACTAGCAGCACTCACTGAAACAGGTTTGACACAGGGCACTCAGACAAGATGTAACATCCCACAGCGAACGCTAATCAGAGCCATACTAAATGTCGCATTAGTCAAAGAGGAACACTGAGTGAAACAAAACAATATACCATGTATTATAATGAGGAAGAGAGTCGCTGGTTTAGGTTTTTTTGTGGTGAGTTTGTCGTTTTGTGTTTGGATGTTCTCTGTGGATACGCATTGTATTTACATACATAATACATAGCATAGGAATTCATATGGAATACATAATGAGAGCAAAGACAGAGCAAATTAAAAAAGGCACTGTAAACTCCTTCAGGGACATTTTGTGGGGGAGAAATAGAATTGACATGGACAGGGGCTTTAACTGACACTCAGGAGAGTACATACAGACACACCAAAAGTTATTGTCTCCACCACGCCGAACAGCCGAAGGGCGGATAGATACTGGTGTTTTTAATCCTGTCCGCCCACTCCCAATAACTCTTGAACCGTGCGTTTTAGAGTCAAAATGAGTTTTACATGCATGCATGGATAGATGGATGGATTGGATGAATGGATGGATGGACTGATGGATGGATAGATGGATAGATTCTCAACACAAGATGTGATAATCCCAGGCTCAGATTATTAGTATTGCCACCAGCCACCACCACCAACAAGAATGCAACAGTGCTATCTGCACATGAATAATCTTTGCTACCACTCCCTATAGATTTTTACCAAAACTCATGTGATCAAGCGGTATCAGTCAGATCTTTCAGATTCTGTTTCGATTGGGTATGACAGACTTCCAATTTTTCTCAGGCCATGGGTAGGCAACCTGGCCTGGTGGAGAAATGCGCTCCAAGAGGCGTACTTTTCTAGTCTCACCATGTAGCGGGAAGTTATTCATTAATTAGTCACCTTTCTTCATTGATTGATTTGACTTGATTTACAGGTGATGAAAAGACCCTTCTTGTGAGTCAACTTTGATTCATAGTTATACAGATGCAAACAAATAACTTTTACTTCCAGACGGTTGTGTCTGTGCCGTGAGAACCAAAGGAAAAGCAAGACTGAGAGACCAATCAAATTATGTACGCCAATTATTTTTAATCTCCCAAATAGGGTACCATCAGTGCGGATATTTCATGGAAAAGCAAAGGGATTTGTGCCAGTGAAGCAGAGATTAGGTAAAGTATAAGGAGTTGGATAATAATTATTTGGCTCAGAAGAAACTGCAGGACAAATAATGAAGCCTTTATGCCCTCGAGCACGAAAGCCTCTGAAAACCTCCAAGTTTGATGGGGTTCACCCGGTATCCGTGTCAATGTGTCCCTGAGAAAGACACATAAAGTTACCGTGCCATGATGATGTAACTCCTTAATGTGGGCGAGATATCAAAGAATAGTTTATCCGGTGATTAGAGTATGCTCCTCAGTGACTTAGATCGTGCGGTGAAACGGCGCTCAAAGTCACTCTTTTAGGCCATAAAACGAATGAAAACAAAGCTGCTTCTGCCAATATAAAACATCACAAAACAACAGTTATTTTGTTTGTTTTGTTTTTACGTCAACTTCCTGTTGATTTTGCTATTTTCATTAGTAAGAACAAAGCTGATTCTGCCAATATAGAACATCATAAAACGTCTTACTGCCTTTTTTTAAATACTTTCAAATTCCTGTTGATTTTAACATTTGAAGACCTGGATCCACAGATCCAGTCAGTCAGGGTAAAAAAAGGAAAAAGGAAGCGGTGCCTTTGGGTCCACTTACCAAATTTGTACTTGGTAGCATGCTGCAAACTGGAATAATGGCTGTTTAAAGCCCAGCCAATGGGCAGACAGAGGGGGCGGGGCTTCAGTAATTACAGTTTGTCCCGATTGGTGGTTTTAGTCCATGTACAAAATTTGTACTCCGTAGCATGCTGCGAACTTGAGTTATGGCTGTTTAAAGGCCAGCCAATGGGAAGACAGAGGGGGCGGGGCTTGAGCAATTCATGCTCGTCCCGTATTGGTGGTCTAAGTCCACATACCAAATTTGGACTTGGTGGCATGCTGCAAACTGGAGTTATAGCTGTTTAAAATCCCGTGCTCATCCCGTGCTCATACGGGCGGACGTCCCTGGGGGTCCCTGGACCCCTCTTTGATAACCGGTGGCACGTGTGGCAAATGAGAGGAGAGATGGCATAGGCAATCTCCAAGTCCGTGTGTGTGTGTGTGTGTGTGTGTGTGCGTGTGTGTGCGTGTGTTTGTATGTGTTGCTTCTTTGCCGTGCTCATCCCGGGCTCATACACACAGACAGACACACAGACAGACACACAGACACCGAGTCAAAGCCACGTGTAGAGCGGTTGGCACCGCTAAAAAGAGAAAAAAATAAGTGCTGCAGCGATCAGTCAGTGGCTCTGATAGATAGGTGCTCTTTGGTGATACAGGTAGGAACAGGTAGGAAAACAAAAAAGGGTTTTCAAAGAAGTACTGCTTGAGTCCAAAAAAGTGTGGACTGCAGACTTGCAAAGAAAATAATTCCAAGGCACTCAACTCCGTCTTTGGTGAAAGAATATAGGATTTATTTTGAGCAAGGCAACAAATTATGACCAACGCGTATCGACCTAGAAGGTCTTCATCAGGGTCTGTCGAGACAGACCCTGATGAAGACCTTCTAGGTCGATACGCGACGGAGTGCCTCGGAATTATTTTCTTTGCAAGTCTGTGTCCACACCTTTTTGGAATCAAGCAGTACTTCTTTGAAAACCCTTTTTTGTCCAGTCAGTCAGGAGTCTCTTCCTAATAAAAATAGCAAAATCAACAGGAAGTTGACAAAAACAAAACAAACCAAAAAAAAGTTTTGTGATGTTCTATATTGGCAAAATCAGCTTTGTTTGCGTTGGTTTTTGGGCTAAAAGAGTGACTTTGAGAGCCGTTTAACCGTACAATGTAAGTCAATGAGAGGAGCATATTTTGAATCATCCATTTCTTATCAATGGAGCAACTATTTTTAGCGGTGCCAACCGCTCTAAGCTTGACTTTGTCCGTTTGTACGTATGAGCCTGGGATGAGCACGGCAAAGAAGCAACACATACAAACACACGCACACACACACACACACACACACGGACTTGCCGCGCTATGAGCTTGTAGATCTGCTATTATTTTTTTTGCGGTGCCAACCGCTCTACACTTGGCTTTTACTCCGTGTCTGTGTGTGTGTCCGTATGAGCCCGGGATGAGCACGGCATATGAGCCCGGGATGAGCACGGGATTTTAAACAGCTATAACTCCAGTTTGCAGCATGCCACCAAGTCCACATTCGGTATGTGGACTTACACCACCAATAGGCACGAGCATGAATTGATGAAGTTATCAAAGAGGGGTCCAGGGACCCCCAGCGCCCGTATGAGCACGGGATGAGCACGGGATTTTAAACAGCTATAACTCCAGTTTGCAGCATGCCACCAAGTCCACATTTGGTATGTGGACTTAGACCACCAATAGGGACCAGCATGAATTGCTGAAGCCCCGCCCCCTCTGTCTTCCCATTGGCTGGCCTTCAAACAGCCATAACTCAAGTTCGCAGCATGCTACGGAGTACAAATTTTGTACATGGACTAAAGCCAGCAATAGGGACTAACTGTCATTACTTAAGCCCCGCCCCCTCTGTCTGCCCATTGGCTGGGCTTTAAACAGCCATCATTCCAGTTTGCAGCATGCTAGTACAAATTTGGTAAGTGGACTCAGACCACCAATAGGGACGAACTGAAATGAGTTAAGGCCCGCCCCAAAGGCACCGCTTCCTTCACACAGGGTGTGATTTTTTATATCTCTCCCACCCTTTGGAGTTACATCACGCTTGGCAAGTTACAGTAACTACACAACCCAAACCTCTACCAAAGTGTAGGCAGTAATGTAACTAAGTACATTTACTTTTACTTCTACTCCACTACATCTAAGAGGCAAATATTGTACTTTTACTCCACCACAATTATTTGAAAACTTTAGTTACTAGTTACTTTGTAGGTTTTGATTATTATTACAAAACAAACATTGACCACTTCGGCCCTATAAACATTTGGACCAATTGAAAATAGCCGATCTACAAGCTCACAATGCGTCGCGATGCAACGCGTTGTGAGCTTGTAGATCTGCTATTTTCAAAAGATTTTATACACTTGAACACTTGAAATGGGACATTCTGTATAACGAGTACTTTGACTTTTGGTAAACTTTAAGTATATTTTGATACCAATAGTTTTGTACTTTTACTCAAGTCAATTTTGAATACCGGACTTTTACTTGTAACGGAGTATATCTACATTGCGGTATTGATACTTTTACTTAAGTAAAAGATGTGAGTACTTTTTTTCCACCACTGGGTGTACAGTAGGTGAAACAGAAGGTCACCCACGGGAAAGTCTAAATGAAGGCATCAATTGACTTGCCAAATGCCACATATAAATGAATGGCATGAGGGCTTGGAATTTTTTTCTTTCTACCAGCTCATACCCAGAGGAATGTCTGAGTGATCTTAGCAGGAGTGTGTAATTACACCACACCTTTATTTACACAGGGTTCATAACACATCCGCTTGTGGCTTTTTCATTCCGGTACGCTGTATAATTATTGTACATGACAAGGGTCATTATATTATACTTTATATGTTACTTACATACGGTATAATCATTGGTCTTTAAGGCTAAAGGAAAAACATTCTCTTGACAACAAATATAAAACCGTTGGCCTGGATGGTTGGCGTAATCATCTGGGCACCTACTGTAGGGTGGCAATACAGCCAGACAGTGTGTCACGGGTTCGACTCCCGATCCCGACGACCTTTGCTGTGTGTCTCTCTACCCATTTCCTGTCAGCCTACTGTCCTGTCAAATAAAGGCATAAAAAAGCCCCCCAAAAATATCTTTAAAAAACACTGTTATTCATCAATTCAAACATTCATATCAAAGTTATTCTTTGATTGAAAGCAACAGATTTGTCTGTGTCAAAAGTTTGCAATAAAATTGTTCCCACCTGTTATTTTTTTTCTGTTAAAGCCTCACTATGTAACTTTTTCTTAATGAATAAAATGTAATGTTGTCCAATCCGCATGGTAGAGTATGTTACATAATTTATACAATTGGGGTGGTTATATTTTGTCTCCCTGCTCTTCTATTGAGACATTTAGATCGTGTCAAAGGTCATGTCTCACCTAGACACATGATCTGACACGAACTCTGACCTGATGTTCCAAGATTCAATTTATCTCCTGAGCAAGCAGACAGGCTCGTTTAGCTCAATGGTAAAAATGTAGGGAAACCGGGTTCAAAGCCGGGGTAGAAGAGGAAAGTTACATAGTGCAGCTTTAAGCCGAGTGTCACATGTCTTGTCCCTCCCCCTGGCTGCTGGTACCACGTTTCAAAAGGCAAAGGTTAAGATAATAAGAACCAATAGCTGCTCAAGTGCAATAGTATGAATACTGTAAATACTTTGAACTCCTGCATGGCGGGCATCGTGATATCTTGGTGTCAACTCAGTGAACTCCCTATTTTCAATCCTTAAAAACATAGAAAAAGGTCTCTGTATGGTTAGGCGTGTTCATGTTGGCAGAAACCTCATTTCTCCGTATTTTAACTTATCGTGTTTTTTCGTAAATTAACCCATTAAGACCTGGAACGCATCTGTGTCACTTTTTGATTTGTGCTAAAAAAATATATATATTTTACTCTTTGGCTATTCAAAAATAGCAGATCTACAAGCTCATAGTGCGGCACTGAGTGCCGCGCTATGAGCTTGTAGATCTGCTATTTTTTTTTAAATCGTGAAAATGTGTGCACATCTTTGAATATATTGTTTTAAAGCGAAAGTTTTTTACTCAAATCTTTGCTTCTGGGGGGTCCCTGGAACAACATATTTTGAGATGGAGGTCGGTGGCCAAAACTATATCAATTTAGGGGTCCTTGGCATGAAAAGGGTTGAAAACCACTGCCCTACTTGATCATACTACAGCGTCACACAAAACGACAAAAGCATCAAAAGTAGCAGATCCACAAGCTCGAAACGAGGCGCGAATCGACTTGTTTTGAGCTTGTAGATCTGCTACTTCTTCATATGTCCAGTTTTGGATGTTAAAGACGAAGGCAACTGTGGGTAGAGGGGGGGAAGGTCCCAACCTTGCCCCCTATTTTCAATAGCCTAGCCAGCCACAGTCAGTCACTCCTACTGCTGGCTTTGCAGCCTTGCAGCCTCTCTCCTTGAATCTTTGCTCTACTTCACAAGGACTCTATACTAGGTCAGGACAACCTTCTATAATCACCATGACTGATGTCTCTGGAACTCTGGAGAGAGGATCACTGTGGAGCTCGTTGAAGACACGCCCTTGACTGAAGATAATTATGTATTATACACACCAAGTATTATAGTGGGCTAACAAAACGCCAACACTATCTGTGGTTGTAAACTAGTATGCATCACAGAGTCATAAGAATACTAGACTGTTTGCATAAGGCATTCCTCATTCTGATATGACCTTTCATTGAGCAGGGAAGAGAGGCAGAGAAATTTAAAGGGATAGTTCACCCCCAAAATGACGTTTTTTTCTATGATTAGTCACCCCAAGGAGACTTGAATGCATGGATTGTTTTTTTTTTGCTTTTGTCGCATTCCTAAGCCAATAATTTGATGACCGTCAGCGCGTTCCGGTAGGAGATACAAAGAGTCTCCTTTGTGTCTCCTACCGGAACCGCTGCCTACCAAATTATTTGTCTCCATGGGGTGGACTAATGAATCGATAGAAAAAAAGAGACATTTTTTGGGTGAACTGTCCCTTTAAAGTGCAAGTTTTGCAGCAGACACCACACTGATAAATGTAGACGGAAGGACAATGGGAGGAATTATGCAACTTATATAAGACAAACACTAATGACAGTCCTGTCAAAACACTAAATGTATGATGACTGATGATTATAATGTCAAAGATTCTTCAAATGTGGAAGAACAAGACAAGAGGATACAGTACAGGCCTGGTTGGTTTATGCACCCATTCATTAACATTTTTGTTTAAACAGCTGTGCCAAAACACGATGACCCTGGGAATTTGACCCCCATTAAAAAAAAAGGTCACCCTGAGTAATGTTAAGTGTTTATATGTGTCTGTTTTTTGTTCTGTTTTTTCTTTGTGTTATTGTTTACTGTCATTTTATTTTTATCTTGTGATATTGTGTTTTTATTTTGTTGTCAATGTCTCGCTTAAAAAACATCTATGGAGAGCTGTATTATTTAATGGCTGTATGTTAAAAATGTTATTCTCCAATAAAAAGGTTTATATATATATATATATATATATATATATAAAAAGGTCACCCTGTTACAAGTACACTCACATTTTTTGTTACATTCCCAGGGAATGTGAACGTATCAGAATCAGCTTTATTGTCACATCACAGGTTTGCAGAAGTAACAAACAAGTGGGAGAAAGTCGTTTTCGTGCATATAGCTCCCATCGTATCGTTATTTCCACAGAAAAGAAAGAAAGGGAAGAAGAAGAGGGGGGGGGGGGCAAGGGGGAAAGGAGATCAAACAAGTTATCTACACATTTACACATGGTACCTGAGATAAGATATAAAGGTATGTGAGCATAGCAGAAGACGTATGACTGTGCATGATATACTTATGGACGTTAGTTAAGGTGCTAGAAAAAAACAATAAAAAGACTAAAGTCAGTGCGTTGTACATGGGATTAAAGGTGAAAAATGTCAGTGTGTGTCGACCCCATAATCCACATAAGGTAGACTGACACTGGTATAATAATAAGTAGGTCCAACGTGCGCATCGTGCTCTCGTTCAGAGCCTGATGTCAGTCAGTCATCCCTGGAGAATATTACCTCTATCTACGTGCCAGCTCTCTCCAGGACCGGACGGAAGAAACGGCCCGGCTCTATTTCACATCACTGGAGCGTGACGGCTACCTCGCCGCTTATAGCAACCGATGATGACCCCCCCCCCCCCCGCCCCCCACCGGGCCCCACACAGCTCTCCCACAGTCTGTGAGGCCTCCTCGTCGTCGGTGGACCTGATCACTTTTCACAGCAACGTGCCAGCTAAGGTTCCATGTGGTACCACGGCGCTGTCGGCAACTTCATCAACTCCTCCTGTGTGGAGTGGAGCGGACGCCAAAAAAACGTGCGTCCGTACAAACATCCGAGCGTCGACTGACATGCTGCTGGTATCGGTTATCGGCGAGTATGCCCGTCTATGCCATTCCGATACCATGTAATTTATCACGTGATGATTCATTTACAGTCATATTTTGAATGCTTCAGATAATGTTTCACGACTGTTTTATACACTTACTGTACTATTTACATCATTATTATACTAACTTGTAGCTGCAATTTAACACTTTTTTTAAAAAAGATTTCTTTTTGGCTTTTTGCCTCTATTGATAGATTTTTGAGTGGTGCCAGCCACTCCTACACTTGACCGTGTGTGTGGGTCTGTCCGTCCGTCCGTCCGTTTGAGCACGGCCTCAACAGCTGCAGCTGATTGCGACACAAGGATGCAACCAGTTACACTAATTCAAAGGCACCACTCTCTTCACACTGGGTGTGATTTTTTAAGTGAAGATAGACAGGAAAGAGGGAGAGAGAGAGGGGAGAGACACGCAGCAAAGGTCGTCGCCGGGAACGGGACTCGAACCCGCGCTGTCAGGCTGCTTATGAGCCTAGGTGCCCGGGACCGCAAGGCCAGCGATCCAGGGCCGCACTTTAACAATTATTAATGGAATTTTGATTCATTGCTAGATCAGTGGTTCTTCTCAAACGTTTTAATTTCAAGGACACCCTTAACTCTGAGAGTGTACAAATGGAACCAAATGGACCCGTAAGGGTCCATTTGGTTCCATTTGTACACTCTCAGAGTTACAGACCTGTAAGGCTCTATTTGATACCACACTGTCGGTACATCTCTATTTGATACCACACTGTCGGTACATCTCTATTTGATACCACACTGTCGGTACATCTCTATTTGATACCACACTGTCGGTACATCTCTATTTGGTACCACACTGTCGGTACATCTCTATTTGATACCACACTGTCGGTACATCTCTAATTGGTACCACACTGTCGGTACATCTCTATTTGATACCACACTGTCGGTACATCTCTATTTGGTACCACACTGTCGGTACATCTGTAGTTGATACCACATGTCGGTACATCTCTATTTGATACCACACTGTCGGTACATCTCTATTTGGTACCACACTGTCGGTACATCTCTATTTGATACCACACTGTCGGTACATCTCTATTTGATACCACACTGTCGGCACTTCTCTATTTGGTACCACACTGTCGGTACATCTGTAGTTGATACCACACTGTCGGTACATCTCTATTTGATACCACACTGTCGGTACATCTCTATTTGATACCACACTGTCGGTACATCTCTATTTGATACTACACTGTCGGTACATCTCTATTTGATACCACACTGTCGGTACATCTCTATTTGATACCAACACTGTCGGTACATCTCTATTTGATACCACACTGTCGGTACATCTCTATTTGATACCACACTGTCGGTACATCTCTATTTCGTACTAGATGGTACTGACATACATATTTTTCCAAAAGGAGTGAGAATGAGAAAAGGTGCTCAGGTGCGCCAGCAGCAGGGGAGCATCGTTCCTCACAGTACGAGGTGAGATCCTGTTAACCAGCGAGCCCAGTAGGGTTGAACGCCATCTGCTCTGCCGTTTGCTGTAGAAAGTACTGCAGCTGACATCACGGCTGCCAGATTTTGCGAGAGAAATGAGCAACCAGGTCCATAGGCCACATGAGCAGCACTTTAAAACCTATATTCTTCTGCCTACACATACATCATGTCTTAGTAATGAGCGAATAGGGGAAGGGGATCAACGTCACGTGATGACCTTGTTTGACCCAGCAAAAACTGGGATGTGTGTCTCAAAGAATATGATTATTGGCAGAATCGTGCAAAGTTTAGAATATTTGGTGCTACCGTTGTCATTTTTTCACAAGATCGGTGGTTGTTGCAATGACCTGCACTGCAATACTTCACCATATTTTGCGCTATGATGAGATAAACCCACCAAATGTAAGAATGTGTGCGTTCCGTAATGCTATTGCAATGGTGAGAGCTGTGTTGTTTTATTCGGCCACGCCCCGAAATACCCGTATGTGTGTCTCAAAGAATACATTGGCTATTTAAAATAGCCAATCTACAAGATCTTGGATCGGCTACTTTTAAAGAAAAATCTTGGAAAATTATATTTTTAAAACATTTTAAATACACAGATCTTGTATTGGGGCACAACATATTTTGAGATCTGTGGCCAAGTACTTGAAAAAAGTTTGAGAAGCACTGATTTAAACAACATTTAGGATAGAAGCCCAAATAAGCAACTACACTTTAGAAACAAGCCCAAAAATCTGAAACCGCAACTCCTAGTGTTTACAAGCGACTTGTAAACACTCAAAAAACACACCCAAACACGTCGCTCATAATAAGCAGACTTGGCAACGCTGGCTGACATGGCAGCCTGTGATACAGAGGGAATATGGATTCAAGATGTGTCCCAGCAACAGGATCCACACTAGTGCACCTGACACACTATTATTAGCCCCTGAAGGATCTCTCCATCTCCCCCACCCTATTACTACTGGGTCGTTTATTAACACTTAGAAGTTATACTGTCTTATCACTGTCACTTTTTTTGTGTGAATACATTTTTATTTTGACCAATCTGTATGATATTTCACTTTCAAACATGTTTGGGTCATTTTAACGTCTACTCAGGCTTTTGTGAGCACCCCACCCCACACAGTTTTTAAGTTTCTTGATTCAGTATATAGATATTTGATATTCATTTTAATCAGGCACGCCCCCTTCCTGTACAAATCCATTGTAACTTCAAACTCCGTTTTAACCATGTTAGATTCATTGAAAACACCCGTCCTTCGTTATGGTGACTGATATTGGCCTTCTAATACGTGAGGGGCCGTGTGTTTTTATTTACTTTTTTCATTTATTTGTTATATTTTTTGGGGAAAATTAAAAGAAATAAAAGAAATAAACTAAAAACGGAATTGAAAAAACATATGCAATATATCCTTGGACGACATATGGCGAAAACAAACAACGATATGTACCATATTGCAACGTGTTGTGAGCTTGTAGATTTATCTTTGAAAAATAAAAAAGTTTATTAAATGTTTGCAAAATATTTGCCTATAATGAAATGCCCAATAAAGGGACGCTAGGCTGAACGTAGTTAAACTATTAGCAGACTAAGAAGTTAGTAATTTAAAAAGCTGCTAGGCAGCCAGTTCACTGCAGACCATCTCTTGTAGCAGCTGGCCCCCTGAGTAAACAAACCCTAAAGCCCTCATACAAGTCCCACGCAGAGACTGCAGGCTATTGTTTTGGTTATACGATCCTGCCTTCATGCACTGTGGTGGTTGCATAACAGTTGAATGTACACAACTGAAGTGCCTGGCCTCTTCACGTTTATTGTTTTACAGCTGCACATATATGCACGATATATTACAGGAGCACAGGACAACAGGGAACTTTTATCTCTACTGTAACTTGTGGTACACTAGACTAGAGTACTGTACTCTGTAATTCCAGATATCTCATATTCACTGTGACAGAATTTCAGTGGTGGAAAAAGTACAAAAAAATGTAATTGAGTAAAAGTATCAATACTGCAATATAGAAATACTCTGTTACAAGTAAAAGTCTGGAATAAAAAAATTACTTGAGTAAAAGTACAAAAGCATTGGGATCAAAATGTACTTAAAGTAAGAAAAGTAGAGTACATTTCAAATGTATAAAAATCTTTTGAAAATAGCAGATCTACAAGCTCACAATGCGTCGCATTTTCAAATGGCCGAAATGTATATAGGGCTGAAATGGTTACTGTATGTTTTGTAATAATAATCAAAATCTGCAAAGTAACTAGTAACTATCGTTTTCAAATCATTTTATTGGAGTAAAAGTACAATATTTGCCTCTGAGATGTAGTGGAGTAGAAGTAAAAGTACTGAGAATTGGAAATACTCCAGTAAAGTAAAAGTACCTCAAAACTGTACTTAAGTAAAGTACTTGAGTAAATGTACTTAGTTACTTTACACCACTGGTAATTGCAGATGTCTCACATTAACCGTGACAGAATTTTGCGTGCAAAAACATTTAGCTGAAACACCATCGCCGAGGGAGATTATGTCATCAGTGCACAATGCACGGTTCGGTATAACGTGCCACCTGTGCAGTATAACACGATGGGTGGGGTCGTTATTAACGTACAGTAGGGGAGGGTGGCGCCGTAAAACGTTAATAATACATGAAAAAGGTCAAGTGCATTAGTAGTCAATTACAAGAAAGCCTTTCAAATCACTACATGAAAATGTCAAGTAGTACATTAGTAAAGAAAGGTCATGGTCAAAAAGCTACAAGCCGTAACTTATTTTAATGAATAGGAGTATATGTTCATGCAATATAACTTGCACATCTGCAGTGGTTGGAGGTGTGACTCCCTTACTCTTCCACTGAGAGATTTAGGCCTGTTGACAAGTAGTCCTGTCTAAAGCTCATGAGCGCATTATTATTATACTGCATCTCCTGGAATTTCCTCTTGGACTAGCGGTAGGTGTTTGGTATCCCATGACGTAGACATGGGTTCAAATCCCGGGTGTTACAGTCGCGTAAATTACGTCTCTGCGTCATTGTAGCTCTAATCAATGGGTGTCCTGTCCACAAAACCCTTTAATGTGCCTCTATAGGTGACATCATCATCTTCTGTATTTGCAATGGCAAAATAATAATGAGGCGTCGCTTATAATAAAAACTAGCAAGATTAAAGGCTAAATGAGAATTTGGCCTCTTACCCCGAACAAGAAAAAAAATGACACAGTCATAATTCATAGCAGCTTGCAAGTTTAGCTAATCACAATAATCTCATGTTGGGGGATTTAGGGCAAAAAGTACCGTTTAATGTGCATTATATTATTAATTTGTTGTTATCTGGCTTGAGTGGCTGCTGCTGCTGCAGACAGTGGACTCAATCTATAGCTATTTCCATTATTAGAGGAGAAAATACAACTTTGGGCAATCAAATACAAAATGGAGTTTTTATCCTTTGGTTAGATCCTTTGTTACAGGCACGCCCCCTTTCCACAGCCATGCCCAGCGTTGCCAGATTCTGTGAGAGAAACAAGCAACCAGGTCTAGGAAAACCAGCCCAAAAGAAGCGACTATGGGCCGCATGAGCACTTCAACATGTACGTCAGCTATTTGAAAATAAAATCTTGCGGGGAAATTATAATAAGCAGATATGGCAACCCTGGCCACGCCCCCTTTCCTGGGTAGGGGTATAAATATGAACGGAAGTGCACGCCCCTTTCTCCGCCCCTTTATCGCGGCCCGTTTATAGAGCAGCTTTGCTCAAGCAAGCTGCTAAAAAGGTTACTGGTGGCAAATGTGGCGAGTAATGCTGGAAACTTGATACATCATTGCTTGTCTGACTCTGCACACAGCCAACTGTGGCTGGCTATGCTACATGTGAATTACACCTGCACAGTGACACAGACAGTAGACTGCCGCAGTGTCATAAAAAAATCATTCATAAATCTCATGGCATCCACAGGACCCTCGCAAGGAGCTTAGCCTTCTCACTCGCTCACATAGTAGGCTATCAGTTTAAATGGGGAACCTTTAATTAAGTCACGCAGACGAAATGAGATCTGCCTCTTGGCAGTAAGCAACGCTGCCACTATGCAAATTAGCCGAGATATATATATTCACCGGCACTCCCAAGGATGTGTCCAATTCGTCTGATTTGCTGTAATACTGAATATTGCTGGATTTTCATGAGTCACTACAGCCCTTTGATTCATCATTTTGATTCATGCATAATCTAATTTTCAATGTGGAGTTACAACTTAACTCAGCGATCTGTAATTACATAACTTACAGTGGAAATTGCATGCAGTTATACAAAAAATATATTGTATTTGTTAAAGGGATAGTTCACCCCTAAAATGACTTTTTTTCTAATCGATAACACACCCCATGGAGACTTGAATTCATGGATATTTTTTAGTTTTTGTCGCATTCCTAAGGCAATAGTTTGATGACCGGCGGCGGCTCCGGTAACAGACTCAAAAGTGTCAATTAGCATATTTCCACCGGTCATCAAATTATCTCCATGAATTCAAGGCTTCATGGGGTGTGTGATTGATAGAAAATAAGTCATATTTTGGGTGACCTATCCCTTAAACCATTTAGACCGGGAAAGAATCCTGTGTCATTTTTAGATTTCTTTGGCTATTCAAAACAATTGTAGATTTACAAGCTCATGAGCTTGTAAATCTACAATTTAATTTTTTGAAAAATCGCGGCACTCGGTGCCGCGCTATGAGCTTGTAGATCTTCTATTTTTGAATAGCCAAACAAATCTAAAAATGACACGAGATGCGTCCCCTGACTGAATGGGTTAAGATCCTTATACGTGACCAATGTTTTTAGCTTAAAAAAATGTAAATTAATTTCCTCTCTGCATAGTCTGAGCATTTTATAGCTGTCCTGGCAGCTGTTGAGGGAAGTATTTGCCACAGTGCAGGAATAGCTTTACCCAAACACGTTAAACTTTTTCCCACAATATGCCTGACTGTGGGAAACGCTTCTCTGTGCCGTCATTGAAAGTTTTGTGTGGCAAAAACACGTTTCCTTTTACAGTATCCATGTTGTTCTTTGGTATTTTACTTGTCAATGACTACTTACTTTACTTACAATGACTATGTCAGTCTTGTCGATTTCTCAATCATTGAGTCGACAAAGACAATGCAATCACAGGAGATACGTGATACAAGTCAGCTGTCACGTAATCATGGGAATTGTGTTTGTTACATGCCACAAGGAAATCTTCCTTGTGGGTTTTGGTTAGCTTATATACCCGTACATCCTGCTGGGAGAGAACATTGAAATTGTATGAATGGATGTATTATTGATTGTATTTTTCTGTATGGTTCTGCCGAGATGCGCACAAAATCAGTTTTTTGAAAAAACTTATGTTGCTATAATATCAGTGGTTCTCAAACCTTTTTTTCATGTCAAGGACCCCCGAAATGATATGTATTTGGCCGCGGACCCCCCATCTCAAAGATATTTTGTTCCAGGGACCCCCAGAAGCAACGATTTGAGTTACAAATGCTTGCATAAAAAATGTTTTTGCACAAAGATTTGCACAAACCAAGATCTTTCAAAAATAGCAGATCTACAAGCTCGTAGCGTGGTACTCGGTGCCGCGCTATGAGCTTGTAGATCTGCTATTTTTGATTAGCCAAAGTATAAAATAATGGTTATAGCTAAAAATCTAAAATGACACAGATGCGTTCCCGATCTTAACGGCTCAAAGAAGAATCAACGTTAAGATGCGTTAGCTCAACACTGTGAAAACCAATCCTGTCTAGAATGGTCTCATCTCCTCTGATTGCCCCGGGCCTTTTCACTGAGTGAGTGAGCGAGCGCCAGCAGCCATATAGTAAGCCTTTGAGCCTTAAAAGACAGAGCAGTAGCAAAGCAGTGTGGCTGTGGAGCTCGTGGCCTTGCAATCAAGTTAACACTTGGAATGGAAATGGACAGTCCCCTTGTCCTGATTTCACCCTCCAAGGAAATTTGAGAGGGTGGCCATTCCACATAGGGCAGGTGTCACAACAGTACTGTAAGTGTGCACACACAGCTCACAATGTTAGACCATTACACAGTGCACGTCATTAGAAGGATCTCCTTAACTCTTTCAGACCGGGAACGCATCTGTGTGTCATTTTTAGATTTCTTTGGCTATTCAAAAATAGCAGATCTACAAGCTCATAGCGCGGCACTGAGTGCCGCGCTATGAGCTTGTACAGTAGATCTGCTATTTTTGGAGGAAATCGTGAACATTTCTACAAATGTCTTCTAAATCCTAACAGTTTTTTTGAAAAAATAAATGTTGCTATAATATCTGTGACCTCAAACTTTTTTCATGTCAAGGACCCCCAAAATGATATGTATTTGGTTGCGGACCCCCCCCCATCTCAAAATATGTTCTTCCAGGGACCACCCAGAAGCAAAGATTTGAGTTAAAAATGTATATATTCCAAGATTTGCCAAAAAAATAATCACAATTTTCGAAAATAGCAGATCTACAAGCTCATAGCGCGGCACTCGGTAAAAATGACACACAGATGCGTTCCCGGTCGTAATGGGTTAAGATAGGCCTCTCTTTCTGCTAGCCACCCTGTGACACAGGGCAGAGGCTTACGCACAGTAGAACAGTCACTGGTTTCACTGGTTTCACTGGTTTCACTGCAGTCTATAATTTTAAAGGACTGACATCAGGGCTCAACTATAAGGCACCCATCCATCATTTGGTTCTGATATCGTGGCCAACGGTGGGGTTGTTAGTTGCTACTACTGTGTGTGTGCAACTTATGTTTCATGGTATCATTTTGTACCCCCAGGATACTACGATACTGCACCTGTGGACTGAGGTAATGCTTGGGGCAACAAAAACGAGAACTGGGTGCGTCAGTATAGAGAACAAACTCAAGCAGTCTGCAGTAGAGATACCCGTAACATGTCCCTGGACTAGAAAGAAAGAGAAAAGAAAACAGTCCACATGCTGAGATCAATATTGTCTTCAATTAAAAACATCTGTGATGTCAAAACAGTGTTCATGTGCAATACAAAATTTCAATAAGGGAATTTAAAAAGAAACAAAGTTTTCTGTCCTTGACTATGAATCAGTGCTATTCAAGAAAGAAAGAAATCCATATCCAGGCACTCAGAGTAGGATTTTAAAGTGCAAATCCCAACAGTATTCTGAAAAAATATATGTTTCTATATCAGTGGTTCTCAAACTTTTTCATGTCAAGGACCCCTAAAATTATATTTATTTGGCCGCCGACCCCCATCTCAAAATATATTGTTCCAGGGACCACCCAGAAGCAAAGATTGGAGTTAAAAATGTTCGCTTTAAAACAATATATATTCAAAGATTTGCACACATTTTCATAATTTTTCAAAAATAGCCAAAGTGTAAAATAATGCTTTTTAGCTCAAATCAAAAAGTGACACAGATGCGTTCCAGGTCTTAATGGGTTAAAACACTTGTTGGTGTGTGACATCGGAATAATTTGGCTGTAGACTCCGTGGTGTGTGACAGGTACTTCAGCTATACGGGTAGATGTTTATCATAAACATCAACGTAAGGCTCAAGTCAGCCATATCCTACAATAATAAAAAACGTCACGTGACATGATGATGTACTGCAGGTAATAGGTATTGCGTTATCGTGTGAATTCACTTCACACTTCCACGCAACACCACCAACACCTCAGTCTAGAATATAGAACGTATTCATCACATTCTCTTCACGCTTGTTGCATTTCTGTGTCTCGACACTGACAGTGCAGTGTCTTCATCTTCACCTCTCTCTGCAACTCCACTGATGTAATCACAGCTTGAAGATGGAACTGCAAGCCTGTGTCTGTCAATTGTGAAGAAAAATCAATGGAATGAACACTACAATGCTCTCCGGTTCTCCGTCTATGGGTCTGACTCACTCAACCCATTAAGGCCTGCAGGCCGATTCTACAAATGCCTTCTAAACCTAGTAATTCAACATTTTTCAAACCCTTTCACGGTTTTTCACTAAGTGTCCATCGATTAGTCACCCCATGGAGACTTGTATATCTGCTATTTTTGAATAGCCAACGCTAAAATCTGAAATGACACAGATGCTTTCCCGGTTTTAAATGGGTTAAAGGGACACTTTGCAGATTTTGAGCCCAAATCCCATTGTCCTCTTGTGAGGATATCATATATACAGGGGTGCACATAACTGGTGCGCAGGTGCGCATGCGCACCTAAAATAAAAAATGCGCACCACATAAGGCGACGCGAGGCGCTTTTGCGCACCAACAGCTGGGACAGGAATTTCCAAGCTTTTAATTTTTAGCAAAACTAAAAAATAAAAGCCTGGAGATCGAGGCTAGGAATTTACTTCCTGAAGCCACACTCACACAATCACTCTAAAGCACCCGTCGGCCCCATGTACAGCCATTAGGCACAGGGGTAGAGATATGACTCGCGTCGCCTCGCATCGCCTCGCATTGCCTCGCTGAGTGCACGCAGCCAGCAGCGGCTGTTAGAGGCACTCGTCACCGATGATGAACGCACCGTAATGGTGCAAAATATGCCGTGAACGTCCCAATCTGGCGGATAAAATCAGCGCAGCAGCACAGGGCACGAACCTTGGGGGCTTTATCTAACAGCGTGAGAAAAAAAAAAACGGCGAAAATCGGCGGAATTTAGAAGCAGAGCGTCCTTTTTTTTTCTCCCCCCCCCCGTTGACAAAACTGTCCGGTGGGCACCGTGCTGTAGGAAGCCAAACCAAAATAAGTTATTCTCTTATGTACCTATACACAAGATGTAACAATAAAGTACAACCTTGAACTTGGCTTGAACCTTAAAGTTTTGAGGAAAAAAGTACCTTATGTCTTCTGTATATTCTGAGGACGTGTACACACCCATGATGTCAAAATAATGAGTCATTTCGTTTCGCATCATCGGACGTAGGTCTGAGTGACCTGTTCGGGCCCGGCCGTCTGTGAAACAGCACCAGAGCCAGAGCCAGACACTTCTGCATTTTGCGGGAGAAATACACGGAAGCAATTTTTTTTTCACACTGTCAAAATGAACTCCTCACATCAGAACTATGGGATTCTGCCACGTTTCCCCATTAAGACCTGGAACGCATCTGTGTCACTTTTTGATTTGAGTTAAAAAGCATTATTTCACACTTTGGCTATTCAAAAATAGCAGATCTACAAGCTTGTAGATCTGCTATTTTTGAAAAAACGTGAAAATGTGTGCAAATCTTTGAATTTATATTGTTTTAAAGCGAACATTTTTAACTCAAATCTTTGCTTCTGGGGGTTCCTGGAACAAGATGGAGGTCCGCGACCAAACACATATCATTGTGGGGGTCCTTGACATGAAAAAGTTTGAGCACCACTGATATAGAAACATAAGTTTTTTTCAGAATACTGTTGGGAATTAGAAGACATTTGTAGAATCGGCTTCAGGTCTTAATGGGTTAAGAAGCTACTGTGGGCTCACTTATCAGGGCCTCGCTGCATTATTGAGCCTCTACTCGGCTTCAGCAGGCCAGTGCTAATCTCTGTAGTCTGGACCGTAATAAAGAGCCCAGTCGGACAGGACAGGTCAAGATTTACTTCCTCCCCTGTGGATGTGAATCTCCTAAAGCGCTTAGAAAAGGGATCAGCTAGTTTGGTTAGAAAACTAAAAACATATAATCGGTATCTGATTTCTACCGGATGCACATTGTGCAACCTTGTCCAAAATTGGGAAGATAAAGAACCTTTTTCATTAGTCACTACAGTGACTGTGTCAGTCTTGCAGATTTTGTCTCGATTTCTCAATCATTGAGTTACTTAGACAATGCAATCACAGGAGATACGTGATACAAGTCAGCTGTCATGTAATCATGGGAATTGTGTTTGGTACATGCAGATTTCCTGGTTTTGATTAGCCTAAATTGAGTTCTCTCCCAGCAGGATGTACGGTATGATCGTGCATCCTGCTGGGAGAGAACTCAATTTCGCAGCAACGTTGTTAAGCAAGAATCTCAATGCATATATGAATAAAGTACAGGCAATTAATGACATTTTGTCCAAGGCTATAGGGAAGTTTGCCATGCTCTATTGGACACGATCACCCAGGCATCATATGACCCTGTTCTCTTCTTGAATTCTTCTTTGTTTTTTCAATTCTCCCCAGTTTAGTCCTTGCCAATTCCCCCATGTATATAGTTTGTCCATGCCAACCCATTCTTGTAGTTCCTCCTGACCAACAAGTAAGCCAAAAGATTTAGCCACATCACGGCTCTTCCAATACACATCAGTAGTAGGGTTGTTCGGATAACCATACCAGTATCGGAAAAGCTGCCGATACTGCCCTAAAATGCTGGTATGTTGGTATCGGTGAGTATGCCAGTGTATGCCATTCCCATAACACATCATTTATCACATGATGATGTCATTTACAGTATTCAATTATTTTGTATGCTTCAGTTCTCAAACCTTTTCATTTCAAGGACCCCCATAACTCTGAGAGTGTACAAATGGACCCGTGAGGGTCCATTTGGTTCCATTTGTGCACTCCCAGAGAGAGTTACAGACCTGTAAGGGTCCATTTGGAACCCCATCAAGGAACCCTGAGAGTCCCTGGCCTGGACCCCACTTTGAGAAACACTGTCCTAGATATCATTTTTTGAGTGGTGCCGAAGGCAACCACTCCTATACGTGGCTTTGTCTGAGTGTCCGTATGTCTGTATGTCCGTGTGTCCACCAAGCTAACATTGGTCAAGCATCACGTGACACGTGACAATATGTTGAAAGGGTGTGCTTTGATTGGCTAGCGAGACGCATGACGATATAGAGCCCTATAAATAGGTGTGTCACTTTGAAACATTGTTTACATGTTTCAAAGTGACATCAGTGCCATCAGCCAAGCTAACATTGGACATGTTAGCTTGGCTGATTGAACATGTTAGCCAAGCTAAGCAAGGCACCACTCACTTCACACAGGGTGTGATTTTTAGCGGCGCTAGCCGCTCTATACCTTTAGGTATAGAGCGGATCCTGTTAGCGGCGCTAGCGCTGCTCTATACCTGACTTTGTCCGTGTTCACCGTCAACGTTCTGATTGGTCAGACACGTCAACAAAGTGATTGGTCAAGCTTCACGTGACACGTGGCTATGAACACATTATAAACACATATCGATGACAAAATGTATCAAAGGCGCCGCTACCTTCACACAGGGTGTGATTTTTTGAATTACACACTGTTCCGATCGGTACTCGGTATTGACCGAAACGCAAGTTATGGGGATCGGTATCGGGAAGGAAAAATCTCTAGAAGTCATCAGTCACTTTTCACCAGACACTGAGCGTATGTATACCGCATGAAGAGGAACACGCTCTCTGTCCCATGTTCTGCTCCCAGCTGAACTGGTTCCCCCCACCAACCTGTGGGAGTCGCAATTGGAGCGACAGAGAATGGCCTCCCCTGCCTGGGTTCCCGGGATTCTTTAAAAGGTAGCTCTCCAGGAAACACACGACTCTACAGATTTACTACAGGCTGGCAGTCGAATGAAGTCAGGAGATCAGTTGGTTGGAACTAAGGGGTGAAAAATAAGTTGCTGAATGCACCTGAGAGCCGACACCGACAGACATGCTACTACGGCGCTAAAAATAGCGTATGGCTTGGTGTCTTTTTCAACAACAAGCCCGCTGCTATCCAATGGTCCAAAGGCTTCCCTACAACTTGCGAGTTGCGACCCGACGCGACAGTGTACCCACCGCCCGATCAACAGCAGATTTTCGGCAACAGAAGCTTTCCAACGCTTACCGCCGCTGACGTTGGTGCGGTGGAGAGCTACCTTTAGATGTGTAATACATCGGAGGACAAAAAAATATGATTTTGCTGCAATGAACGTAAAAGGTATCACGCGACAGTACAATGACAATGCCCGATCAATTTCCTCACACGTAGTTTGGGGTTCAGGGGAAGGGAATTGTGAACTCAAAAACCAAGCTTGAGGAATCTTAGAGGCCGATTTTACAAATGCCTTCTAAACCAGTAGCTCTCAAACTTTTTCGTGCCAAGGACCTCCAAAATGTCTTAGTATTTGGCTGCGGACCCCCATCTGAAAATGTGTTGTGCCAGGAACCCACCAGAAGAGAAGATTTATGTTAAAAGAAATGAAAATGATTCAATAATGATGTACAAGCTTTCAGCTTGTACATGCTGCTATTTTTGAGTTGAGAAACCACTGTTCTAAACCAATGTTCTAAATCCTAAGAGTTTTCTGGAAAAACATACGTTGCTATAGGCTATATGTAGCCAAAATCTAAAATGACAGACAGATGCTTTCCCGGTTTTAATGCATAAGAAATGATCATGTCTTCAGTTCAGACTGCAGACCACTTTGCGTGAGCAATCGTTTCCATATTATTGCCTTTCATGCCGGTGTTAACAGAAACAGGAGAGCCTGCTGAGGCTGGAAATGTATTGAACATCTCTCCAATGGCCATAATATAGGTGAGCTCACACTGTGACTGTCTTGCTTTTCCGACCACACCAGCAAGAATCGAGCTCTCAGAAAAAGGGGGGGGGGGGGGGGGGGGGTAGAATCAATGCTGTGTGAGCTGTGCTGAGTCAAGCTGCATGGATAATGTCTGTGGACTGACCAGTGACCACAGGCAAGAGTTACATAATATCAAATATACACTTTTGTTCCCCCTCCCTTCAAACCGCTCTGTAATTTGCCGAAAAAATAAACATGAGTCAATGATACCATGTGCAGACCATGTGATGCTCTTGATTTAAGATAAATACAACAAAATAAACATGTGAGTCAATGATACCATGATTTACAGACCATGTGATGCTCTTGATTTAGGAGGAAATATACAACAAAATGCAGAGCGCTGTCTATGCTGACCTTTCACCCACTGGATGAACTTACTGTAACTCAGCATTCATGCTCACTCCAAGCCTGCAGTTCAACACGAGCATGTGCGTTTTTTTGGGTGCCAGTTCTTCCTTGGCCTAAACTGTGAGTGTGTGTGCAAAGTTTCACGCCAATTGGACACGATTAGCGTTCATGATTTGTGGAATTTGGGGAAAAACTAGCCACTCCCGCAAACTTTGAAAGCCAATAATAGCCAATCAGAATGGAATCTGAAACACCCGACAGATACAACTAGATCACATGACTACAGAGCTAAAGGTGTACCAATGTATTTGAGTTGTGGACAAAATCTGTACGAATAGTAGCAAAACCTGTGTTTTACAAAAGAAATGCAAAATGAATGCAGAAAATCCTGTCAGGCAGAAATGGGCCTGGCCTACATGGGGAGTTGGGTCATGGTCAAAGGAATCCAGGGACTTTTTTTATTGCATGACCTAGGGTTCAAGGGTTATAGCCCAAAACATGAGTCGGGCCTGTTAATAGCACCAACATTGATTTGAAACATTTAGGGAGGGTTCTCCCTTGCGGAGTGGTTAGTGAGCCTGCCTGGGCAGCCACAAATGTTGTCCCCGACTCCCTGAGCAAGACTCTTAACCCCTAATTGCTCCCAGAGTGCCGTAGAATGACGCTCACTGCTCCTAGTAGTAAAAGGATGGGTAACTGCAGAGGACAAATTTCACGTATGTGTGCAAATATACAGTGACGAAAACACCCCAAGAAGTGGGGACTGAATTATTTTGTCTACTGGGAGTGTGCATGCAAAGTTTCACAGTGCCACGAGATTAGCTGCTCACAGATGGATGGACAGACTCACACGACAGAAGCGAAAACATAATCCCTCCTCGCCTTCGGCCCTTCCGGCCTGGCAGGGATGAAAAGAAACATACAATACATACAGTACTATGGCCGATGATGGTCTAATCAATGTGTGGAAAAACACAGGGTTATGGGTGGCCTTCTGTCTGTGTGTGTGTGTGTGTGTGTGTGTGTGTGTGTGTGTGTGTGTGTGTGTGTGTGTGTGTGTGTGTGTGTGTGTGTGTGTGTGTGTCAGACAGGGGCTGAGGGTGCGGGTGAGGTCATGTGGTGGCTGGCTGGCTGGCTGCTGGCTGTGTGTGGAGGCTCGCCTCGCCTCCGTGTGTAAATGAGAGATAACCTTCAACTTACATTCTGTCTTTATTATCGAGCTCTGTGCGTGGAGGAGGCGACAACCGCTTCATAACCACCATATAGACCTATGTTTACTCTCTCAGATTACCATGAATGTTTGCTTTGCATGTTTGATGTGTAACACATAAACACATCAAAAGGCAAAGCAGTGATTCACTTTCGACCACATCATGTTCAAAATGTGATTTATAGCTTTTCCACTGCATGGTGCACAGCACTGACTGAGCAGACACATTCAAGACAAATATTAGAAATGTAAACAGCATTTGCTAAGTTGATGAGCAATATCTAGGTGTATAATATGATATCTGCGGTTGCTGCTGCTGTTGCTACGACACCTACAACACAAATCATAGGCATAATAACGGTTACGTTACGCCCACCACCATGTGAGTAAAATGACAGTGCATGAATTCAAACTAGGCCAGGGGTCTTCAACAGGGGGTCCGGGACCCCTAGGGGGTCCTCAGAGCTACTATAGGGGGTCCACCAATATAGAGTAGGGGGTCCCTGCTTCATCTCTCTCTCAGCTAAGGGGTCCTTGGCCTGAAAACGTTGAAGACCCCTGGACTAGGCTATAATCTACACCACGGTTTCTGTAGTATAGCGATAAGATCACCAGATATGGTTGGTGTACAGTTACTAACACGTATTGGGGTGGGAGGGGGGCCATCCATTCCCTCTCTCTCTCTCTCCTGGCCTGGCTCCAGCCTACCACCACACAGACACCATAATAATAACAACACTAGAATGACAATCATCTGATCCAATGGGCTGCATGCGCTTTATTAATCGTTACAGCATTGTGCCTGTCATCATCCTTGCTTCCCCCTAGGGGCCTGTCATAAAAGGCCAGGGGCTATTTAAACACACATGGGGCGCAGGCACACAGGCAGCAGCGCAGACACAAATCATCCGTGTATACCCAACCGCACACACACACACACACACACACACACACACACACACACACACACACACACGACTACTAACCTGTTCTTTTCTCTTCTGCCAGCGGCCGCACGGGCTCTCCTCCAAGATCTCGCTCTCATCCTCGCTCTCCTCCTCCTTCCCCTCGGACCCTGAGTTCCTCTCCGGGACGGACATAGTCATCGTATTAGTATTAGTATCCTCGTTGTTTTGGTGGTGTTGTTGTCGTATTAGATAGCGTGGCGGTGTGTGTGTGTGTGTGTGTGTGTGTGTGTGTGTGTGTGTGTGTGTGTGTGTGTGTGTGTGTGTGTGTGTGTGTGTGTGTGTGTGTGTGTGTGTGTACGGGGCGCAGACAGAGTAGACTGTCTAGCTCTGCTGCACACTAGGGCGGCGAGGCGAGGGCGCGACGCGACGCCGCTGAATGAAGGGTCCTCCCCAGGCGACCCGACCACCAGTCAGTCCTCCTGTCGTTCTAGCCGTTGCCTTGCCTTCCTTAGAGCTCAAAACATGTTCATGAGTTGATATCTGCTGCTCCAGCCAGACCTAAAAACGGCCCTTCAGACACTGTCTGTCTGTCTGTCTGTCTGCTGTCTCTCTCTGCACGAGCGGCGAGGCGCGGCGCGCAGGGTGAACAGGGTCCTCCAGAGAGAGACGACACACTAGTCAGTCCGTTCAGCCTTAAAAAAAAGCCGTTGGCGCTCAAAACATCTTTGCAGAGAAAATTGAGTTGATATATATCTGCTCCTCCAGACCCTTTGAATTGCCTTTTTGCACAGGCAAAGTGAGGGGAAAATCACGCCCTCCCCTGCAAAGGGAAAAACTAATTCACCAGACCTCAAATAATCCTAAATCCAGCGCGGTTTACATCGCAAATGTCGTGAGAAGCGGCAGCAGAGAGAGAGAGGGGAAATGAGTCCAGACCTCAGGCGACCTAAACACTGCTGCGTGCAGAAATAGATTGCGAAATGTTTTTGTTGTTATGGTGCTGCTATGGTCCCATTCACACAGAACACAGAGCGAAAAGGGTTCTGTGAAATAAACGCCCGCTTCGTGAGTCAGTAAACCCAGCCGTCCGTCCTCTTCCTTCCTCATGCAGCCTCTCATTGATGGAAGTGGTTTTATTTTAGCTCATCTGCCATTCTGTGTGTCTGTCTGTCGCTCTGACTGACTGCTACCTCCCTCAATAACAGTGGGTTCCTGCCTGCCAGGCTTCAGTGTGCGCAGACAGATAGATACCGTAAACCGTCTAACATCCGCGCAGCATCTGATCTGCGTCGCATGCAACGGATGCAAGCAGCAAGCCAAGCATACATAGATAGGGGCCCGTTATCTCTCTCTCTCTCTCTCTCTCTCTCTCTCTCTCTCTCTCTCTCTCTCTCTCTCTCTCTCTCTCTCTCTCTCTCTCTCTCTCTTAGTTACTAGTTACTTTTCAGATATAAATGATGATATTATAAAACATATATTAACCACTTTAGCCCTATGTTATACATAGGCTATTTGAAAATAGCAGATCTACAAGCTCACAACAACACGTCATATCGCGAGGCGTTGTGAGCTTGTAGATCTGCTATTTTCAAACATTTTAGTACTTTTACCTTTGGTACTTTAAGTATATTTTGATGCCAATACTTTTGTGCTTTTACGTAACATTTTGAACACAGGCCTTTTACTTGTAACAGAGTATTTCTACATTGCAGTATTGATACTTTTACTTAAGTAGAAAATGTGAGTACTTTTTCCACCACTGCTACTGGGTGATATTCTTATTGTCTCCGCCAGGCCGAAAGGCATGGCCGAGACTATGTTTTGCTTTTGCACTCCCACACATTATTTGATATTACTTCATTTTATCCATACATCACGCAAATCGTTACACAGTATCTCTATAGTCATGTGATCAACATGGATCTGTCCGATGTTCCATATTCCATCCTGATTGGCTAAGATTGGCTTCAAAAGTTTGCAGGATTACAAAATGCCTGAAATCATGAACATAGTGTGCTATTTCAGTGACATTTTGCACGCACATACCCTATAGGCTGAGGAAGAAATTACACTTTCACATTGGCCTGTTAAAGCGCCACCAGCAGGTTAACTTTTGCAAAACACCTCAAATCATGAATGCAGCATCCAATTGCCATGAAAGGCCTAAGAAGAAATGGCAACCTTTTCACATTGGCCTATAATAGCGCCACCAGTAGGCCACAATAACCTACCTGACCTGGTGGAGACCTGCTCCGAGGAACACTTTTTCAAATTGTATTATGAAAACACTATGATTTATCTCCTTTATGTGGCCAGCAGGAATAAATTGTTTTTATAAGAGAGTGTGTGTGTGTGTGTGTGTGTGTGTGTGTGTGTGTGTGTGTGTGTGTGTGTGTGTGTGTGTGTGTGTGTGTGTGTGTGTGTGTGTGTGTGTGTGTGTGTGTGTGTGTGTGTGTGACATACCCTTGGTGGGGTACCCACCTAGGGTATGTCTCACAATTATTTGCAAACTTTAGTTATAATTGACACAGGAAGAACATGCAAACTCCACACTGTGGAGTTTGCATGTTCTCCCTGTGTCCCCTAGGGTGGGTACCTTAAAAAAAAGGTCTCTACACTGCCTCCCCATGGTCAACCAGGGCGCCTGATGGAGGGGAAAGGAACTGGCTGAAATAATGTGTTCCTTCCATGTGCTACGTCCTACCGGGGAAACTCCCCCCTGCCAGGTGATAAGAAGCAACCTGCTCACTCCTCATGCATTGAAGGAAGCATGAGCTCAGTTCGAGGCTCTCCCCAGGCTGGCAGAGGGAGAGTAGCGCCCAGGATTACAGCTTAGGCAATTGGCACTGGGTGAAAAAATGGGTAGCAAAAATCGTTAAGTAACATTTAAGTTAGTAGTAATAAAAAATATATCCCATGAAAATGTTGGGTGTTTCTGAATGGATTTTCCATCCAATCTCTGCCACCAACCACCACAATGCATCATGAAACTGCTCTTCAGGCAGCAGTCATGGAAAACTGATTGTAATAAAATAAAGTGCCAGTGTTTGCAGTTATTGTGTGAACTTGACCTGCAGTCCTGGAAGGCTTGTCCTGTTCATTATAAATAGCTCTGTGTGTGTGTGTGTGTGTGTGTGTGTGTGTGTGTGTGTGTGTGTGTGTGTGTGTGTGTGTGTGTGTGTGTGTGTGTGTGTGTGTGTGTGTGTGTGTGTGTGTGTGCGCGCGCACGTGTGTGTGTGTAGTCAAAATGATTGTACAACTTATCATACACAGGGAAATTCAATGTATAATATAGCCTAACATACAAAATGTAGTTTTACAAAGATATTTCAGGCTATTGCAATACTTAATATAATATAAGTCATATTCTATGGCAATAATGTTGTGGTGATTGCTTATCCAAACTATAATCCTGAGTCATGCATGCTTATCCAATCCTAAAAATATATTTGGCCTATATTGCAATAATAATAATGATATAAATATAAAATATTCTATGGCAAATCATGTCCAACAGTTTTGCCTCGGATTGTGGTCACTGCTTATCCAAACTGTATCATCATGAGTCATGCTTATCCAAACTGTTTCATGAGTCATGTTTTAATGGCCAAAACGCAGTGGCCAAACAGTCTTTGCACCATTTTGCGCCAAGCCCTGTATCAATACGGTACTTGTTATTTTTCTCAGTATCAGCCTTAGAGATATACATTAATATATCTAGAGAGCGGACTGCCCCGCCCCCACCTATTCATTTCAATGAAAGTTGCTCACAGGCGCATGAAGCACTCGGAAGTACCTCTACTCCAATATTGGAGCCAATGGAGCAGGCGCACTAGCATTTCAGACGGTAGACGCACGCGCAGTTGCGTTTTACGTGGGCAAATCCTGTAATCTCGGATTTGACCACCAGGTAACGGCAGCTTTACTGTTCTCACCAACGGTTCCGGGAGCTCGGTATCAACACGAGATTTATGAGAAAGACAGATGCGTTTGCTGGGATGCCAATATGCCATCTAGTGGTCATGACATGTACTTACAGTGTGTTCAACAGACAGCAGTGGTGGAAGAAGTATTATATTATAATATTTATTTCACTTAGGTATTAAGTATCAAAACTGCAGTGTAGAAATAGTTCAGAATTCAAGTATCAAAATGTACTTTAAAAGTACCAAAAGTAGAAAGTACTCATTATGCAGAATGTCCCATTTCCCAAGTTTTCCAATGTATAAAATATATTAAAACATCTTTTGAAATATTTTTTAGACTGTCTTTTCAAATGGCCGAAATGTATAGAGTTTAAGTGGGTAATGTATGTTTTGTATATTAATAATCAAAATCTACAAAGTAACTAGTAACTAAAGTTTGCAAATAATTGTAGTGGAGTAAAAGTACAATATTTGTCCCTGAGATGTAGTGGGGTAGAAGTAAAAGTACTGAAAACTGGAAATACTCCGGTAAAGTAAAAATATCTCAAAATTGTAAGTACAGTATTGAGTAAATGTTCTTAGCTTACTTTACACCACTGACAAAAAGTCATGATATTGCATGGATTCAGTTTTGCAGTGGTGGACAAAGTACTCAACCTGAGAGTACTTGAGTCAAAGTACAGATACTCCTGGTCAAATATTACTCATCAACTACCAGTGAAAGTTTCTCAGTAAAATCTGTACTTGAGTTGTAGTACTGGAGCACTTTCTTGCAAAACATACAAAAGTATTCATAAGTACATGCTTTTAAATATACTTAAATATTCAAACGTACAAATTGCAAAGTACATGTTCTTAATGCATTGATACATTCTATTTGAGGCTTAGATTGTCCAGAAATCTTCAAATAATATGAATAATAGTGAAAGTAACACTGCTATTCATTCATGATGTAGGCCTATACCCTTCCTACCAATGTAGTGGAGTCAAAAGTAATAATATTTGTCAATATTTGTCTTTGAAATGTAGTGGAGTGAAAGTAATCCAAAAATCAAGTAAGGTAGGCACTACAGATACTAAAAATGTTTTGGCTACTTAAGTAACAGTAGACTAAAGTAAATGTTCTAGCTACTGTTCAGTGTCCACCATTACAATTTTGCAACAATAAGAGATGGGCCTATGATATTTAGTGCAATACATTTATAATCAAAAGATAACTTGCATATACTGAGCCACAGTAATATGCTTTGAGTCTTTTATCATTTACAACAGTGGTTCTCAAACTGAGGATTAGCTTAATGTGCAACATTGTTTTCTCACTCAACAGTAAACAAACCAACTCACACAGTATAAGTGTATACAGGGTATCTGCACACTTCTAAAGTTACAATTTAATGACTTTTAAGGCATTTGTAATGCCTCTAAAATGAATGAATTTAACATTGGCCAAATTGTCAAATATTACAGGCCGAAAAGGCGAGGCGTTGTGATCATGCAGATCAGCTATTTTCACAATGGAACCGAGTCAAACTAAATGTAAGGCCTCAACTTCTACAATTCCAAGTGCTTGTCAGGGTGGGGGGTCCCCAGTTCAAATATGATTATTTTGGGGGGTCGCAGCCTGAAAAAGTTGAGAACCAGAGGGAGCTCCACTGATCTCGTCCAACCCAGATTCGGCACAAACATGGGGTTAAATAAGTTAAATAGCTCCACTGCTATGCCACCAGAATGTAGGATGCCCTACCACCAGACATCAGAAAGTGTGACCCCCTACCCTCCTTCAAAACCGCCATAAAAGAGCACCTGTCTGCATTTTGTAAACGGTCCTATAGACAAGTCTTCTAAGGCTTAGAACCAGTGGTGGGAAAAGTACTCGAATGTTTTACTCAAGTAAAAGTACCAATACAATGTAGAAATACTCTGTTACAAGTAAAAGTCCGGAATTCAAAGTACTAAAATATTTGAAAATAGCAGATCTACAAGCTCACAACCCGTCGCTTGTATAAAAATCTATAAAATAGGGCTAAAGTGGTTAATTTGTGTTTCATAATATAATCATTTATATCTGAAAAGTGAATAGTAACTAAAGTTTTCAAATAATTGTAGTGGAGTAAAAGTACAATATTTGCCTCTGAGATGTAGTGGAGTAGAAGTCAAAGTATTGGAAATTGGATATAAGTAAAGTACAAATACCTCAAAATTGTACTTAAGTACAGTGCTTAAAGGGTAAGACCACTTTGGTAGAGGTTTGGGTTGTGTATTTACCTTGCCATGATGTAACTCCAAAGGTGGACAAGAAATCAAAAATAATTGCTCCATTGATTAGAAATTGATAATTCAAAATATGCTCCTCATTGACTTACATTGTACGGTAAAACAGCTCTCAAAGTCACTCTTTTAGCACGTAAACGAACATGAACAAAGCTGATTCAGACAATATAGAACATCACCAAACCCAGTACTGTTTGTTTTTTTAATAAAAATGTTAACTTCCTGCTGATTTTACTACTTGAAGATCCGGATCCGGATCCGCGAATCCAGTCCGGGTTTTCTTCTTAATGATTTTAGCTAAATCAACAGGAAGTTAACATTTTTATATAAAAAAACAAACAGTACTGGGTTTGGTGATGTTCTATATTGTCGGAATCAACTTTGTTTGCGTTTGATTATGTGCTAAAAGAGTGACTTTGAGAGCTGTTTTACAGTACAATGTAAGTCAATGAGGAGCATATTTTGAAGTATCAATTTCTAATCAATGGAGCAATTATTTTTAATTTCTTGTCCACCTTTGGAGTTACATCATGGCAAGGTAACTACACAACCCAAACCTCTACCAAAGTGGTCTTGCCCTTTAAGTATATTTCCTTAGTTACTTTCCACCACTGCTTAGAACATACGCGTGTGCGTGCGTGTATCTTTTGTAATATGATCTCATTTAAACATTTAAGTTAGACACTAAAAATAATATCCCATGAAAATGTTGGGTGTTTCTGAATGGATTTTCCATCCTCGCTCTGCCACCAACCACCACAATGCATCATGAAACTGCTCTTCAGGCAGCAGTCATGGAAAACTGATTGTAATAAAATAAAGTGCCAGTGTTTGCAGTTATTGTGTGAACTTGACCTCCTGCAGTCCTGGAAGGCTTGTCCTGTTTGTTCATTATAGATAGCTGTGTGTGTGTGTGTGTGTGTGTGTGTGTGTGTGTGTGTGTGTGTGTGTGTGTGTGTGTGTGTGTGTGTGTGTGTGTGTGTGTGCGTGTGTGCGTGTGTGTGTGTGTGTGTGTGTGTGTGTGTGTGTGGTTCTCAACCTGTGGGTTGGGACCCCACCACATGATTTTGGGGGGTGAAGACGTTTTAATACCTAACTGCCGGCACACACCAGACTTTTTTCGCACACACGCACACACGACGCACACACGCGCATATACGCACACGCGCACTTTTAGATCCAGTCCTATTTTAAAAGTCTGCGTATGTGCGACTCGCGTATCCGCGCGCCTGGTGTAGCCGCTATAATTGATAATCACTTGGATCTAAACAAACGCGCTGTACGCACCACGCATACGCTCGCTTTGAAAAGTCTGGTGTAGATCGGCCGTAAACAAAACTATACTATAAAGACTGGCTGATCGGGTATTTTCACAATATTTATCTGTGGAACAGAGTCAAACTAAATGTAATGTCTCAACTCTTACAATTCCAAGTGCTTGTCAGGGTGGGGGTGCCCTGTTCAAATATGATTATTTTGTGGGGTCTCGGCCTGAAAAGGTTGAGAACCACTGTTCTAAGCTTGACACCTGAAATGACCCCCCTCTCCCCCACGTTTTCTTACATATATATACATTTATTGCTAATAGTTTTGATGATTTCTTGTATGTTATCGTATGTCTTTAAATGTCACAATGAATTGAATACAAATGGTAATGGAAACAAGACCCTCAGGTTTTTTTGTGTTGTCCTTATAGCATCATTGTATAATCGTACCACTGTACTATCTGCAAACTGTTAATTAAGTATTCAATCAATCAATCAATCAATCAATCAATCAATCAATCAGAAGCACTGATTTACATAAGCAACATCAGCATCTGTGTGGAAGTCATCACCGGAAACTCAGTTCTATATAATCACAGATCCATAGTGATCAACCCCAGGGTTGATCACTATGGATCTGTGATTATAGAACTGTGGTGTGAGTCCTGCTTCTATTTTTAGCACTTCCACTGGTGTAGACTCTGCTTTGCCACCAATCCCTCTCATTGCTAATGAGATTTGCTGTGAGCACAATGGAGCTGTCTAGACAAGCTATGTGTTTGTCACACTGAAGAATGGCCTTTCAGAAATGGCTGTCCCCCAACAAGAGGGAGTTACAGTATAAGTGCTGCTCATCAATAGAGCTATTGAGCTCTTCCTGGGGAAACAATTTGCCACACCTCACTGTGTGGCAAATTGTCTTGTCGTGGAAAAACAGGCGCGTCACTTTCATTTTGTTTCTGTTTTTATCCGAAGCCCCCTACGATGATCAATGATGTTTATTTCAAGAATTTCTTTGGGCTTATCTGCCTTTGTTCTAGTATAGTGGAGAGAGACAGGAAACAGAGAGGAACGGGGAGTGACACGCAGCAAAGGTCATCAGGCTCGGGAATCGAACCTGTGACTCATTAGAGCCTATATGTGGTATGCGCCTTATCGAGTAGGGTGGCCATCAAAAAAACTAGTTAGAGGGAGCACTTGCTTTCTTTTAGTGATGAGGAGTACTGTAGTTAATCACTTAAACCCTATACTTATTGACAGGGGTCTGTAGATGGCCCCCTTCCTTTTTTCCGCTCTACACCAAAAATATTTTTGGCAGAATGTTCAATGTTATTGAACTATTGTGACAGAATGTGCAGAATATGGATGCTATAGGGTTGATGTTGCTAAAGCATTGGTTCCCCCGGGGGAGTATAAAAGGTTACAACTTTAACCTTTTATACTTTGGCTATTCAAAAATCGTGAAAATTAGTGCAAATCTTTGAATATATTTTAAACAAGCAAACATTTGTAACTCAAATCTTTGCTTCTGGGGGGTCCCTGGAACAAACTGTGCTAAAGAAGACGACAGCACGGGGTTGACATTTACCAATGCTGTTTATTGAGAGATTCAAATCACATACACCTTGTTTATCCAAGCCATGCAGGAGGAGGAGGAACAACAATGATCTCCTCCATCATTATGGCTGGTCTCAGGCAGGTTTCTACTTGAAGCCCTTGGACTGGGCCGAGGACCACACCTCCTCCCCGTCCCGCTCCATCACCATGGCGCCGTCGTTCCTCAGGTACATGTGGCACATCTTGAAGCCGCCGGTGGCCTGGGTCTTGGTCTGCCACATCGTCTTGTTGTCCTTCTTGTACATGACGAAGTTGGAGTCGTCCTGCATGCACATGCGCCAGGCGTCCCTCTGGCCACCCGTCTCCGAGGACCACATGGGCTTCCAGCCGTAGATGACAAAATTGCCGTCATCCTGGAAGAGTGGTTACAGTGGTGGAAAGTTACTAAGTGCATTTACTCAAGTACTGTACTTGAAGTAGGCCCACAGTCTTGAGGTAGCCTAAGTAAGCCTTTCCAAGCCATGAGGCCTGTAGGGCAGGAGCCTATATCTATTTGAGGTATTTTCTTACTTTACTGGAGTATTTCCAACTTTCTATACTTTTTACCTCTATTCCACTACATCTCAGAGGCAAATTTTGTACTTTTACTCCACTATACTTATATTTGAAAACTTTTGTTACAAGTTACTTTGTAGATTTAGATTATTATTACAAAACCACTTCAGACCTATATACTTTGGCGATTTGAAAATAGCCAATCTACAAGCTCACAACGCGTCGCTGTAGATCTGCTATTTTCAAAGGTTTTTTATACATCCTAATATACAATTGAGAGTGGCACGCATGCACGACGGTCGGTGTACGGTGTGCGGTGTACGGTCGGTCACATACGGGTCCTACCGAGCCGAGTGCAGCCGACTACAGCCGAGCGAAAACGAAGCGGAGGCCATTGAAATGTGTCCAACAGCTGGCAGCTGCCTCAGCGCTGCGACGCGGAGCCAGCTCGACGCAGCGACAGGGACACAGAGAGAGGGACACGGAGGGACCAACAAACACAAAACCCCGCGCAGCGGATAGACGGGAGGGGCACGGAGCGCCCCGAACCTCTAGTTTTATACATTTGAAAACCTGTGAAATGCAACCTTCTGCATAATGAGTACTTTTACTTTAGGTACTTTAAGTACATTTCGATGCCAATACTTTTGTACCAAGTACATTTTGAATACCGAACTTGTACTTGTAACAGATTATTTCCACAATAGGGTATTATTGTACTTTTTTTTTTTTTTTTTTTTTTAAGATTTTTTTTGTGGCTTTTTATAGCTTTATTGGGAGAGGGATAGTGAAAGTAGGCTGACAGGAAATGGGGAGAGAGATGGGGGAAGACACGCAGCAAAGGCCGTCGGGAACGGGACGCGAACCCGCGGCACGCTGTCTGTTAAGGGATTTCAACCAGGGTGCCTGGACCGCGACGCCACGGCCCAGGCCATTATTGTACATTTTTACTTAAGTAAAAAATTTGAGTACATCTTCCATCACTGCATGGTTGTACGTTTCTGCACAGGGTCTCAGTTGTAAATTTGCACAAGCAATAGTTATACATCAAGTTTTATGAGTTGATAAGACTATTATGTAAATCACGAGAGGCCTGCATATGGAAGATATGATTCCATGATGCTGCTGAGTGGACAAAATGGTCTCCCTTGGCCATTGGATCGTGTCAAAGTGACCGCAATGTCATGATTTATGTTCCCACAATGCTGACCTGGAAGAGAGCCTTCCACTCGTGGTTGTTGGATATGAGGTAGTCCCCCCTGCGGAGCTCATCATACTTGGACAAGTAGTTCCTGCTCATGATTCTGATAATAGATATAAAAGTGCAGAATATGCGCAAAGGGTTATTATTACGTAAAAACTAAAAATATCTGGAATGTTTCACAAAGGATGCAGCACATCCCTAAATCCAGTGGTGGAAAGTTACTAAGTACATGCACTTAAGTACAATTTTGAGGTATTTGTACTTTACTTGAGTATTTCCAATTTCCAATACTTTTACTTCTACTCCACTACATCTCAGAGGCAAATATTGTACTTTTACTCCACTACAATTATTTGAAAACTTTAGTTACAAGTTACTTTATAGATTTTGATTATTATTACAAAACATACATTAACCACTTCAACCCTATATACATTTCGGCCATTTGAAAATAGCCGACAAGCTCACAATGCGTCGCGATTGTGTGCTTGTAGATCTGCAATTTTCAAAAGATTTGTATACATTTGAAAACTTGACATTTTGCTTAATGAGTACTTTTACTTGTTGTTATTTAAGTACATTTTGATGCCAATACCTTTATACTTTTACCCAAGTACATTTTGAATTCTGGACTTATACTTGTAACAGAGTATGTCTACATTGCAGTATTGATACTTTCACCTAAGTACAAAATGTGAGTACTTTTTCCACCACTGCCTAAAACACAGAACAACTCAAAATAGACCAATGCATAAAGTAATGCTTTAAAAAAAAAACAGATTCCTCACAATCACAACTGGGCAGAATATAAACTAAAGGTCTATCATACGTTTCTCCCACTATATGGAGAGTACACAGAGACAAGCATTATACTGATTCTGTATACTCACAGGCTGATGCTGGAGTGGACCCAGAGAGAAGATGCTGAAGATGGATCTTTTGGGTAAAGTGTACTCCTCTCCCAAAAAACTCGCTCTTTTATAGGAAGGGAGACAGAATAAAGGAGATAACTGAAACCCTCTGACAGTTATTCAGAATTTGTGAGGAATTGCATTACTGTGTGATTGATGATACAATTCATGACCCAGTTTCCCCTGAATCAACCGTTCTAGTGAGATGGAACATTGGAGGAATGAGTGCGTTCAGTTCAAACACTGATGCTTTTTGCTGCGTTTATTTTTCAGGATTTCAGGATAAGGGAGTAACAGTTGTCTAATAGCTGCTAGCACTACTTTTATCTTTATTTTTTATTTCATCTTTATTTTTAGAACGATCACATAGCACACACATCCTTACTCATACATACCCAATGAAAACTATAGTATTTATGTAAATAAAAAGCAACAGCTGTGTAGCTGTTGCTGTAGATTTGTGATGGGATCCTGTCACTTGTTGGACCATACTTCCTTCGGGGTCAGCCCGGTATTCCCTCAGAACCTATGAATTTGTAATCAATCCCAATTTCTGAGAGTGCTCCCTGACCCTGAGCATCACAGGGCCGGTTCTTCCATCATCATCTCTACTCAATTTTGATGCTTGGGGCAGAAAGAAGCCCAAGAAGGCCTCTCTATAGGGGCAGCCTTTTGCACCATGTTGACTCAATACCTTTTGCAATACCGTATTGACAGCAAAGGAATGTGGACCTGCGGAACATGACCACTCAAAAATGTTGGCATTGAAACCAAGGCGGGCTCCCAAAAAGCGGCCTTGCGTCGATGCTGTCGACTCAGTACCGTCCAAGTTGCATACCGATTACAGTTGCATACAGGGACCGCGTTCTGTTGTTGCCAACATGGTATGCAAAATGTGACGCTGAAAATAGCTATTTTTTTTATGAGTGGCACATTGCAGTGTTGTGTTGGGGTTACACGAATAACGCATTACATAATAATATCACTTTCATGATGAACAAATTGAGTCATTTGATAACTATGTCAAGCAACATTACTAGAAACTGTTGCCAACTAATGCCATTTTTTTTTTGCTATTTATTTATTTATTTTTCATAAATACCCTGCTATTTGCATTTAGCTACTGACATCTATGTAGGCCCTACATAGATGGCTCTTAAAATATAATCTTAATACCAATTATTCTGACATTCTCCTCTATCGCATGTTGCCTACCCTCTTCCATTTAATAGTCCTAGTCCTTTTGCACTTCATGTGAGGGTGCTTTATGAAAGTAATGTAAAAGTAATTCAAAAGTAATATAATGCATTACTTAGTAGCATACCATACCTAAATATACCTAAATAATATGTTTACCATACCTAAATGTACCTAAATAATATGTTTTTATAGCAAGTAATTTCCACCACAACACTGGTTGCACAACACTTTTGCAGAAGCATAAATTACGCTTCGCTTGCCTTCATCAATCAATTTTTATCACCGTTATCACAACTTCCCTATGGGGCTTTTTATAGAAGGTAACTAACCGGGCAATCTGGAATTGAACCCAAGACATTGCAGTTATGTGGTTGACACATTAACCGATTGAGCCACACTACCAGCATGCCCAAACCGCCTGACGATTTGAGCACATGCAGCTCAGTAGGCTAATCCACACATGAATGTAGTGGCTGTATCAGGTTCTTTGGTTCTCTCTCCAGAGACAGAAGTGCCAGCAGTTTGTGATAAACTACTGTGTCTGGGTAATCACCTTTGGGTGTCATCAAAGGCTGAGATTCAGCACCTGGCATGATTACAGGGCCATGATTCTAAACTGTGGTGAAATGTGACTGGTTGACTTATTTAACCCATTAAGACCAGGAAAGCATCTGTCGTTTTAGATTTTAACCACTTTAACCATTATCTTATACTTTGTCTATTCAAATATAGCAGATCTACAAGCTCATAGCGCGGCAATGAGCTTGTAGATCTGCTATTATTTGAAAAATCATGAAAATGTGTGCAAATCTTTGAATATATATATTTTTTAAAGCAAATGTGTACTCAAATTTTTGCTTCTGGGGGATTCTACAAATGTCTTTGAAAAACGTATGTTTTTATATCAGTGGTTCTCAAACCTTTTCATGTCAAGGACCCCCAAAATTATATGTATTTGGCCGCGGACCCCCATCTGAAAATATGTTGTTCCAGGGACCCCCAGAAGCAAAGATTTGATTAAAACATGTTCCCTTTAGAAATATATATATTCACATATTTGCACTTAATGTTCACGAAAAAAAAATAGCAGATCTACAAGCTAATACAAGCATACAAGCTTGTAGATCTGCTATTTTTGAATAGCCAAAGACATCTTAAAATGACACAGATGCTTTCCCGGTCTTACTGGATTAATATAGAGAGCTGTGTGGAGTTGCCTATGCATTTTATACACAGATTATTACATTACGGGACAGAAGAAAGGCAGACAGCTGTAGTCATTTCACTTTGATTCACATTTCACAAGAAGATCAGATCTGTTTTTCAACTCAATAGACAAGAAAGGTTCTGACATGTTCTCTCAGGATAACAGATTTGCGGCGTCCTTAATCTAATTTCTAAAATGTAATTACTGAAGACCAGAAGCAGTGTGCTGTCATTTCAACTTCATTTTCAACCTCATTGTCATGTGTTTTAATGACACAAGGAAATACTTGTTCTCTGGCTCTCTCCCTGCCAAAGGACACATAATCTAAAACCAACAAAAAAGCACATATATATTATACACACTCACTCAATATACAGTAAGCAATAATGTGCAGAGTAAATATGGGTGTGTCGTCTGTTCAGCAACCTTTGTGTCCCTCATAGCCAGACGTTGTATATTGCTCCACTGGAAGAGCCCTATCCCTCCCTGTGTGTCATCCTGGTTTGAATAGCCACATTCCTCTGGCTATTCAAAATTAGCAGATATACAAGCTCATCACGCGGCACCGAGTGCCGCACTATGAGCTTGTAGATCTGCTATTTTTTGAAACATTTTTAACTCAAATATTTGCTTCTTGGAGTCCCTGGAACAAAATATTGGGGATCGGTGGCCAAATACATATAATTGACATGAAAACATTTGAGAACCATTGATATAGCAACATACGTTTTTTTTTTAACTGTTGAAAAACAGACATTTGTAGAATCGGCCTCAGGTCTTAATGGGTTAAAAGATTTGTCAACATTTCTCCACTTATAAAATAATTAATTCACAGTTAGAGGTTCCTTGAAAAACTTCTACAGAACCTGATTTCTCTTGTATACTAACTCCTTAACCACAATCGATACAACTAAGGATTAGCCACATTTAATTTGTATCTTTTATTCTACTCTGTTATTACTATTATTTGTTCCTTTTCTTATTTGCATGAGTTCATTCATTTATTCTACTCCCCTCTGGACATGGTTGGGAGGGTGGGTAATTGTTAGGCTTTGTATCGTTTCTTCTGTTCTGTAGGTGGTTATGTATGTCTTGTATTTTAAAATAACATACAAATAAATAATAAACAAAAACTGTTCAACCTGACTGCCTGTGGAAAGAAACTGTTACTGAGATGAGTGGTGTTTTTTTTTTTAGGTAGAAGGAGCGAGGGCAGAGCATGTGCCAGTGTCCTCTTAATGATGTTTTGGTCTTTTCCTTTGTGGAAAGTGGTGTAAATATTATGAGTTGTATTATTAAGTTGTGGTTTTCCTCTGTAGCAGCCAGCAGTCATGAGCAGTCAGTGTTGCCATGTCCACTTATTTATAATTATAAGCGACTTTGGGCTTCTTTTTCTGTAAAGTTGCTTGTAGTTGCGGGTTGCGTCTTTTTTTGGGTCGTAGTGTATAGTCGTCGCTTATGTGGGCTTGCTTCCAATAAAAAATATTATAAGCCAGTGGTTCTCAAATATTTTCATGTCATGGACCCCCAAATTAAAATGTATCTGTCCCTATCCCCGCCCCCCCCCCCCCCCCCCCATCTGAAAATGCTTTGTTCCAGGGAGCCCTGTGCCAGATTTGTGTTGTTAGAATGTTTAAAAAGAAAAATCCAAATATTCCATTTTGAAAATAGCAGATCTATAAGCTCACAACGCGTCGCATCGCGACGGGTTGTGAGCTTGTAGATCAGCTATTTTCAAATAGCCAATGTATACAGTATAGGTTTAAAGTGCTCATGTAGCCTATATAGTTGCTTCTTTTGGGCTTGTTTTACTAGACCTGTGGTTGCTTATTATTTCTCTCACAAAACACTGATCATGATGAGCAGTCAGATTGCCAAACCACAGCTGTGACTCAGCCAGTCAGAACACCCTCAACGGTCCAGTGATGAAGGCTCACATGAGCACTCTTTAGGTACTCTTGAGATGAAAATAAAATGGCTTTATAAATTGCAATGAAAGCTAGTGTTACTGCGGTGAGTTTGCCCATTTTCATTAGGCCAACCACTTTCTAGTCCATTAGTGCTGCAGCAACAGTCTAGCTGCAATGGTTCCGCTGCTGTGTCAAACTTGCAAGTGAAACCCATCAATGACTCCGCTAAACCTCAAACTAAAGAGGCTTGAATCATAGTCAAATACCACCAAAGTGGGAAAAAGGTGCACTCCAAAATAAAGGATGCAAGACTGGCTCAGATACACATTCTCGTTTGGGACCACTTACGCGTTTCGGCCTCAGCCATCCTCAGAGCACATTTAAAAAGTGATGATGGGGGTGTAGGCCCCTCTTTTAAGCGTACACATCATCACCCCCCCCCCCCACCCTGTGTAGGGGAGAGGTCCTTGCTTGTTAATCAGTTGAATAGTTACACCAGTGGTTCTCAAACTTTTTCATGTCAAGGACCCCCAAATTGACACTTATTAGCCTGCGGACCCCCATTTGAAAAGATATGCCAGGGACCCCCATAAGAGAAGATCTTTTACATCTACGTCTAGCAGTGATTCTTTAATTTCAAGGACCCCCAGTTTTACACGCATTAGAGGTACGGACCCCCATTTAATGGCATTTCTATCTCAGGGACCCCAATTTATATTGTAAAATCAATTATGATTTAACTCTGAGTGTGTACAAATGGAACCAAACGGGTCCATTTGGTTCCATTTGTACACTCTCAGAGTTACAGACCCATAAGGGTCCATTTGGTTCCTTATTATCTATCATTTAGCTGGGGACCCCCTGGAACTCCCTCAAGGACCCCTGGGGGTCCCCGGACCCCACTTTGAGAACCAACGAGTTACACCATATCACAGTCACAATCATATTAGCAGTTCACAATATCAGTACACAAAATCACAGATCATGAAGAAATCACAGACACTTTATTTTTATCATATCACATAATACGTCATGGTTGACATCATCTAAATGGCACAAGAAGAGTAATTGATGGGTTGCACTTGCAAGTTTGACACAGCAGCGGAACCATTGCAGCTGTTGCTGGCACTAATGGACTAGAAAGTGGTTGGCCTAATGAAAATAGGCAACTCACCACAGTAACACTAGCTTTCATTGCAATTTATAAAGCCATTTTATTTTCATCTGTCCGCCTTTATCCAATCCATGTCAAGAATGCACAGCAGAGACTGTACTTTCTCAGGAATCTCAAGAGTACCAAATAGTGCTCATGTGAGCCTTTATCACTGGACCGTCGAGGGTGTTCTGACTGGCTGTGTCTCAGTGTGGTTTGGCAATCTGACTGCTCATCATGATCAGTGTTTTGTGAGAGAAATAAGCAACCAGGTCTAGTAAAACAAGCTCAAAATAAGCAACTAGGCCACATGAGCACTTTAAACCTGTACTGTATACATCGGCTATTTGAAAATAGACATCAGAAAGACACATCAGAAAGATTTTACCACAACTAAAAAACAAACCTCAGAAACTCCAATGATAGGCCTAAGAGGCCTAATAAGACTCCAAAGTCCCTCTAGCGGCATCTAGAGGCGGTGCTGCTCCTTACACCCACCCAACCAGATCAAAGGGGCTTCAATCGAATAACATCAGCATCATTGAGCCTCAGGCTTTCACCTTCAAGGGTTAAAATTAAGAAATAAAAATAAATTTAAAAAAGGCTTAAAGTTAAGAAAAGCAGAGCAAAGAAAAGAAAAGAAGGAAAACCTAACCCAATTATCATGGGGGGTGATATATTGTAGGTTCACTGAAAGATGAACACATTGTAAATGTTATTAAAGGTTCCCCATTAGAGACGGATGAATGAGCTATAGTCTTCCTGGGGTCCTGAACAAAGCAAATACAATACAGACATGCAACAAAAACAATACACATCCAAAAATGTATAAAATACAGAAAGACAAATCAACATTGTAAAAAAATCTAAAAGTCCAGTCAAATTAAATAAGTACACAAATGACTTGTTACTTGGCAAGATATCTCTTAATGTAAGTACATTTGTAATGGATTGTAGATTTTGGGCAGAGCATTCCAGAGTGCTATTGATCTATAAATAACAGTGAGTTTGAGAAAATGTGTTCTTGGTGCCGAGAGTGCTATGTTAGGCAACTATTCAGGCCAGGCCACCAACCTGCTCATTGGGACCAAGTGGGTTCAGTGTCTTGAGGATACTCTGACATGCTGCCAGGAGGAGGAGCCACCATGAACATTCTGGCCCCCCACACATCTGCTCTACTTCCTGAACCACTGCAGCACTATAGCCTGGTTCCAGACTAGTGATGTGTCGTTCGTTCATGATCGATTCGTTCAAAATAACTAGTTAATTTGCCGAGCTCGTTCACTTTCTGAAACTGTTACGTTCACGCACAACGTAAAAAAAAAACGCTCCCGCGATGGTGTTTTACACACATTATAAAACATACATTAACCACTTTAGCCCTATTTTATACCTAGGCTATTTGAAAATAGCAGATCTACAAGCTCACAACGCGTTGTGAACTTGTAGATCGGCTATTTTCAAATATGTTAGTACATTTACTCTTGGTACTTTAAGTATATTTTGATGCCAATACTTTTGTACTTTTACACTTAAATACTTTTACAAGTAAATTTAGAACACTAGAAAATAGCGCTACTGGACGAGAACGTGAACAAATCATTTGAACGAATCATTGCCGTGAACGAAATCGCTCGTTCACTAAAATGAACCTTTGTTTCCCACCTTTATTCCAGACGAATCTGCCATTGCAAAAAAAAAAATTGCCCTCTGCAGATTAGGCCTGGCTCCTCTCAATAGAGATTGGATTTCTCTCCCTCCAAAGTTGTGAGGGACCAATCAGGCCCCAGTATGTAAATATGGGGCGGGTTTATCACCAGAGGCATTGTTTGAATTCACCCCTCGGAAATGCAGGTTCCACACAGAGATTCCAGACTAATATCTAGTATCTACTCAGTGATATTAGTCTGGCCATGCCAGGCTACTGCAGCACTTCTTCCCCAGCAGTAGCAAAAGCTGAACGTAGCCTAAAAAAATGCAACAAAGTACCATAAAAGCTACAAAGTGCCTTTTAAAACAAAAAATAAATGGGAGTTTTGGCCTAAGGGTGGCACTAAAGGAAAGGTCATAGGTTCAAAGGGTTAGAAATCCTCCTCAGGGCTCTGAGCAAGATTCCATTTTGAGATATGTTGTTGTTGTGCAAGTGTAAGTTTTGGCACTAGGTGCTAGAATAAAGGTCATGGGGTCAACAGAGTGAGGAGTATGAAGGTGCACAGCCAGTTTCAAGGAAATCCAACCAGTTTTCAAGGTATGTTTGGGGACCAGGGTGTTGGATGGATGAACCGAAGGACCAACAGACCGACATTACTATCCTTTAACAATATTAGTCTCTCTAAACTTAGTAAAATGTACCTGAGTTGCACTGTACTTGGCACACTCTTTTTTCTATCTAAAGAATCTCTTTGCCAAAAATAGCCTTTCTACAAGCTTACAACACCATACGTTGTGAGCTTGTAGATCTGCTGTTTTTGGCAAATGTTCGCCCCGGAATAGGGTCAGGGATGCTGGGGTTCAAGTTGTTCAGGCTGTTTTGAACTCATAAAACAACTTTTGATTGAGTGAATTTATTTAAGGCTTGAGTGATACACGGTACAAATAATGGATCTTCAAGCAAAAACAGAGCAAAAAAATTCAGAGCAATGGGGCTAAATGCAAACGGTTAGAAGTTCACAGCAAACCCAGAGAGAGACGTTTTAAGAAATTATTGTCTGAGGTTCCCCCTGGTGGACAGACTGTGAAGTTCGCAGTGAAAGGAGAAGACTGTTTATTAAACTGAAATTGTCAATTAAAGCCTCACTATGTAACTTTTTTGTAATGAATAAAATGTAATTTTGTCCAAACTGTATGGTAGAGTATGTTAATACAATGTAACTTATACAATCTGTATAGTAGAGTATGTTAATACAATATAACTTATACAATTGTGGTGGTTGTATTTTGTCTCCCTGCTCTTCTATTGAGACATTTAGATTGTGTCAAGGGTCATGTCTCACCTAGACACAGATTTCTATTAATATGCTTGTAAGAATTTCCTGGAGATCAAAAGGTCACTCATAAAAATGTAAAATAAAATGAACTGTCAACTGACTATGGGAGCAGCAACAGTGTGCGCGGCTCAACTTTTCGTTCCTTGAGATTAGACAGGGTGAGGCATTTTCATAGATGGACCAGAAAGTTGGAAGATGAGTTTACAAGCAGGGAATGCACAGCGGGGAGTTGTTATGTGGTGAAGAAGGAAGGCAGTTCTGTTCTGAATTTCTGAGATACCATTTCAGTTCACACAGCAGTCAGCAGCAAACTGATTTAATTTCTCATCGTTTTGGAGTGAAACAGGCCGGTTGAAGAGGGAGAATGTGACTTCTTAGATCTTTAGAGATCAAAGACACTGCTGCTCAGGAATGAAGAAAAGTTATAAAAAGTCCACTGATTCATATTCTGAAGTGAAATCTGTGGTTGAAATGATAGCAGGTCCATACAGTCTGGCCATGCGAGACTAGCAGTTCCATGGTCAGAATTGCTCGGTCAAACGTCCCTAAATAGATTGAGGTCCAGATCTCTTTTTCCACTTCACTTACAAGCAGTGCTCTGTCTTGTGAATTCAGGCAGTAAGAATGCAGACATGCAGTATTTACAAAACATATTCCACAACAATGTAGCACTGATTTCAACATGATTTATCAAAGTGAATCTTAAAAATATTTTTGAACAGATTATTCCATTTAAAGTACATCTATTAGTGTTCTTCTGGTTACAAAAACATTCCACAACCTCTTCACATATGCACATTTATTGTTCCTTTTATCCACAATTATACAATCCTGAACCATTGCAAGGACTTACATGTATTACTGATTCCAGTGGTATAGAATATTTCTGTTCAAATGTACAAATTCCTGAATTTACACAACTTAATAGCAGTCCACCATCTTTTACATTTTTCATAGTCATTCGAGTCTCAGGAAATGTCCATTCTGTGGGGTCTCTAGTGTAATGGTTAGTTAGCCACGGTCATAAAGGTCCCCAATTAGGGATAAGCATGCATGACTGAAACAGAGGACTAGGACCTCTACAGTTGCTAGAATAGAGCTGGTACACGGTTACACATCGCTATTCCTCCACATCGCCACTTAGAAGATTGACTTCCATTCTTCGGAGTGGAGATGTTTCCCATTTGTTTTAAAGACATCGCTATTCCGACTGTGACGCATTGCTATTTATAAACACCACCATTCCGACTATATAATCACAATGAATGTGAATTAATGTAGGCATACTTGGTAAAGCATCTCATGCGCATTAATGAGACACTTGCATCTGATCTATTGTCAAATCAGCCCAACATCAAAACACCATGTGTGTATTGATGCTTCATTAATCCTCCTTTATTAAATAATATTAAAGTTTACACCTGCCACAACCATAGGCATATGTCATTTTTGTGAACAGCACTGCTTTTTTTTTGTCGTCTCCAATTAATTCTGGGCCTTTAGTTTGGAGACAATGGAGAGATTCAGTTTTAACCCAGAATGAACCCAAATCTCAAGCGCAATAGTTCAGGGTTCTCTCTAAATCCTAAGTGTATATATCCATGTTACTTTTGTGAATAATTATGATAGGCTACACATGAGCCAAGCTTTCAGAGTCCATTATGGCGGTGCGGGATGGGGCGCGCTGCGCAGGTCGACACAACAAAAATAAAATAAAAAGCATTATACCGTCTCTCTCCCTCTCCTCTCTCCTGTCTTCCCGTCTCTTTCCTCCTGGTTGGAATCATCTGAGCTTAATATGTTAAATGTGTGCTTATTTGCTGCCTCTAATGAATTAAAAATCATTGCAGAACGACACGCGCATGGGAGGGAGATGCGTTGTCATTTCATTGTAGATTTAAAAGCAGCCTAGTATTAGCCTACTATTGACTGTACTACAATATGGCTTGGTAACATGAACATGAACTTGGATGCATCACAGTGCCACGCCTTGTGAACTATAGGAGATTACATATTCTCGAAGAAACTGTAGCATTTAAGAAACTAGGAAAAATAAATTAAGCATCCGTGCGCAACTTGGAGCTCTCCAAATTGCCACATTCAGATTGAAGGATTTTTTTCACCTAATTCACAACAACTGTCGTGAATTCTAACCACCAGACGTATGATCAAATTAAACTTTCACCGTAATCTGTCCACTTACTATAATAGTCCACTTCATATGCCCATAAATGAAGTCTTCAAGAGGCGTCCATGAGATGAGATTGCGCACAGCTGTCCACCCGACAGCCTGGTTTGGTTTGATATTAGACAAGACTGGACAGTGTACACTGCATGTGTCTCAAACCAAACGAGGCTGTGCGTAAATGCTGTGCAGTGCAATAAACAAATTGATGCTATTATTATTATTATTACTACCCTTATTATTCTTACCCTTATTCTTATTCTTATTATATTATAATTTAGCACATTGGCGTGAGTGCGCTCCCGCCCTGCATGGGTCTGCTTGTCTGTTTGTCTGTCTGTCTGTCTGTCTGTCTGTCTGTCTGTCTGTCTGTATATCTATCAGTCTATCTATCTATCTGTCAAGCTCTTTGCCAAAAATAGCCGATCTACAAGCTCACAACGCCTGGCGCTGCGAGGTGTTGTGAGCTTGCAGATCGGCTACTTTTGGTGCGAGTGAGTGTGCTGACGGTGCTGACTATGCTCCGACGGATGTTTGTCTGTCAAAGGTCCGCGGCCGTAACACACCCGCCCGCGCAAGCGCTCTCTCTCTCTCTCTCTCTCTCTCTCGTGCGTCTGTCTACAAACTAAGTGCCTTTGATCCTAACCACCTTTGATGTGTGCGCTAACGACCGCTGTTGATTCATTGACTGAAGCCATCCACACCTATTTAATTGTTGTTGTTTTTTTCCTCGAAAGTTAAAAGACTCATGGAGAAATCATGATGTCATCTCAATCACCTCAATCAATCATGACTGAATGGCAGCTTGCTCTCCGGTCCCAGCCAGCTGCTGGGGACTATTTGTGGGGAATTAGGAGAGAAGGAGAGCTGTGAACTTTGCCTATACTGTGCACCCATGCAGGCAGGGATGTGCAGCACGCGCTAAATAGGCCCATGGTTTATTCTGGTATAGGTGGAAAGATCACCCCCCCCCCTTTTAAATCATTAATAATACATTCTTAATTTATAACTAACTAGAGGTCCGGTCAAGCTCTTTGCCAAAAATAGCCGATCTACAAGCTCACAATGCTAAGAAGACCCCCAAGAATGTTTGCCTACAGTGAGCTATATGTACAGCACACGTTGTGTATTATTATGTTATTACATGCACTTATGTGCGTAATTACGCACGTGTAAAATTCCGCTGTTACGGTAGTTGTTCCACTCAGAGGAGGGGGGGGGCACCTTCATGTCAGGAACCCCACCACAAATTATGTGTATTTGGCCGTGGACCCCAGAGAGGAGGGAGAGAGAGAAAGCGCATGGAATGCTGTGTTCTGCAGACAAGTAGCCTACATCAAATTTTGGGGGTCCTTGGCATGACAAGGACTTTACTTTATTTAGTAAGACATGAGAACAGCAGTACATGGAAGTACAAATTCACAATACAAGGTCTACTAAACTGGAAGACTCATTAAGCACTGAGCTTGTTTAAGATGAGATCCCCATGCACACAAATCATGATGACAAAGGAGGCATGTATAAGATAGAGGCCTATACTTCTTTTTTCAAACAGATCAGAATGAATAAATCAACATTTTAGTGTCAGTTGGAACCCAGTAAAATGTACTGGGTTCATTTATTGAAATCAAGTAGCCTGCCATATACTGTGTGAAATAAACAGTGCGGCTGTTTTCATAGACCTGGTTTCTGATTTGTCTCGCAGAATCTGGCAACACGGCTAGGCTCCACATTGGCTTAGACAGGTCATGTGACAAGTCTAAGCCAAAGGGGAGCCACTAGCAGTGTTGCTTATTCTCTCGCAGAATCTGGCAACGCTGCTCAGCGCGTCTGCAGCTATACAGTCTATGGTCTGCAGAGGTGTAAAGTAGGGTAGTTACTTTACACCTCTGCAGACGCGCTGAGCAGCGTTAAGTAGCCTACATTTACTCAAGTACTTTACTTAAATGTTGTCTTATATATTACTCTGTGTCACAGACAGTGATTTGAACCGACGGCAGGCGTATATAGTAGCCATAGAGGCGAGAGTCTTCAGACTTCTATTAGAAGGGAGGTTTTTCATTGAATAGAGGTCACTATTAGAGGATTTAGCCTACTCACAACGCCTCATAGTGATAGGCATTGTGCGGTTGTAGATCGGCTATTTTTGGCATAGAGTGTAGAGAGAAAAAAGATATGGAGAGAGAGAGAGAGAGAGATATGTTTCATAATTTCATAATATATAGGCTATCTGACAAGTAACTAGTAACTAAAGTTTTCAAATAATTGTAGTGGAGTACTATATTTGCCTCTGAGATGTAGTGGAGTAGAAGTAAAAGTATTGGAAATACTCAAGTAAAGTACAAATACCTCAAAAGAGTACTTAAGTACATTACTTAAGTAAATGAGTTAAATTCCAGCTGTCTTTATTGTTATTATTATCATTATTAATATTACTATTATTGTTAATATTATTGTTATCATTAAATAGCATAATATTAGTATCAATAATAATAATGGCATAATAATAATAACAATGATAACGATATGGGTAATAATAATAATTATTAATAATAATAATAATATATATTAATAATAAAATAGCATGATGGGGGGGTCCGTTTTTCAATAGCATAATAACAATGATAACGATAATAATAATAATAATAATAATAATAATAATAATAATAATAATAATAATAAGGGTAATAATAATAATATTAATAATGATAATAAGGGTAATAATAATAATAATAATTAATAATAATAATATATATATTAAAAAACATACTCTCTTGCCATGCCTTTCGGCCTGGCGGAGACAATAATAAAATAGGATGATGGGGGGTTCGTTTTTCTAAGTGGGGATGTTTCTAAGTGGGGATGTTTCTAAGTGGGGGTGTTTCTAAGTGGGGGTTCTTCTAAGTGGGGGTGTTTCTAAGTGGGGGTGTTTCTAAGTGGGGGTCTGTCCCCCTGGTACACTATAGACCGTGATTCCGGTAAAAGATTCACAGGAGAGGAGCTTGGTTCAGTTGCTTTACTTCTGATACGTGCGGTCTACAAAACACAGAATACAAATCGCTTTTAGCATATAATATAACATAAATCAACAATCAAATTATTGTTACATAAAACATCACGGTTCAACAGTAGGTACTGCACAGCTAGCAACAAACAATTCACAGAAAGTACAGTCACGGTAATATATTCAAACATACACGATATAAAACAGCACATGACAATAACATAAAGTATCGCATCATATTCTAAACAAACAATAAGACACTTACTTTTACTGTCATGAACACACAAACACAGTCAGAGAAATAGCACTGCTCCTCATGTCAAACAAAGTCAAAACTGACTGAGTGAGAGCACACAACCTGAACATAATCGCTCATTAGGTGAGCATCAACTGACTGGGAAAGGAACACCAGCTGAAACTAGTCGTTAATTAGATGCATCAAAGCATTGCTGGGTCAACGTGACTTCTATGTCAACGAGGACTGCTGTGTCAACGAGGGCTTTCCTACAATGACCAAAATAAATGAGCTATATTATCATCGTTTTTAGAAAAACATCTCCTTCTCGTCAAAATGGCTACTTTCCAGGCCAAATCCTTGTGTGCATTAATCCATTAAAATCAAGAAAGCATCTGTGTCATTTTAGGTTTTAGTTTTTCAGAAAACTCTTAGGATTTAGAACAGTGGTTTAGAGCAGTGGATCTAAAAAAAAATAGCAGATATGCAAGCTCACAGTGCGTCACTTCGTGTCACACTGCGAGCTTTTACAGTACATCTGCAATTTTGAAAAATATTTTGAAAAATCTTGAAATAGTTTGAACATTTTTGAATAATTTTGACATTAGTTTTTTTTATACAAAGCTTCTCTTCTGGGGGTCCCTGGCATTTCCAGATGGGGGTACGTGGACAAATGCATAGCATTTTGGGGGTCCTTGACACGAAAGAGTTTGAGAACTGCTGATTTTTGGTCTAATTGACACATCTGCCTAACTCTACTCTCCTAACATTGCTGCATCATTGTCCCTTATTGCCTATATGTACTATAAGCGGGGTCATGCCTATGTTCCCTCAGCCCTATGTTCCCTCAGCCCTATGTTCCCTCAATCCCTAACAATTTTATTTTATCCAAATTAGTCCCTATGTTCCCTCAGCCCTATGTTCCCTCAACCCTATGTTCCCTCATCCCAAATTAGACCCTATGTTCCCTCAGCCCTATGTTCCCTCATCCCAAATTAGACCCTATGTTCCCTCAGCCCTATGTTCCCTCATCCCAAATTAGACCCTATCTTCCCTCAGCCCTATGTTCCTTCAGCGTCACATATGGCCCTTCCATAATGTGCTGTTGGGGTCACCTGTTGGGTTCCCCCGGGCTCCCCAAGGTATCCCCAAAGGTATAAGACTATATATAGATATATTATTAGTAAGTTATAAGTTATAAGACTTCATAAACTTTTCTTTACACCGATGATGATGAACATTAAATTGTGGCTACGTGGTGCAGCTCCGACGGCCCGCTGCTCCGAAAGCCCACCGTCCGACAGCCGTCCCTGGGCGCGGAGGTGGACCGGGGACCCCCAGGGGTCCCTGGCTCCGGCGGCTTAACCCGACCGGTCTGTCGGTCGGGTCAGGCCTCTCCAGCCAGGGACCCCCGGGGACCCCCGGGGACCCCCGGGGAGGCCTCGACCCGGCCCAGGGAGCCCCGAACCTGGGTACTCGCTCCAGTCAGGGGGGACCCTTGCCTCCGGGGGACACCCGGCTCTCCAGGCGGTCCCATGGACCCACTCTTAAGCACCCCTTAGCGGGCGTTAAGTGAAGTGACAGACCGCGGCCCAAGCACCGCGGGGACCTGGTGGTACAAACCAGAATAGTCGCCCCTGGGACTGTTCTGAACTTAGCGCGTCGGGCCCGGCTCACCGGCCGGTCCCGCGTACCCGCTTAAGCACCCCTCGGCGGGCGATAAGTCGGGGGGGATCCCGCGGCCTATAGACCGCAGGTACCTGGTGGTACAAGCGGTGCCGCAATAGTTATCACGCCCATTAGCAGGGTCTTGTTTCCTTGCTGAAGATTGTCTTCTTTCCTCTATGGTCTGAGCTGATTTCATTTCTCTTGGCTATGGTTTCGCTAGGTAGCTGGTAGGGACAGTGGGAATCTCGTTCGATTAACTCGGGTGCAGCCACTGCTGAGTTGCGGGACAACCGCGGCGCCGGGCACAACCCACATAGATACGTAGCTGCTCGCAGGTTCATGTCAAGTTCCCCCGCCCCAACCCCATCAAGGTAACTTGCCTTGTGGGTCTACAATCGGGAACTTTGGTTTACTCAACTCCTGCGTGCGCCACCTATGTTGTCTACACCCATATCAGTCACTTGGCAGTGACTGCACGCCCAACTCAGACGAGTCTGCAGCGCCCTTAAAGACAAGCATATGCTACTGGCAGGATCAACCAGGTAGGCCTCCTGTTCAGCCACGGAGACAGAGTGCCCAGGTGAGGCGCGCACCGTGGGGTTGCCGGTCCGCGGAGACCGCCAAGGCCCCCCGTGAGAGGGGCGGCGGGAGCTCCCGGCGGCCAAGCTCCCCACGGCCAAGCTCCACAGGTACGTTCTAGAGCGAGTGGGCGTCCCGACGGGGAGACTTTTTCACAGGAGGGAGGCAGGGACGAGCGGGACGCCTCCTGGGCCACGGGGAGGGGACAGGGAGGTACAACGCGGAGATCCACAGACGGAGCCTCACGTCGGGCGAGGCTCCGTCGCCCTAGCTATCCTATGGCACCAGTCGGCCCTTGTCCATAGCTTCCCCCTCTCCACCAGGGGAGAGCCAGGGCAACCTGAGGCTGCAACACTTCAGGCTGCAACCCCCAGGATCCATGGCCCTGCGAGGCACGGGGACGCCCCCGAATATGGCGCACCATGTCCGGCCATGGTCTCTAGCTACCCTATGGCGCGTGATAGTGATCCGTAACAACATTCTACCAAGACCCGCCCCAGACCCGAAAAGTCGCGCTGTGATTGGCCAGTGGTCACTTTGAGTGACAGTTGGGGCAAACGCAGTCCCCACAACATCATTTACTATTCTGTGCCTATCGGTACATAACTCGGACGGGGCTGAGTAGGCTCAAAGCGAACTTCGCAACGTTCGGCACGGCAACTCGCGCGAGGTGGTGCCTCTCGTGGCTCAAGTTCGCTTGAGACTGCGCCCCTCCGTCGCAGTCCGGTCCAAAACTATACTTTATTAGCCAAAAAAAAGTTGTCTGCAGTTGTTGGAAAAAACGTGCCTCCGGCAGGAGTCGAACTCGAGCCTGAGGGTCAGCAGCCTAACGCCTAGTGAGGTACGCCACGAATCCTGTTGCAATACTAGGGTTTTGGTCTGTATTAGACCAGTGGTTCTCAAACTTTTTCATGTCAAGGACCCCCAAATAGACGCTTATTACCCCACGGACCCCCATTTGAAAAGATAAGCCAGGGACCCCAATAAGAGAAGGTTTTTATGGCTCTCTAGCAGTGATTCTCAACCATTTTAATTTCAAGGTCGCCCAGTTTAACATGCATTAGGCTACGGACCCCCATTTAATGGCATTTATACCTCTGGGACCCCAATTCATATTGTAAAATCAATGTTAATTTAACTCTGAGAGTGTACAAATGGAACCAAATGGACCCGTTTGTACACTCTCAGAGTTACAGAACCATAAGGGTCCATTTGGTTCCTGTCCATCATTTAGCTGGGGACCCCCTGGAACCCCCTCAAGTACCCCTAGGGGTCCCCGGACCCCACTTTGAGAACCAATGTATTAGACTGTAAATGCCCCCACCGTTCCCTCTGGGGGTGGAGTCCTTGTTTTCTCGTTTTTGTATTCAGCCAATCGCAGGACGGCAGGGCGGGGTTTGGTCAAATGTTGTTATGGAACAATATTACGCCCCTATGGCACAAGTGGCCACTTTCCCCCCCATGCGAAATTTCACGCATGGGAGAGGCAGCGAGTCCTAAAGCTCCTGAGCCTTCCGGAGATTTTTTCGGGTTTTTCGGCCACCGTTTGCCCGGGCAGCCACCCAGGGGCCCGGGGGGGGGGGGGCACCGACGCGTGCGCACCGCCGGCTCGGATCCAACGAGCCCTCCGCCGGCCCCGGGCGACCCACGGACCGGGAGGTAGGGGCCGTTTTAGCCCGAAAAAGCGCAGATCGACAAGCCGAAAAAAGTTGCCATTTTAGGCCGGGGGTCCTCCAGGGGGTCCCCGGGGACCTCTGGAGCCCATGCGGACACTTAGAAAAAAAAAATTGAAATTTTTCAAAGAACCGTTATTTTGGGGGTCTTCGCCGCCCTGTCGCTACCCCAGGAACTAGAAGGTGCCTCTTCCTGGGCATGATCCCTAGCTATCTTATGGCACAAGTCGGCCCTTCTCCCTGGCTTCCCCCTTCCAGCAGGGGAGAGGCCAGGAGCCCTGGGCCTCCCGGCAGACTGCCGGGTTCACACTCGGTTGCTCTACCCGCAACGGGAGCCACCGTCCCTGGGCGCGGAGGTGGGCCGGGGACCCCTGGGGGGGACCATGGACTGGGGTTAGGCGCCGCCTTGTGGACACGGCCGGTATTGCGCCCCGCGGCCACCACAGGCCTATCCAGGCTTGTGGAACTGCTCTTTTTCCACAGCAGGACTTTGTCCCTTTTCCAGACCCACGACCGGGGACCCCCGGGGGTCCACGCCGGCCGCCCTTACCCGCCTCGGGAGCCACCGTCCCTGGGCATGGAGGTGGACCGGGGACCCCCGGGGGCGTGTACATTATGTCACAAGGAAAACTTGACCATGATGACCATGACCATGACTGACCATGATGCTGACCATGCTACTGACCATGATACTGACCATGATGCTGACCATGATGCTTGGGCAACATGCTTGGGCAACATGATTGGTCAAACTTAATTGCTTTGACCTGGTATATGTATAGTTTCTATCATCAATTCAAATTCAGACAGCTGTGAAACTGACTGATGTTTAAATTATATTGATAATTTCTCATCAATTCAAATTCAAACAGCTGTGAAACCTATAGGTACCTATAACAACAGCTGCAAAGAATTACTGATCATTGCAGTGAACTATTGAACTTTTATCACAGCTAATAAAGTAAAATAGTAATAATAATAATGATACATGTCTATACTAATATAGAGCTTTTGTAGATATCCAAAACAACTATATTACCAAAAAAATGAGTTTAAAGGTATAATAAGCTATGTAAAACTTAGCTTATTATAATAAAAATAAAAATAAAGGGGGATTTAAAAGAGTACAAACAAAGTTCCGATATACAGACATGAACATTATACAGTCAAATGAATACGAAAAAGGGAGTTTAATACTTTTATCAGTCATAGGAAAATTATGGGTAAATTATTTTATTTTATCCATTACAAACCTAAACTTAAAGAAATCGTTTTGATGACTGAAGCAAATAACCACTCCTGATATTGACATAATACTGACATGATACTGACCATGATACTGACCATGATACTGACATAGTACTGACCATGATACTGACATGATACTGACATGATACTGACATGATACTGACATGATACTGACCATGATACTGACCATGATACTGACCATGATACTGACATGATACTGACCATGATACTGACATGATACTGACATGATACTGACATGATACTGACCATGATACTGACCACGATACTGACCATGATACTGACATGATACTGACATGATACTGACCATGATACTGACCATGATACTGACCATGATACTGACCATGATACTGACATAATACTGACATGATACTGACCATGATACTGACCATGATACTGACCATGATACTGACCATGATACTGACATGATACTGACATGATACTGACATGATACTGACATGATACTGACCATGATACTGACCACGATACTGACATGATACTGACATGATACTGACCATGATACTGACCATGATACTGACCATGATACTGACCATGATACTGACATGATACTGACATGATACTGACCATGATACTGACCATGATACTGACCATGATACTGACCATGATACTGACATAATACTGACATGATACTGACCATGATACTGACCATGATACTGACCATGATACTGACCATGATACTGACATAATACTGACCATGATACTGACATGATACTGACATGATACTGACATGATACTGACCATGATACTGACATGATACTGACATGATACTGACATGATACTGACATGATACTGACCATGATACTGACCATGATACTGACATAATACTGACCATGATACTGACATGATACTGACCATGATACTGACATGATACTGACATGATACTGACCATGATACTGACCATGATACTGACATGATACTGACCATGATACTGACCATGATACTGACATAATACTGACCATGATACTGACATGATACTGACCATGATACTGACCATGATACTGACCATGATACTGACATAATACTGACCATGATACTGACCATGATACTGACATGATACTGACATGATACTGACCATGATACTGACCATGATACTGACCATGATACTGACCATGATACTGACCATGACACTGACCATGATACTGACCATGATACTGACCATGACACTGACATGACACTGACATGACACTGACATGATACTGACATGATACTGACCATGATACTGACCATGATACTGACATGATACTGACATGATACTGACATGATACTGACATGATACTGACCATGATACTGACCATGATACTGACATAGTACTGACCATGATACTGACCATGATACTGACATGATACTGACATGATACTGACATGATACTGACATGATACTGACCATGATACTGACCATGATACCGACATGATACTGACATGATACTGACATGATACTGACCATGATACTGACCATGATACTGACCATGATACCGACATGATACTGACATGATACTGACATGATACTGACATGATACTGACCAGATACTGACATGATACTGACATGACACTGACATGATACTGACATGATACTGACCATGACACTGACATGATACTGACATGATACTGACCATGATACTGACCATGATACTGACATGATACTGACCATGATACTGACATGATACTGACATGATGCTGACCATGATACTGACTGACCATGATACTGACCAGATACTGACATGATACTGACATGACACTGACATGATACTGACATGATACTGACATGATACTGACCATGATACTGACCATGATACTGACATGATACTGACCATGATACTGACCATGATACTGACATGATACTGACATGATACTGACCATGATACTGACATGATACTGACCATGATACTGACCATGATACTGACATGATACTGACATGATACTGACCATGATACTGACCATGATACTGACATGATACTGACTTGATACTGACCATGATACTGACATGATACTGACATGATACTGACCATGATACTGACCATGATACTGACCATGATACTGACCTCATGGTCAGTATCATGGTCAGTATCATGTCAGTATCATTACTGACATGATACTGACCATGATACTGACATGATACTGACATGATACTGACAGACAGACAGACAAGACAAGACAAGACAAGACAAGACAAGACAAGACAAGACAGACAAGACAAAACATTAGAATATTACATGGGCTGATGGAACATAAGGCTGAAGGAACATAGGGCTGAGGGAACATAGGGCTGAGGGAACATAGGGTCTATTTTGGGATGAGGGAACATAGGGCTGAGGGAACATAGGGTCTAATTTGGGATGAGGGAACATAGGGATGAGGGAACATAGGGATGAGGGAACATAGGGCTGAGGGAACATAGGACTGAGGGAACATAGGGTTGAGGGAACTTGAGTACGCTCCCCTATAAGCCAATCAGAATGCTGGTTACATTCCAAAATGACTTAGGCTGAAAGTGCTTAAAGGCAACTTTTTTGAGGCAATTATGCTATGAGGCTAACGATTTGTAGAATCGGCCTTTAATGGGTTAATAAGAAATGCGGTATTAACATTCTTTCCAAACTTGATAACACAGTTGCTTTCTGCTATGGTTCCTACTGGTGCTGGACCCAGAGTGATAAGCCCTTTTCAACAAGATTTGGATGAAAAGGCCGTGACCTTTTCATACAGCGCAGGCCTTTCAGCATGTGGTCTTTGGCCTGTTGTTGTTCTCAGAATCTTGTGACCCAATCAATTTGGCTAAATTAGCCAAGAGATACAGCAATGCCGCCTTTATCTAAATGCGTGTCCAAAATATATTTTTGCTGGGGAGCTAATAGACAGAGCATGTTTGCTCAGGCCAGGTGATGAATTGAATCTCGACCTTTAGGTCAAAATGAGTGTCAAATCCTGTGTCTAGGTGAGACATGACCTTTGACAGCATCTAAATGTCTCAATAGAAGAGCAGGGAGACTAAATACAACCACCAAAATGATAAGTTAAATTGTATTAACATACTCTACCATACAGATTGTACAAAATTACATTTTATTCACAAAAGAAAAGTTACATAGTGCTACTTTAATTGGATGGTTCTTCTTAGGGATACTACTGTATGAAGGATGGAGGCACAGGGAGAGTTGGCTGTTGAAAATGTTAGGGAGTCAAGGATTCCATCAATTTATGATAAGAAGTAAGAACTTTTCCATTAACCACGATCTCTGTCCTCCCACTGTAAGATCTCTGTCCTCCCACTGAAAAGCTTGCCTTTCATCAATTATGTCCCTGTACATATTTTTTGTTACTGTACATACCTTTAGTTTTTCTTATTTTATTTTTGTAACTGCTTATATGATGTTCTGCATAGTAGTGTATATCTGTCTGTCATTTAATGTCACTATGAATTGAGTACCAATTGAAACAAGCCATAGGCTTTTTGGTTTGTTTTAATCCTATTTAGTTGACCTTGTATTTGAACTGTACTTTCATGTGATTTTTCTCTACAAAAATAAATAAAGTATTCAATCAATCAATCAAACCCTTTTATTGATCAGTCCCAAGTCTGATCATGCAATTTTAGATCTGTGCATAAGATTGTAAGGTTGTAAATTGCTACCAGGGATAAGCATACTGGATCTGTTCAGAATTTCTGAGGTGCCACTTCAGAGCACAGACAAACTGATTTACAATTTTCTCATGGAATGTTGTTGAGTGGGAGAATGTGACGTCTTGGGATTTTGACAGAAGCTTGACTATCAAAGGAAGGCACTGCTGCTCAGGAATTAGAAAACGTTATAAAAGTCCACTGATTCATCTTCTGATGTGAAATATGTGCTTTTAATTATAGCTGGTCCAATCCAATGTCAACAAGGAGGTCCAGAGTTCACTTCATTTAGCGCTGCTGTATTCTCTGCCTTGTTAAGCGTGGTAGCCTAGTACCTATACCACACACCTGGACCAAAACAACTGAGTTTACACACTACTGGACTAACTCAATTATAATGAGGCAGAGAATCAAGACAACCTTTCTGGGCTGATTGTCAAAGCACGCATGGTTAAATACATCAGAGTGAATGGACAAGAGATTACATAATGCGTTTATGGTAAGCAGTGATGAAGTACTCACGCTTTTTACTTTAAAGTATCAATACCACAATGTAGGAATACAGGTAAAAGTCTGGTATTCAAAATTCACTTGAGTAAAAGTATAAAAGTATTGCCAATCAAAACTTCAACTTTAAATACCAAAACTAAAAGTAGGCTACTCATTATGCAGAATGTCCCATTTCACAAGTTCAAAATGTATTCAAATCTTTTGAAAATAGCAGATCTACAAGCCACCCCAGCTCTTAAACTGACAATACATTTTCAGGTGGGTTGCCAATTTCATTCAAACAGGACATGATACTGAGGGTTAATATAATACAAGGCAGCCTACTGTAGAGTTTGAGTTAGTGTGCTCTTAAAGCATACTGTATTTCATTTAACTCTGTTACAGAAGGGAACAAGATAAATGCACAATGGGGAATGTGTGTGTCTGTGTGTGTGTGTGTGTGTGTGTGTGTGTGTGTGTGTGTGTGTGTGTGTGTGTGTGTGTGTGTGTGTGTGTGTGTGTGTGTGGGCTTCAGTACAATGACCACCACAGCTGTCTGCTTCCACTGCCGTCCCATCAGGGAGGGACATGGACAGATGACCACACTTCCTCCCCTTCCCTCTCCATCGCCTTCACACCATCGTCACGCGGCCTGGCCACCACTGGCCATGTGGGTGTTGGGGTTCCATATTGCAGTGGTTCTCAAACTTTTTCATGTCAGGGACCCCCAAATTGACACTTATTACCCCGCGGACCCCCATTTGAAAAGTTATGCCTGGGACCCCCATAAGAGAAGATTTTTTTACGGCCCTAGCAGTGATTTTCAACCATTTTAATTTCAAGGACCCCCAGTTTGACATGCATTGGGATAAGGACCGCCATGTAATGGCATTTCTATCTCTG